>NC_134354.1:199496899-199847206 GCF_048569485.1 Anomaloglossus baeobatrachus
AGCACGCTACAAACAGAGTTGCCTGAGGTATGCAAAAGCACATTTGGGCAAGCCAGTTACATTTTGGAAGAAGGTCATGTGGACTGATGAAACAAAGATTGAGTTGTTTGGTCATACATAAAGGCGTTATGTATGGAGGCAAAAAAACACGTCATTCCAAGAAAAGCACTTGCTACCCACAGTAAAATTTGGTGGAGGTCCCATCATGTTTTGGGGCTGTGTGGCAAATGCCGGCACCGGGAATCTTGTTAAAGTTGAGGGTCGCATGGATTCAACTCAGTATCAGCAGATTCTTGACAATAATGTGCAAGAATCAGTGACGAAGTTGAAATTACGCAGGGGATGGATATTTCAGCAAGACAATGATCCAAAACACCGCTCCAAATCTACTCAGGCATTCATGCAGAGGAACAATTACAATGTTCTGGAATGGTCATCCCAGTCCCCAAACCTGAACATCATTGAACATCTGTGGGATGATTTGAAGCGTGCTGTTCATGCTCGGCGACCATCAAACTTAACTGAAGTGGAATTGTTTTGTAAACAGTAATGGTCAAATATACCTTCATCCAGGAACTCATTAAAAGCTACAGGAAGCGACTAGAGGCTGTTATTTTTGCAAAAGGAGGATCTACAAAATATTAATGTCACTTTTATGTTGAGGTGCCCATACTTTTGCACCGGTCAAATTTTGTTTAAATGCGGATTGCACATTTTCTGTTAGTACAATAAACCTCATTTCAATCCAGAAATATTACTCAGTCCATCAGTTATTAGATATATAAAACTGAAATAGCTGTTGTAAAAACCCAAATTGTTATGAAGAAAAAAGGTTAACAGTAATAGGGGTGCCCAAACTTTTTCATATGACTGTAAAAAGTAACCATGCACCCAAGACGTTCAGTTGAACTGCAACTTGACCTTTGACAACATGCTAAAAATCCACCCTGCGACCAAAGCCTTGATTATCAAGAAGCTGAAGAGCAGATTCACTGCAGAGGTGGCTGGCACCTTTGAATGTGTCTCAGCGTCAAGTACAAAGAATTAAAAAAAGATTTGAAGAGACTGGAGATGTTTTTGACAAGCCCAGGTCCAGCAGACCCCACAAGACAACTGCTCAGGAGGAACATTTGTTGGTTAGAAAATCCAAAGCCAGACCCTCTTCCACTGTAGCAGAGCTCCAAAAGGCCTGTTGACCTCAAGTCCCTGTGTCAACTAGAACAGTTTGTAGGAGTCTGTCTCAAAATGACCTCCATGGTCGAATCAGTGCCCAGAAGCCAGCACTAAACAAAAGGCAAATAAAAAATTGTGTGGCATTTGCCAAGTCCCACAGCCTGCTAAACAGATGAACGCTGGAAAAGTGGCAAAAGATGGATGTCTCTGATGAATCTTCAGCTGAACTACACCACAGCTGCCGCAAATACTGCAGGAAAGATACTGGAGCGGGTATGGATCCAGAAAGTAATTAAGTTTGGTGGTGGAAAGATCATGGTCTGGAATGTAACATTCAGTATGGGGGTGTGTGAAACATTTCCAAGGTGGAAGGCAATATCAATAGCCTAAAATATCAAGAAGTATTAGCTACCTCTTACATTCCCAATCATAAAAGGGGTCAAATTCTGGTGTTCCATCTCATACATCCATCTCTACAACAAAGTTCCTCCTGGCAAAGAAGATCAAGGTGCTCAAGGACTGGCCAGCCCAGTCACCAGACATGAACAACATTGAGCATGTTTGGGGTAGGATGAAAGAGGAAGCTTGGAAGACAAAACCAAAGAATCTAGATGAACTCTGGGAGGCATGTAAGACTGCATTCTTTGCTATTCCTGATGACTTCATCAATAAATTGTATAAATCATTGTTGAACCGCATGGATGCAGTCCTTCAAGCTCATGGAAGTCACACAAAATATTAAATATGGCTCTAATAGCACCACAACTTCATTCACCAATGTTATGCAACATATCTTTGTATTAGAAGTTGATTACTTGTTTGAATCTCACATTACTCTCTGTGGACAACAAAACTTTTGTCTTGACAAAATCTGACCTTTCTGTGTTCATTAAATGATCAATATTTCAGCTTTGCAGCAACTTTATTTTCATAACCTAAACCAAATTTGGGAGGATTTCAGCTTTCAAAAGAGTAATTTATGAAACTAATGGAATAATTTGAAGACAGGTTATAAGCTTTTTTTTCCATAACATGGATAAGCGACAGAACTTCTGTCAGGGGCTGTAATCCAGGTTGCCATGGTCCTCATGTCCAATCCCAGCGCCCTCCATATCAACACCCTTAAACTCTTGCCCTGCCTAATCTTCCAGCAGGCTCTCCCTTCCCCCAGATCCACTAGAATTTATTCTAATTTATAATTTGTTTTCCTTGACAGTTGGTGCTAAAAACAAACCAAAACACTTGTTTTCACATGTGCCTTTCAGGTTTTACAAGTCAAAAACAGGTTTATTTTTGTTTGCAAAAAATAAACATTTGTTTGTTACATACATCTTTTTACTTTACTAATGCACACAGTGGTGCTAAAAACAATGTGTTCAAATGTTGTGTGTAAAATAAAAAAAAAGTCCTACCCTCCACTGGAAATGCTCGATTTATAGCTACCTGTATGTGGGTGGAGAGACGAACTGCTTAATAATTGACTTCAATTATACTTGTTACTCAAGTGGAGCCCAGCAGAACATCCAACCTGCTCAAGTAAAGAGCACTAGAGCACTTTTGTGCTCACTCATCATTATTGAATGCCTGTGACTCCCCAGTTCTTCCATAGGCTACAATGTCTATAATTCTAACAAGTAGTTGTTTCAACCATGACTAGCAGAACTACTGAAAAATATGGCTTGTAATTATAAAATTGGAACTGAGTTAGGTGGGTTGCCATTTATGGACCCCAAAGAATTTGGAAATTGGCACAGTTTATAAATGCCATGGGATATTTGGATCCATTCACATGTGGTAATGTGGTAGGTTCAGGCAGGACCTTCTCCTGTAGACGCCCCTATATTTGAGGGCAGGTGAGGCGCACTATTCTGTAGAGAAGATGAAATGTACATTACTGACTGATGTGGAGCCATTTTCGCTTTTTTTTTTTTTTTTTTTTAAAGCTACACACAGCAATTGTTTTGGATATAGTTGTGCTCAAACGTTTACATACCCCAGCAGATTTTTTGCTTTCTTGGCTTTTTTTTAAGAGTATATGAATGATAACACACAATCTTTTTTTCCACTCATGGTTAGTGGTTGGGTAAAGCCATTTGTTGTCAAACTACTGTGTTTTTTCTTTTAAATCATAATGGCAACCAAAAACATCCAAATGACGCTGATGAAAAGTTCACATACCATGGTGATTTTGGCCTGATAACATGCACAGAAGTGGACACAAATAGGTTTGATTGGCTAATATAGGTAACATTCTCTCCTGTGACCTTTTGTCTTGTAATCAGTGTGTGCATAAAAGCTGAGGGAGTTTCTGGGATCCAGACAGACTCTTGTATCTTTTATCCAGCCACTGACATTTCTCGATTGTGAGTAATGGGGAAAGCAAAAGAATTGTCAATGATCTACAGGGAAAGATAGTTGAACTGTATAAAACAGGAAAGGGATACAAAAAGATATCCAAGGAATTGATAATGCCAGTCAGCAGTGTTCAAACTGTTATTAACAATTTGAAAATCAGGGGCTCTATAAAAATAAAACCACAATCAGGTAGATCAACAAAAATTTTAGCAACAACTGACATGAAAAATGTTATGGGATGCAAAAAAACCCTCAGAAGTAACATCAGCTGAAATACAGGACTCACTAAAAACTAGCAGTGTGACTTTTTCAAGATGCACAATAATGAGGCACTTGAAGAAAAATGGGCTGCATGGTCGAGTCATCAGAAGAAAGCCATTACTATGCAAATGAAATAATGTATCTTGCCTATAATATGCCAAACAGCTCAGAGACAAGCATCCATACTTCTGGAATAAGGTGATTTGGAGTGATGAGACCAAAATCGAACTTTTTGGCCACAACCATAAAAGTTACGTTTGGAGAGGTGTCAACAAGGCCTATGATGAAAGGAACACCATTCCTACTGTAAAGCACAGAGGTGGATCGATGATGATGTGGGGATGTGTGAGCCGCAAAGGCATAAGAAACTTGGTCAAAGTTGAAGGAAAGATGAATGCAGCACAATATCAGCAAATTTGCACTCATCAGCTCAGAATCTGCGCATGGGAAGTTCCAACGTGACAACGATCCAAAACGCGAGGCCAAGTTGACCTGTCATCGGCTACAGCAGAAAAAAGTGAAGATTTTGGAGTGGCCATCTCAGTCACCTGAACTCAATATCACTGAGCCACTCTGGGGAGAACTCACGTGCACAGATAATGCAAGAAAGCCCAATAATTTACTGGAAATGGAGGCTTTTTGCCAAGAAGAATGGGCAGCTTTACCATCTGAGAAAATAAAGAGCTTAATCCACGACTACCACAAAAGACTTCAAGCTGTAATTGATGTTAGAGGGGGCAATACACGATATTAAGAACTGGGGTATGTGAACTTTGGATAAGGGTCTTTTGGATGTTTTTTGGTTATCATTATGATTAAAAAAGAGAAAACACAGTAGTTTGACAATAAATGGCTTCACCCAACCACTAGCCATGAGTGGAAAAAAAAGTTATGTTATCACTAATATTCTCAGAAAAAAAGGCCAAGATACAAAATATCTGCTGAAGTATGTAAACTTTTGAGCATAACTGTTTCTACAACATAATAAAAGTTATAGTTGCCCTAAATCCATCACCGTGAATTTCTATTTCATTGTCTACATTTTCTTCTGATAGTGGTATTGTAAAAAGTAAAGGAGTAAAGTTTTTTTTCTAAATGCATGTACAATACAGAACTTACTGAGAGGTGTAGACATTGTAACAAATTTGTTCATATGAATATCCTCCATAGATCACTTAGAATGAGGTATTAAAAAGACAAATTGCTTGTTTCTATTAATATTCTCATGTGCATTTTGGGTGGATACCCTATTAGTCGTCTGATACAGAAGTAGGACGGAATAATATAAAACTGCAGGGTGCTAGAGCTCGGGTGTTGAGATATAAGAGTCTGTCATCTCTAAATCGCATTATGCTAATGATTTACAAGATGGAAGGGCTACCTGTATCGCTGATGGTAGCCAGAAACCATATATCATTTAGATACTTATGCAGCTTTCAGTATCCTTCAACTTCTTTTACTTAATTTAAGCAATGAAACAATTCTATTTCTGTGGAAATATTAAACTAAAGTTGAAGTGGTTTTCTGGTACAAGAAACTAGTATGAAGGCAATAGAGCATCAATTTGATGAATGGGCATAGGGTTTTGTGGTAAATTGGTGAATATAAAATGAAATATGCATATATTTAATTTATTCTAATTTGAAATGTTGCTGAACATTTGAAGTAAAGAATCTTTTTACTATTTACAAGTTTTTGCTTTGCAGCACTGGGATTCCGAGTACAAATCTCACCAATGACAACATCTGCACAGATTTTTTTTTTATAGTATAGTGGTAGGAAATTTACATTTAGAACCCCAATGGGGACAGTGATAGTGAAATTGCTGTGGAAAATTATGGCATTATATGTGAGTAAAATAATTAAAGCACAGCATGCAAAAAGGAATAGAAATTACTAAAAGTAAATTCTTTATTCCTTTTTAGCATACAGACTGAAGCTGCAGCATGGATTAAATAATAAAGCAGAAGGGAGCACTGAAGACATGAATCCAGCTCTGGAGTGAAGCAAAAGACTTGTTAGAAAGCTCAGCACAACCTTTTTGTTTCTCACGCGGTTCTTTTTTTTTTTTTAATCAAATATTTTTTATTGGTTTTTTTGCAGATTATTGTTACATAAACAAATAAAAAAAAAACAAAATATACCAAGACTCAACAATGGTATACAAAAAAAGGAGCATGTTTTTTTTTATAAAAAAAAAAACCAAAACAAAAAGGCAAGGGAAGTGAAAATGGTGAGGGAGAGGAGAGGGGGAGGGGAAGTGGGTTAGCTTGTAAACATTTACGGAAAGAACCTCCATTATCCTCGGTGGTTAGAATTGTGAAACTAGAATCTGATATGTGAAGGAGGTATTGGAAAAGTGGGGGGAGGGAAGTCGCAGCATCTGGTTTACTGAATGACCATCTTGTGAGCCAAAGGGGAAGAGGCCTAGAGATTCCATTGCTTCATTCTCTGGGACCTATTCTTAATGGTGGGGTATTTAATTTATTTGCAAGATCCTCAGGAGATGGAATCTCTGAGTCTTTACATTTGGCTGCCAAACATTATTAAAATATGTGACATGGTCGATCTCAAATCTACCGGGAGACTATCCAAGCCTATGTGTAAAATTGCTAATGCAGCCTCTGCCTTTACTTGGATCCCCATTATGAGGTTGATTATGTCAAAGACCTGATTCCAAAATATTTTCACCTTTGGTCAAGACCACCAAACATGACAAAGAGTCCCCAAGCCAAGACAACTTTTCTGGCAAAAAGGAGAGTAGTTGGGGATAAATTTGGCTGGGTGTGCTGGATACATATACCAGCCCAAATTAATTTTATTAATTTGTTCCATGTAGGCATTTTACAATAAAAGATATAAAGGGAAGCAGGGTGGTTTTTGTGTTCCAGTTTAGGCAAAGAATTTAAGAAATTTCTTATTTGTAGGTATTGAAAAAAACAGTGAGGTGGGAGAGAAAACTTTTTTCCATCTCCGAAATTGGACTAGGTTACACCTATTAAATAGGTCTTTTAAGACATATTTACCTTCTACATCTCACTTTGAAAGATTAAGATCCAGGATGCGAGCTGCTAAGGTTCTAAGAGATACCTTGTGTAAGGGGAAAGTAGCGAATTTCTTACCCCATTCTGGCCACCAATGGAGAAGACTGGACATGTTGAGGAGAGGAGGTTTAAATTTAGATGGCTTAAGGAGTTCGATCTCCAAAAGTCTCTGGGTGGACCTGAGGGGGCAAAGAAAGACTATCTGAAGACACCTGTGATGTCACGTGGTAAATGGAGACAGGACAGGGGCCTCTAGGCTGGCCCTAAGACTGTGACCCTGCGCTGTCCTTTATCTCTAAGGTAGTTTGGATGGTAACCAGGTTCAAGCCCCCAGCATGACCCAAGCTTCTGTCCAGACCCTGATTTTACTAGGAAAAAGGGAGATTCCAGCTCACCACATGGAGATATGAGGTAGATGGTGCAAGGAGGTAGGCAATTCCAATTCAGCATGAAGGAAAAAATCCAGCATGCTGGATTTTTTCCTTTATCATGATTTTACTCCCCGTCTCCCACACCCTTGGGGCACTCCAGAAAACACAAAAACAAAACCCCACAAAACGACTTGGACAAGGGAGAACTGAAACTCATACACACGGCACTGAAAACAAAAAAAAAACAGAAAACTGAACTGGGATTAGATATTTCAAAATTTGTAGTTTTATATGGAAACCACTGGGACTATGTCATGCAAAATCAAGAGGAGAGGAATCATCCAGCTTGTTATCAGTACACTGCTCTTCCTCTTTGATAGCATGGGGTTGCATTAGTGCCTATGAAATAGGCAGAATTATCACTTTGAAAGGCATTATCACTGTTGAACATTACAGTTGAAACTAGAAGTTTAAATACACTATCAAAAAAGACACATTTGCATGTTTTTCTCACTATCTGACATAAAATCAGAATAAACCTTTCCCGTTTTAGGTTAATTAGGATTACCAAAATTATTTATATTGTTGTAAGTTTTAAGGCATTTTAATTAATTTCTGCAAAGTCAAAATATAACATACATTTCATTAGTATTTGGTAACATTGCCCTTAAACTATGTGACTTGGGTCAAACATTTTGGATATTCTTCCACAAGCTCCTCACAATAGTTGGTAGGATTTTGGGCCCATTCCTCCTGACAGAACTGGTGTAACTGAGCCATGTTTGTAGGTTGACTTGCTCACACCTACCTTTTCAGCTTTGTCCATAAATTTTCAATAGGATTGAGATCAGGGTTTTCTGATAGCCACTCCAAAACATGGACTTTGTTATCCTTAAGCCACTTTCTTACCAGTTTGGCAGTATGCTTCAGGTCATTGCCCATTTGGAAAACCCATTTTCACCCAAGCTTTAAGTTCCTGGCTGATGTCTTAAGATGTTGCTTTAGTATTGCCATATAATCTTCTTTCTTCATGATGACATCTATTTTGTGAAATGCACCAGTTCCTCCTGCAGCAAAGCAACCCCACAACATGATGCTGCCACTCCCGTGTTTCACAGTTGATATGATGTTCTTAGGCTTCAAAACTTTGTTTCTTCCAAATGTAAAGATGGTCATTATGGCCAAACAGTTCAATTTTAGTTTCTTCAGACCACAGGACATGTCTTCAAAATTTAAGGTCTTGGTTCCTGTGTGCATTTGCAAACATTAACCCTAGAATGCATACCTGGGGCCTCACAGGCCTGCTAGGTTATTTGTTTTCTATGGTTGATTTCTATGGTTGTGCCTTCTAGGGTTTAATATGGCTTTTTTATGTTTATTTGGGAGTAATGACTTCTTCCTGGCAGAGTGGCCTTTCAGTCCATGTGGATACAGTACTCATTTCACTGTGGATAATGACACAATATTACCAGCTTCCGCCAGCATCTTCACAAAGTCTTTTGCTTTTGTTCTTGGGTTGCTATTTACATGTCTGACCAAAGCATGCTCATCCCTCCATTGTCAGCCTGTGCAGATATCACACTGCACACGAAAGTCATCCGAGTGCAGTCCGATGTTTCACTCGCACCCATAGACTTGTATGGGAGAGAGTGATCAAGATTCGCAGACAATCGCAGCATACTGCAATTTTTTCCTCAGTCTGATTAGGGCTGACGAAAAACTTGCAGATGTGAGCTGCACCATTGTCCTATATGGGGCTGAGTGCAATGCGAGATTTTCTCGCATTACACTCATGCGAGTCATATGCCAGTGTGAGTCTACCTTAATACTGAGGTAAAAAACTCACAAATTCTCAACGTGTAGAGTGATTTGTGAGTAGAGAAAATGAGATCAGGTTCCAGTATTACAAAAGAAATGATGATTCCTGTTAAGCTGGTATGTACTTAAGTTTGCAACATTTTCAAGCTCTTTAAGGGTATATGCCCACGTTCAGTATTTAGTTGCATAAATTTCTCTTGGCAGGAAAACCGCAGCTCAAAAACTTTCGTTATTACCGCCTTTTTTATGCATTTTTGCATGCGTTTTCAATTTAATTCAGTTGGGTGAAAACAAGGTAAAAATCACACTCCCAAGCAAACTAAATTCACATAGTCCCTCCACAACTTCTCAGAACATAACCCCACGTCAAATTTCATGGCACCCAAATGCATCTCAAGGTTCTGGCCAACTGGTCCCGGCAACCATTATCTATCCCCCATTTCCTTGAGATGGCTGGATTCTCATTGTAAATAAGCAGTTGTACCTTGCCCCCCGCCCCCATCTCATTGTAGATTGTAAGCTCTCACAAGCAGGGTGGTCTTTTTCCCTCTAAATATTGTATTTTCTATAACTGTCACTTGTTTGTATGTGATCCTCCTGAATTATAAAGCGCTGCGGAATATGTTGGCGCTTTTGAAATAAAGCTTATTATTATTATATTATTATTAAGGAATTCACGTGCTGCAGATCATTTTTTGCACCAAATTCAGTGTGTGCATTACACTTGCTGGCATCAAGATTTGCTTGAAATTTTGTGACAAAACGCACACAAAAACACATACAAAAACGCGATAAAAATGCACTGTGTGCACATAGCCTAACCCAAATTCAGACTTCCTAAAGTTAAAGTCACCTCACTATAGAGACTGATGGTAACTTGTATTTAGCACAATCTAAAACCCAGACATTTGTCACTGACTGTCTACTTGTCTATGTGTGCTGTAAACAATTTTTCCTTGCATATCTGTTTTATTAGCCAAATTTTATATCCGTATACAAATGTAGTAGTGCCCTGTTGTAGGTATTGTTTTACGACACGTTCTTATTTAAGACATTTATTGCATATTTTCTCAATGTGGTATATCTTGACAGATGGCTTCTCACCCCCGTATAATCCCTGACCCACCTGATAAGATGGCCCATACATTTCAGAAGACATTGATATGCTCAATATCTACATCCAATAGGTAATACTATGGAACCAGCCAGCCACAAACAATACAACACTTATCTCTTCATTCTTTCATAGATGCATTTAATACTTTTAAGTCACAAGCATTTAATTTCCTAGGTATCGTGAAGTGAAGCTCTTGGCACTTCCAAACTTTCTTCTTTTCAAACAAGCAGCAAAATATCAAGGGAGAATTTACAAGATAAAAGGATTATGGATTGAAGATTTAGTTATATAATGTTCCTAATTATGTGTTTTTCCAGGAATTAACTGTACCTGTAAATAGAAACTGCTTATCGTTATGGCTCATTGGCATATTATTTGCATCTCATTTCTCGTAATGACCTTAATTTGTTATGCTTTGATTTTCAAGGTAATATTAACCTCTCTTATTTTCACATTATGGCCCGAGGTTTATCTAGCCATGACGTAAAGACCAATTAATCAAACCCAGAGAAAATATCAGACAAAAAAAACATCATGAAGAAGGAGTAAGAATTTCATGCATGTAAGTTAAAAATAATTCAATAATATTAATAATTAGTAATGATAATAAAGTAATTTTCCTGATCCATATTACTCATTGCCAACATTCTTAATATCATTGTTTCTTTAGTACAACTTTTTAGTTGCACAGCCGACAGCCGAGCTCCTGCAGTAACAGCCAAGGACAACATATGCACTGCCCCTTATGATTAACCCTCTAGATGCTGCGATCACTCTCAATCACGGCATTTAAAAGGTTATAGGAGGGAGGGGGCTTCTTCACTAACCTCTATCAGCACCCCATAATGAAATCACTGGAAGTATATGGTTGTTATTGAACCCAGAGGTCAAACAATGACCTCCTGGTGTGCCAGGTTTGGTGGCCTGTTAGAAAAAAACACAAAGAAACCAGCTCACCTGTACCCAGTGCACGGACAATCACCTCCAGGGATCCAAATGAGAAAAAAGTAGTAAGTCCAGCACGTATAAAAAACTCGTCTTTCATTTCAACATAAGAGGTTATCCTCGAAACGCGTTAATCTGGACTATACTGACCAGTTTTTATAAGTGCATCTCTGTATGAGAACAAACTTTTTATAATCTTAGAATAAAAGACGATTTTTTCTATACGTGCTGGACCTACTACTTTTTTCTCATGGTGGCCTGTTAGGCCAGATTACACTTGCAGGTGTTCTGTCAGTGTAATATGACTGCTCTCATGTATTGCAGTACATGTCTATTGCAATGCATGAGGCCAGTGATCAAAATAAAAAAAAGTTAAATATATTTGGTAACGCCGTGTCCAGAATGACCCGATCCATTTAAATTTTCCCCAAATTTAACTCCTACAGTGAAGATTGTAAAAAAATTAAGAAAACACATTGCAAGAAACTATGCTTTTTTATCATACTTTTGAAATAAAAGTGAAATAAAACATGATCAAAAAAAGAATGTAAATAAAAATGGTATCACTGGAAATGGCATCTTGTCCTACACAAAACAAGCTGCAAAAAGCTCCATTAGAGAAAAAATAAAAAAAGCTATAGCTCTCAGAATATAGTGATGTGAAAACTATACTTTTCTATATAATCGTTTTTGTTGTGTAAAAGTTGCAAAACAAAAAAACTATATAAATGTGGTATCACTGTAACCGTACTTACCTAAAGAATAAAAATAGCTCATGGCTTTACAACACGGTGAACATCATAAAAAAACCCTCCAAAACAATTTCTGAACTGCTGGGTTTTGTTCATTTTGCATCCCAAAAATTGGAATAAAAAGTGATCACAAAACATTATGTGCTTGAAAATGGTACCAATAAGAACGTGAACTCGTCCCACAAAAAAGAAGCCCACACATGACTCTGTCAGCAGAAATATAGAAAATTGTAGCTCTGTAAATATGGTGATAGAAAAGCATTTTATTTTTTAAACAAAGCTGTTTTTGGTGTGTGATTAGTTGTCAAATATAAAAAATATATAAATATGGTATCTTCGAACCGACTCGAAGAATGAAGTTGCCTTATCATTTAGACCGCATAAGGAATGGAGTAAAAACTAAATAAAATAAATTCTTGACCTACTGTTGATTTGTTCATTCTTCCTTCCAAAGATCGCAGTAAGCCTTGACTCACAAATATCCTGTGTAGTGATGGGCACTACATGAACCCATGAACCCCCCGCCGCCCCCCCCCCCGATGTTCGTGTTTGGGAGATTCGACCGAGCTTTTTGTAAAGTTCGAGTTCGGGTTTTGAGATAACGCGAACTTGCGTCCGAACACCGAACTTGGATTTTCTGGGTCTGATCATTAACTTCTGGTGGTATTCACTGCACTGCTCTTCACTCGGCAGTCTTTGGCTGTTTTCTCGCTCTGTAGAGACTGTCTGTACAGAGCGATAAAGTAGAGTTGGCATTGCTCTTCCTGTGGACTACGTCGGGCTAAGGATTTTTTATGATAAAGATGGAGGCTCTAAATGTTTTTTTGTTTTATTTCTAATAAAACTGTTTTTCTATGTGTTGTGTTTTTCTTTTTACTAGAAATTCATTTATTTTTATACAACTATATATATTGTTTGTGTGTATGTGTAAATAAATATATATATATATATATATATATATATATAATATTCAGCTAAGGCAAAAATTAAGAGACCACTGCCAAATTTTCAGTTTTTCTGATTTTTCTCTTTATAGGTATATTTTTGAGTAAAATGTAAATTGTTCATTTATTCTATAAACTGCTGTTAACATGTCTCTGAATTCACAAGCAAATAAAATTGTATTTACTCTCTGAAAATAGTAGTTTATAGAATAAATGAACAATTTACATTTTACTCAAAAATATACCTATAAAGAGAAAAATCAGAAAAACTGAACATTTTGCAGTGGTCTCTTAATTTTTGCCAAAGCTATAGATATACAGTACTGACCAAACGTTTGGACACACCTTCTCATCTCTAGAACAACTGTTAAGAGGAGACTTTGTGCAGCAGGCCTTCATGGTAAAATAGCTGCTAATAAACCACTGCTAAGAACAGGTAACAAGCAAAAGAGACTTGTTTGGGCTAAAGAACACAAGGAATGGACATTAGACCAGTGGAAATCTGTGCCTTGGTCTGATGAGTCCAAATTTGAGATCTTTGGATCCAACCACCGTCTCTTTGTAGAAAAGGTGAACGTATGGACTCTACATGGCTGGTTCCCACCATGAAGCATGGAGGAGGAGGTGTGAAGGTATGGGGGTGCTTTGCTGGTGACACTGTTGGGGATTTATTCAAAATTGAAGGCATACAGAACCAGCATCTTGCAGCGGCGTGCTATTCCATCCGTTTTGCGTTTAGTTGGACCATCATTTATTTTTCTACAGGACAATGACCCCAAACACACCTCCAGGCTGTGTAAGAGCTATTTGACTAAGAAGGAGAGTAATGGGGTTCTACGCGAGATGACCTTGTCTCCACAGTCACCAGACCTGAACCCAATCGAGATGGTTTGGGGTGAGATGGACCGCAGAGTGAAGGCAAAAGGGCCAACAAGTGCTAAGCATCTCTGGGAACTCCTTCAAGACTGTTGGAAAACCATTTCCGGTGACTACCTCTTGAAGCTCATCAAGAGAATGCCAAGAGTGTGCAAAGTAGTAATGAAAGCAAAAGGTGGCTACTTTGAAGAACCTAGAATATAAGACATATTTTCAGTTGTTTCACACTTTTTTAAGTATTTCATTCCACATGTTCTATTTCATAGTTTTGATGCCTTCAATGTGAATCTACAATTTTCAGAGTCCTGAAGATAAAGAAAACTCTTTGAATGAGAAGGAGTGTCCAAACTTTTGGTCTGTACTGTGTGTTTATATATATATATATATATATATATATACATTATATATATATATATATATATATATATATATATATATATATATATATATATATATATACATATATACACAATATGTAGTTGTATAAAATAAATAAATAACTTTAAAAATGACATAGCACCCCACTGTATTTTTAATTCTCCGAACAGATAAGGTGGACGGCTATGGGCTGCCAACCCCATCTGGATGGCTTTACCTTGGCTGGCAATCAAAATACAGGAAATCCTATTAAGGTTTTTTTAATTATTTAAAAACATAATTTAAAAAAAAAATGCGTGGGCTCCCGTCGTATTTTGATTGACAGTCAGGTAACACTAGGAAGCTGGGAGTGGATTTCTCAGCAGCCCACAGCCACCCCGGAAATGGCGCATTGTTTCTTAGCGCCATTTCCAGGAGCTTTACCCGGCTAATCCAGCGGCCCTGATGGTGGTGGCATGCTGAGTAATAAAAGGGATATTACCAGTTTGCATTCTCAGCTGGTACTAAGCCTGAAATTCATGGTGTCACGCTAAATTAGACTTGGCCACCATGAATTTCTAGTAATCAGTAAAGAGAAAAACACAAGATATAGAATTTTTTTTTATTACAAATAAAACAAAAAAATAATTTAGAGACTCCATCTTTATTAAAAAAATTCTTAGCCTGATGTAGTCCACAGGTAGAGCAATGTTAACTCTGCTTCATATCTCTGTGCAGACTAGCGTCTATACAGAGTGAGAAGCAGGCTGATGCTGAAGGTATGATTTAACTTGTGTATGACTCCTGCAGTCTTGCATCAATATCACCCTGCACGGCTTGACACTCTCCTGACAAGAGCGCCTCAGCTGCATGGAAATACATGCAGTCGACCCTTCTCCTGTCAGTAGAGTGTGTGCCGTGCCGGGTAAGGTGATGCGAGACTTGCACAGTGACAGTCAAAGTTCAATCGAGTCCATGGCAGTCCATTGCTTCCTTCAACTCCTCCCACACTTCATGGACAACAAAGTCCGGACCTTAAAGCAAATGGTATCCCTTCCTCATTTTCCTCTGCTTTTCCTCTTCCTATAGGACCATCACCTCTTCCCACAGACTATTCAAAATTTGCTCCAACATGTAGATGACCAGCATGGTGATGCTGATGACAGCATCATCAGCACTAGCCATCTTTGTAGCCATTTTGACTTGTGCAGGAAGGTTCAGAGGTCCTTCATCTGTGCCCACTCTGCAATCATGATTTTCCCCACATCTGGACTGTGGTGTCCCATGCTATGTATCATGACAAAGTGCACTTTGGCTTGCTGCTGCTGCCGCCAGAGTTGCTGCAACATGTGCAGAGTGGAATTCCACCATGTCAGCACATCGCATATCAACTGCTTAACTGGTAGTACGAAAGACCTTTGTAGCAATGCAAGTCTATTAGCTGAAGGGTGTGAACAGCGGAAGTGAGTACATAGAAACCGTGTCTTCTGTAGCAGTGCATCCAAGCCAGGATAGTGGCCTAGAAATTGCTGTAAAGTCATGGCTCCAGGTTCAGCCATTGATCAACCTTGGCCAGGATAGGGGTCCACAACTCTGCAGCTGTGTGACTGCGGTCTCCAATGTATATTAATTTCAGCACTGCCTGATTGCGTTGAGCCCTGGCTGAGCTATACGGATGTGGGGGATTATCTCTGAACTCTTGGAGCACGTGTTACATTAAGGGAGAGGTTGAGGGCGCAGGTAGAGGCCCTAGAGGAGTTGGAGGAAGAAGTAGATCCAGAGGTTTTTCCCACAAGCCTTGGGGATTTCAAGCTTTGGGAAGCAGTCTCTTCCTTGTTTGACCCCTCAGCCATCAGATTAACCCAGTGCCCAGTCAATGAGATGTAACACCCCTGGCCATGTTTGCTCGTGCAGGTGTCAGTGGTGTAATACACCCTGGGAGTTTTTCAAGGAAAAGGTAATGTTGTCTGCAACATGATGATGTAGAACAGGAATAGCTTTATTAGAGAAGTAATGGTGACTAGGCAACTGTTACTGTGGGACTGCCATGGCCATTCGTTTTTGGAAACCCGCTGAATCCACAGGCGGAAAGGCAGTATTTCTGTGCCCAACAGATTTTAATGTAGTAAAATTGAAGCTTTTAGATTTGGCATGTTTAGGAGGAAATAATCTTTTCCTTAACCAGAACTGTGGGACCAAGGGCTGGCTGCTGGGCTTAGAGAGGGTGGACTGCGAGGGAGGTGCAACAAACTGGTGGACTGCGAGGGAGGTGCAGGCAGAGATGTTATGGTGGATTGCAAAACATGCGTGGTTCTAAGCAGGGTGTTACATGCTACGATATATCGGGCGATATGTCGTCTGGGTCACTGATTCCGTGACACACATCCAGTATCAGTTAGGGTGACACCGGTGAGGCTATGTAATATGTAGCACTGTGTAATATTTTTAATATTTATAGCAGGCATGTTTAATATTATTGTTTTCTAATAGGCTTTATTATAAGCCTTTTTTTGACTATTATAAACATTTTTTCTGCTCATATTGACATCATTAGTCACAGTTGCTATTCAATCAAGCCTGTCTTTTCCTCTTTTGTGAAATGATCCTCTAGTTTTTTGATATATTGTTATCATGTTTACCAGTCTGTCGCTATAATTATTAACATGTGATACTGGGATTGATACCCTAGATTGACGGACTGTTGATTACTTGTATGATGGGGTATATTTAATTGGTATATTTTTTCACATTTTTTCTGCTGTACTTCTGTTTTAAATATTCCTTTTAATAATAAAAGATTTTCTTTATAATAAATATTCTTGAGTTTTCTTTTGGGTAGTTTTATAGGTTTAATAGCACATCCAGTATTGTTTGACATATCGTAGCATGTGACACAGCTACGAGCGACTGTTAACGAGCAAAAATACTCAACTTATCGTTGCTTGTTGACACGTCACTTGTTTTTATAAAATCGTTCCTCCTTCTGTGCGCCGGTTGTTCGTCATTCCCGAGGCAGCACAAATCGCTCCGTGTGACACCTCGGGGATGACGAACTGCTGCTTACCTGCGGCCGCCGGCAATGCGGAAGGAAGGAGGTGGGTGGGATGTTATGTCCCGCTCATCTCCGCCCCTCCGCTTCTAATGCTGGTTCAGGCGTTTTTACAGGGCTGGTCCCACGAATCAATGTTGTGGTGTTGTATTATTTGTAGTCTGATCTTAATGTTTGGAAATGTGGAGACTCCAAGTAGGGTCTCCAAATTGTCTTTTTCATGTACTGGCAGGGGTGTGGGAGCAACAGACTTAACCCTGTCACAAATTCACCTCTTGGTTTAAAAAAAATGGAAATGCCTGCCAAATCCTGTGTGTTGCATGGGCCAAAGCTAACTGCTGTGCACTATGTGGCAATGGCTGGGGGAAATTGATGCCACTGTCCTTCTGCCTGCCTGTAATGTTTTTAAATGTTAAGACCCCCAAATGGGTCTCCAAGTTGTGTATTGTCTGAAGTGGCAGGGGTTTGGGAGTACCAACCCTACTCCTGTCTCTAAACCACTTCAATATTTCTTATGTCAATAGTCTAGGAAGCTAATGGCTGTGCCACAACAATGAGGCTCCCCTTTAACATGTATTCTTACTATTTTGAAAGCTTTTGACCCCCCTAAAGGTTTTTTCGCTGCCTTAGGTTTAGCCTCCCATTCAATCCTTTGCGATTTGAAAATGTTCTGCGGATCTTTTGGTGAACATCAGGAAGTTCGTCAAAGATATGTGAACCAAACTTTGAAAGGTTCACTCATCTCTAATAGGCTTTACCAGTCTAAAAGTCCCACTGATTACAAATGGAAGAAAAATCTCATGCATGCGATTCTTTTTTTCTTCTGACTGGAAAGGAAAAATGCTGCATTTTTTATAGAAGGAGCAAGTCAATGTTTTAAAAGTTTTTGCAGCATCTTTTCACCAATGAAAGCAATTAAAGTACAAAAATGTAGCAAAAACTCTACATTAGAATATAGACTAAGGGGTGGAGGAAGTGGCTTCTCTTTCTAGTTGAATTTGTCTTAGATGTAAGTCATTATACAGGAAAGAATGTTTTCTAACATTTTTTTTTCCAGTTAGGGTACCGTCACACTAAACGACGTACCAGCGATTCCGACCACGATAAGACCTGGTCAGGATCGCTAGTATGTCGCTACAGGGTTGCAAGTGAGCTGTCAAACAGTCAGATCTTCGCAATGATGCAGCAACGATATGGCAGTTGCTGGGACGCTGTCACATAGTATGATTCAAATCAAATTAGTAACATAGGTGTGCATCTACTTTGCCTTTTCCGTGCCCCCTCTGCTCCGATTGGTGGTTGTAACTGTGTTGTGACTGGGCGGCCTTGCCTTTAGAGAAGGCAACATTATAGCACTTCCATCCTTCTCCATCCTACAATCCCGATGCAGAATGGGCTGTATTACGATCTCCTGCTACACGCAGTCCGGGACAAGTGAATTCAGCCCTCTGAAATGTACTGTGATCTACAAGCCAGAACAGAGGATGAAAGCTGCCAATCCGAATGCAGTAGCGATCACCAATCGGAACAGAGAGGACGCGGAAAACAACAAAGATGCACGTCTATGTGTGTCGCGAACGAGGTCGTTGGGTAAGGTGTCAAACACACCGATGCGTGCTGCCCTGCAGGAACCCGACGACCAAAAAATGAACCAGAACAGTGTGTAACGATCAGCAATTTCACAGCAGGATCCAGGTCGCTGTTTAGTGTCACACACAGCGGGATCGCTGATGAGGTCACTGGTACGTCACAAAACCTGTGACTCAGCAGCAATCTCGCTAGCGATCTCGCTATGTGAGAAGTACCCCTTAAATCTATGTTATCTTCAGTTTGAAATTGTCTTTTTGTCTAATTGTCTTATTGAAATTATTTATTTTCAGTCCGTAAAAGCGGCATAATACTCTGACAACATTGTTCCCAGCAGTGATCTGCGAGTAGGAAATTCCCTTTTGCTGTTCCCATTTAATTTCAATGGTGGTTCCATCATTTTCCATTATTTTCATGCCCCCCCAGACCTCCCAGGTTGGGTGTCTTCTGGGAAAATGCTCAGGTTTCCCATTGACTTCCATTAAGCTCGCTACTTGAGAGAAGCACTGGAGCATTACAAATTACAAATTGCTTGACCCGTGTACCGAGCACCAGAGCATTTTAGTGCTTGCCCATCACTGCTGATAACATTCTCAAGACAATATACAATAGTAGTATATTTTTGATGCTTTCTCAACACAAGCACTGAAGAAGGTTCATATAACTTAACTACATTTCTATAGTTGTAAAATCCAAATGTGTAAGTCTATTACATATTCCACTTCATTCACCAAAGGCAACATGAAAGGGAAAAATTTGATGCACAACAAACGTGTGTTGCTTTAAATCAAAATCAACGACTGTAAAGCTTGTTTTGAATTAGTCAACTAATGAAAGCTATGCCTCAGAGGCATCCATCTCGGTCACACATAGTAGGCCCTGCAGCTGTTGTTTGCAGCAGATTAAGTTTTTCTTTACTTTTGTGACGATGCCTGTGCAATAATAAACATGCTAGTTATTGGATTTAAAAAAAATTATAACATTTTTATTAACCTCTGTAAATTGGGTTTTCAGTTTTTTTCCCAGTTGGTTAAGTAGATTTCCTCAGTATTGGAATCTTTTCAAGTTCTAACCACAGAAAAAGGTAAGAAAATTAATTTTGCTCTTACAAATACAAACATGTTGAATAAAATTACTACAGTATCTGATGTGATGGGTTGAAAATACATTTAAAGGGAACCTGTCACCTAATGCATGATGTGATGTGCAAACAGGTATGTATATCTATTGGTGATGGGCGAGCATGCTCGACACTGCTTGGCACCCAATCAAGCATCAGGGTGCTTTATACGCTCGATACCCAATCGAGGTTTCTAATACTCAAGTGCCATACTCGAGTCCCTGCCCCACATGTATTGTGGCTTTTTTTCAGCCATTGAACATGCGTTTATTGCCTGCCAATCATGGTATTGCTGTAGCCCTGTTGGCTACTGGCATTATCGTGACTTAATGGCTGCATACCATCTTAGGGTCTACAGAAGACACACTGACTTCCCGCACTGTACCCGAAAATAGTGTAGGGAGAGGTTCTGCTGTTGAAGAGACAGTGTGCTATAGCGTGACAGTACCTGTTGATACAACATTAAACCAACAGACCTTTTCATGGCTAATTGAAATCTATTTTATTCTATACTATATGTAGGGATTCAGCTCTGGTAGGTGTTCACAGGGGCACAGTAAAAAGGCATACACAGGTTTCCAGTCCAAAAAGTGGTCAGGCGTTTTAATCACACTTGACACAAAAACATAAATGTACAGTCTTACTTCAGAGCAGGGATACAAAGCAAAAAGGTCCAGCTTGGCATAGAGCATAGCAAGAAGTCCAGGATATACCAGTCCATTCAGATATGGGTTTCTTTTCCCTTCACAACAGACAAACTGCTTCAGTTCTCCAGGTTCAACCACCCTCACACTGAGAAGTTTTGTCTGTCTATTTATGCTGTGCCGATCATACACCTGTGCACATCAGGCTTTGCCTCACAACCTGAACTAGCAGAGAAGATCCCGGCCAAGATAAAGTTTATCTCTGATGTTTACCAGTGCAAAAGGCACCTGCTAGGAGGAATATAGCTCCAATGAAACACCATACCCTTTATTGCGTCACAACTACTACCTTTCTTAGGCCCCTTCACACGTCCATGAAAATCACGTGCGTGTTTCACGGACGTATCAAAGGTGCGTTTTTCCCTCTGTGTGCCGTGTTTATGGCACTACGTGTGTTCTCCGTGTGTTATCTGTGATAACACACGGAGAAAGAGAACTTTCAACTCACCTGTCCCTGGCGTCGCTGTCCGTGGTGCTGAACTTCGGTCTCCAGCCCTGCCGACTCCCAGCTGCTGCTGCTTCCGGCCGCAGTGAAGTGAATATTAAATGAGCATAATGAGCGGCGGTCGCAAGTGACAGCAGAGACATAAGGGCAGGAAAAGGTGAGTAAAGGTTTTTTATTTTTTTCTCTGACACATGAGTTTTCTCCGGCGCGTATCACAAGGGACCGCATCCACACTACATCTGTGTGGTACGTGTGCGGGCCGCGTGACACCCGTGCTGCCGGAGAAAAACAGACATGCATCCATGTGGAGCACACGGGCTCACGTCTGCTCCACATGGAGGCACGGGCCAATGGCTGCACACAAGCGTGCACGTAAACCCATTGATTTTAATGTGTTTACGTGTGCCTGTGTCTCTGTCGCGGGCGGAGGAGGGGACGCTGCACTCACCCACTGCTCGGGTCCGGCTGCTGCTGCTGCTGCTCGGTGGTTGCTCGAGAAGTGGGCCGGATCCCGGGGACTCAAGAGGTGTTCCTCGCCTGTGAGTGAAAAGGGGGTGGTTTGGGTTTAGGGATATTGTCCGTGACGCCACCCACGGTCGTGGTGAGATTGGTGACACCACCGCTGCTCTGGACGGGGATCCCGGGAGCGATGACAGGGAGCAGCTTGGATGTTGGTTCTCCCCTCCGTGGGTAGGGGGGTTGGTTGTCCCGGGGCCCGATGAGGGGTAGGGATGTATGGCAGGCAGGTTATGGGGCCTGGTGAGGTGCAGGGTCGCGGGGGCAGCGCTGTGCCGCACGGCACGGTGGTACTCACTCAGCCAATGACGAATGCAAAGTCTCCGGTAAAACAAACGGCTGGATGGACGGGTCCCACAGATGGCTGCGGTGTTTCTCCTCCCGGCAGGTTGATGGTGACTGCCTTTCCCTGCACCTGTGTTGTGTTACGGTTCCAATGGCTTCCCACCGGTAACCCGCTCCCCAGCTTGGATGGATGCTGAAGGAGCCCCTTTTGCCCGCAGGCTCTGGCCCTGGGAACTGTAGCCTTGGCGGTGACTGTGTTTCCCTCTACGGTGTGAGCTGTTGCCTTCAATCGGGTCTTGACTGCTGGGAAACCCCGGAGGTTCCCTTCGCTAACGGATTTGACCAGTTTAACGGCGAATCCTAGCCTGGTCGGGGTCCGTAAGCCCTGCCGGATGGTGCTGGCTTCTCTTTACTCTCCGATCCGGTACCGCCGGGCCACCGCCCATCCACGGTCCATACGGTTTGCTCCAATTAGCCTCTCCTGCAGACGGTCACCACCGTCTGCCAATCTGGCTGTACCGTCCGGGCCACACACCCGGACGCCGTCAGACTGCTCCTCTACCACTTCACTACTCCTCAACTCCTCTCCAAAACTAAACTAAACTGACTCCTTTTCCCGCCTCCAGGACTGTGAAATCCTCGGTGGGCGGGACCAACCGCCTGGCCCACCCCCTGGTGTGGACATCAGCCCCTGGGCTGGAGGAAGGCAACAAGGATTTTGTGTTTGGCTTCGGTGTGCCTAACCGGGGTGTGGGGTGTGTTGGTGTAGTTCTGTGATGACCTGGCTTGTCCAGGGCGCCACATCTCCGGTACATGCGGGTGTCGCGGGCGGGGAGGGGACGCTGCGCTCACCACGCTCAGGTCCGGCGCTGCTGCTACTGCTGCTCGGTGGCTCCAGCGGAGGGCCGGATCCGGGGACTCGAGCGGCGCTCCTCGCCCGTGAGTGAAAAGGGGATGGTTTGGTTTGGGGGATGTTGTCCGTGACACCACCCACGGTTGTGGTGAGGTTGGGACACCACTGCTGCTCTAGACGGGGATCCTGGGAGCGATGACAGGGAGCAGCCGAGATGTTTTTCTCTCCCCTCTGTGGGTAGGGGGATTTGGTGGTCCCGGGGCCCGATTATGGTGACTGGAAGGTGGATGGCGGGGTTTGGTGAGGTGCAGGGTCGCGGGAGGGCAGCGCGGTGACAGACGGCACGATGGTACTCACTCAGCCAATGATGTAGACGGAGTCTCTGGTAAAACAAACGGCTGGATAGACGGGTCCCGCAGCCGGCTGCGATTGTCACTCTCGGTAGGTTGGCAGTGACTTTCTCCCTGCACCTGTGTTGTGTTGTCGGCTCCGATGGCTTCCCACCGGTGGCCCGCTCCCCAGCGGTGTATTTGCCAGAGGAGCCCCTTTTTGCCCGCAGGCTCTGGCCCTGGGAACTCTAGCTGTGGCAGTAGCTGTATTTCACGGATAAGCGGTTGCCTTCAGTCAGGTCTTTGCTGCTGGGAAACCCCGGAGGTTCCCGTCGCTGACGGATTTGACCGGTTTAACGGTGACTACAAACCTGGTCGGGGTCTGTAGGCCCTGCCGAATGGTGCTGGCTTCTCTTCGCTTCCCGGACCGGTACCGGCGGGCCACCGCCCGTCTCCGATCCTTACGGTTGTGCGTCAATCGGCCTCGCCTGCAGACGGTCACCACCGTCTGCCAACCTTGCTGTTTTTGTGCCCGGGCCATGTACACAGACACGGCCAGTCTGCTCCACTACCACTTCCCTCAACTCTCAAACTGTTCTGCCCTCCTTTTCCCGCCTCCAGGACTGTGAACTCCTCGGTGGGTGGGGCCAACTGCCTGGCTCCACCCCACCTGGTGTGGACATCAGCCCCTGGAGGCAACAAGGATTTGTGTGTGTGACTGATGTGCCTAACCGGAGTGTGGGGTGTGTTGTTGTAGTACCTGTGACGTCCTGGCTTCTCCAGGCCGCTACACGGGCACGGACCTAGCACGTACCGGAGACACGTGCGTGTGAAGGAGGCCTTAGTCTGAAATTAGTGTTGGTTGAGCTTCTGGCTTAGGGTTGGTGTATTAGAGGCATGAAGACAGGGATTCTTGTCTTACAGACCTTGCTGTTGCTATTTAAAAATCTATTGTCTAATAATACCACTCTAAGCTGCATTTAGTGAAACTCCTGGAGTAAGGATAGTGTATTAGAGGCTTTTAGGCAGGGATTCTAGCCTTTTAGACCATAATGCTGTTGATTAAGACATATATTCTATTCTCTAAAATACTGCTCTAATAAGCATTTAGTGTAGAGCAAACTGCTGAAGTATGGATAATGTATTAGAGGCCTGTAGGCATGGATTTTAGCCTTACAGTCCGTGCTGATGCTATGTAAAAAACCTATTATCTAATAATACCCCATTTAGCTTAATTTAGTGTCGGGAAACTCCTAGAATATGTATAGTATATTAGAGGATTTTAGGCAGGGATTTAGCCTTACAGACCATGCTGCTTTTATTTAAAAATTATATTCTCTAATAATACCGTTCTAATCAGAATTTAGTGTGGGCAAGCTGCTGGAGTAGAGATAATGTATTAGAGGCCTGTAGGTATGGATTCTAGTATTACAGACAGCGCTGATACTACCTAAAAAAATTTTTATTCTCTAAAAATATTGCTCTTAGCTGCAGTTAGTGTAGAGCAAGCTGCTGAATTACGGATAGTTTACTAGAGGCTTCTAGGCAAGGATTCTAGCCTTACAGACCGTGCTGCTGATATGTAAAAAAATCTGTTCTCTATTAATACTGTTCTTAGCTGCATTTAGTGTAGGGCAAGCTGCTTGAGAAAGGATAATGTGCTAAAGGCATGTAGGCAGGGATTCTATCCTGACAAACAATGCTGCTACGTAAAATACCTATTTTATTCTCTAATAATACTGCTTTTAGTTGCATTTAGTGTAGGGCAAGCTGCTGGAGAAGGAAGGCTTGTAGGCAGTCATTGTATCCACACAGACTATGCTGGTGCTACCTAAAAAAAATCTATTCTATTCTCTAATATTACTGCTCTGCTGCATTTAGTGTAGGGCAAACTGTAGAGTAGGGATATTGTATTAAAGCCTTGTAGGCAATGATTCTAGCTTTACAGATCATGCTACTACTACAACAAAAAATACTATTCTCTAATAATACATCTTTTAGCTGCATTTACTGTGGGGCAAGCTGCTGGAATAGGGATAGTGTATTAGTGGCCTGTAGGCAGGGGTTACAGCCGTACAGACTATGCTGATGCTACCTAAAAATCTATATTATTGTTTAATAATACCACTCTTACATAATTTAAAATGCGCAAGCCCTGCAAAATGGGACTTGGTAATAAACGTCCAACTGATGGTGTTGCACATAGAGGACATGCCCATGAGCCCGGGAAAACTGGGCCTGCTGTGAGAGCACAGCAAACACACTTATCTTCTAGACCTAGCCACTTGTCTCACTGTGCAAGGTGCATGGGACACCACTGTTGAAGCGAGAATAGCTCAAGCAGGTTATGGGCTGGATGGCAGTTAATCCTTCCTGGCTGTTCACCAGCACAAACCTGTCTTTCACACTCTCCAGTCTGAGTAGTCAAGAGTCTGGAGCACATAACCCTCACCCTGATCCTCCTTCCTCCCACCATGGTGAGTCCGAGAAGACAAGTGACCTCCCACTTGAACACTCCAAGGAGCTCTTTACCTTTCCATTTATGTCTTCTTCAGGCCTCTCACTTTTCATGAATCAAGAGTCATATGAGGAGACCATGTGTGGGGATGGACAAATATTTGAGCAGCCATAGTCAGATGGGGCCGACGATGGTAATGGCAATTAGTTGTCTCAAGGGGTTGATGATAATGAGATACAGTTAGCTACAAGTCCTATTACGTCTACAAGTAAGAAGGAGGACCAGAGTGAGGAAGTGGAAAAGGAGGTGTTCTCACCAATATAGTTGCTGTTAAGGTCCATTTAACTATCGACACAAGGACAAGTGCTTGGGCCAGTAATACTACATTTTCTTGATGGCACACTGGGTGACCCCTGTGGAGGCAGGAATCAAGGTGCAGCCTAGCACGGCATACGTGTTACTGACATGCAGAATTATGGGTTCTAGTTCCATCAGAGTTTTCCCCACCTCCCACACCAGTTCCTGCAACCCCTTCTCCTCCTCCTCATCCCCATCTTCAAATTGTCATCCCTATCAGTTGCAAGCTTGAAGCACTGCAGCACTTGATGGAGCAGCAACAGCCTCTGTTGAAACTAATATCTTTAGGTAGCAAACAGTACGCCTCTACAGAGATGTTGAAAGGTCTAACAGATCAGACAGATCTAAGTCTCTATTGAACCTCCAACCAAGAATGGGTGACGGCTCTGAAGCTTTGAAGCTGACACATGTACCATATCTGGCCTACATACTCAACTTAGTGGTTCAGCACTTTCTGAAAAGCAATAAATAAAGAAAAAATTGGTGTAGGGTCCCCGTTTATTGATACCCAGCATAGATAAAGCAGAGAAGATATAGCCGACATCTGTGGGCTGGTATTCTCAGGTTGGGGAGGCCCATAGTTATTGAACCCCCCAGTCTAAAAATATCAGCCCGCAGCTGCCCAGAATTATCACATCCATTAGATGCTACAATCTCAGCACTTTACCTGGCTCATCCCGATTGCCAGGGTGTGGTGGCAATTGGGGTAAGAAAAGAGGTTAATAACAGCTCACAGCTGCCACTAAGCCCTAGATTAGTAATGGGAGGCGTCTATGAGACTACCCATTACTAATCTGTAAGTGAAAAAAATAAACACAAAATCCTAATCAAATACAAAAATAGCAACACTATTTCACTCTTTTATTAAACTCCAAAGCACACAGGTCTGACATAATCCACACTAGGTCCCACGATGAGTGTGGGCAAAGAATATGACTGCCTGCTGGGGCTGCACGCAGAGACTGACTGAGCTGCAGCTGTGAGCGGTGATTTCACTGAGTTTATGTGTGGGCACAGCTGGAGGTTCCCACGGTACCCTGCTTGTGACTACTGGTGAACAAATTGAACTCCGCTTAGGTGTCAGGTGAACTGAGTTCAATGAGACTTGCACCTCCTGGCAGACAGTGAATGATATTAGGAGTCTTGTGCATTTGATGGCTTGGCCTTATTCTGGCGAACCATGAGCAAATATGTTTTGCATTATTTTGAGGAGTTTTTCATTCACATCTGTTGCTGGCTGTATTGTGATGTGTCCTAGTTATTTTGGCTAGGACTTGCATTGCCTAGGCTAGTCAGAAATTAAGAACGTGTTCAAGATTTGACCAGTTAGTCAAAGTTTCTCCTCTATGCCTGTTGCTAGCTCTATTTCCATGCCTCCTAGTGATTTTGGTTAATGCAGTCGTTCTCTCTCACCTGTATGTTGTAAGCTCCTATAGTCAGCAAGGTCCTTTCACTCTCTTTAGCCTGTAAAGTGTAAGCTTTTATGGTCTGGTCTGGAAGGTTTTATCTCTCCTATCTCCCCATAGTGTTCCCCATAGTGTATTTAGAAGCCTTGCTGTATTGAAATTTGTGAATATGTATTTGCCGTGGATGAAAGTTTGTGTTTAAATATGGTGAAAACAACAAATTTGAATTTCAGAGCTTTCACTAATCTCTATTAACACTGCAAAACTGATATATTTTTGCACTCTCACAAAAGTTTCAGCATTTTTTCAATTTGAATATAGATTTATCTTAAAGGCTATTGATAATAAATCACAGATAGGAGCTTTCAACTTGAAAGTGAACTAAGGAATAAATTAATTCTTTAGCAAAATCCCTATTGACAGAAGCATGCTGAGTCAGTCAATGAGAATATAATCCAAATCCTCATTGACAATTTCACGCTGGTTTACTAAGCGAGGCCTTAAGCAATGACATGTGTGGAACGTATCATTTGTGTTCTCAACATCTCCTTCTGATCTGTTTATAGACCTAAAGGCAGAAATAGCCTGAAACCAAAGCTAACCCAGCTTTTATTTCTGAGATGTAAAACTGTGATTTTCCTGTTAAATTAAATTTACTGATGTAACTCATATTAACCATATAACGAAGTACAATTCATAAAACTACTAGTATGATATTTAATGTGGGACAGGCTGCAAAACACATCACAGGCAGCAACTTGGTGGCCATTCATGTTGACATATACTATACAGTATGGTTGTCTCGCGACAGAGTGCCACCAATTTATATTTTCTTTCAAAGCTGTTGTCAAATATCTGATATGATAAGCAAAGACCAAAAGTAAGAAAGGACTAGAGATGAGTGAATCTGCCCAACTTCAATTCACTTGATTTAAGCTGGGATTTTTGATTTGCGCAGAATTTATTGAATTCAATTAATTGAAAAGACAATTATTATATCCTGTGGTCTTTCTAGACCCTTGAGTATATAAAACAAATAGTTTTAAAAATAAAATTTACTTTATAACCACCTAACCAGCACTCTCTTCTGCTGGCTCAGTTTCCTCCCTTTAAGGCCACTTTACATACAGATAAATCTTTGGCAGATCTGTGGTTGCAGTGAAATCATGGTCATATTGTTCCATTTGTACACAGCCACAAACCTGGCACTGATTGTCAACAATTTTACTGCAACCCCAGATCTGCCAAAGATTTATCTCTGTGTGTAAAGTGGCCTTTAGTCTCTTCTTCCATCTTCACCATTGGAATCTTCTGCACTGACACGTCTTCATGTAAGATCATTATATCATGACTCTGAGCAGCAATGGTGGTCGTAATGTGGCAATGTCAATGAAAAAAATCAACATCAGATCCAGTTAATATGTCTCTACAGATGTAATGATTTGCATCTACAAACATACATATTTTACTTTTTAACACCTTCCTATCTCTAAAAAGCATCAAGGAAAAAAGTTGCTAAAAAACTAGGTTTTGTCAAATTCAATTTTGGGAGTAAATTTAAATCAACTTGAAGAAATTTACTTATCTTTAGGAATGACACATACTGTACGTGTCGCGGGTGGGGAGGAGGCCGCCGCCGCTGCGCTCTCGCTAACGCTCGGGTCCGGTGCTGCTGCAGCCTGCTGCTTGCTGCTCGCTGCTTGGTGGCTCGAGCGGTGGGCCGGATCTGGGGACTCGAGCGGCACTCCTCGTCCGTGAGTGAAAGGGGGTAGTTTTTGGGATTGGGGAAGTAAGTCCGTGACGCCACCCACGGTTTGTGGTGAGGTTGGGACACCACCGCTGCTCTGGACGGGGATCCCGGGAGCGATGACAGGGAGCAGCCGAGATGTTTCTCTCCCCTCCATGAGTAGGGGGTTTTGGTTTTGTCCCGGGGCCTGGTGAGGTGACTGGAACGTGGATGGCAGGGTTTGGGTGAGGTGCAGGGTCGCGGGGGCAGCGCGGTGCCAGACGGCACGGTGGTACTCACTCAGCCAATAACGTATACAGAGTCTCTGGTAAAACATACGGCTGGATGGACGGGTCCCGCAGCCGGCTGCGGTGGTCACTCCCGGTAGGTTGGCGGTGACTGCCTTTTCCTGCACCTGTAGTGTGTTTTCGGCCCCGATGGCTTCCCACCGGTAACCCGCTCCCCAGCGTGGATAGATGCCGAGGGAGCCCCTTTTGCCCGCAGTCTATGGCCCTGGGAACTGTAGCCTTGGCGGTGACTGTATTTCTTTTCACGGTTGAGCGGTTGCCTTCAATCGGGTCTTTGCTGCTGGGAAACCGTGGAGGTTCCCGTCGCTAACGGATTTGACCGGTTTTACGGTGACTCCAAGCCTGGTCGGGGTCTGTAGGCCCTGCCGAATGGTTCTGGCTTCTCTTTGCTCCCCGGTTCGATACCAGCGGGCCACCGCCCGTCCCCGGTCCTACGGTTCCGCGTCAATCGGCCCCTCCTGCAGACGGTCACCACCGTCTGCCAACCTTGCTGTATGTGCCCGGGCCACGTACCCGGACATGGTCAGACTGCTCCTCAACTACCACTTCACTCCTTCACTTCACTCTCCCTGAACTCATCTCTCTTCCTTTCCCGCCTCCAGGACTGTGAACTCCCCGGTGGGTGGGGCCAACCACCTGGCTCCACCCCACCTGGTGTGGACATCAGCCCCTGGAGGGAGGCAACAAGGATTTGTGTGTGACTGATGTGCCTAACCGGGGTGCGGGGTGTGTTATTGCAGTACCTGTGACGTGCTGGCTTGTCCAGGGTGCCACATACGTATTATAAATCAGTTGAAAAGGAAAGTATTTTTATACCCCAGTTTAAATGGATTAAATTGCACTTAATACAATGTTCAGAGCCCAAAAATGTGTTAGCAAGTTTTACCACCAAAGCCTTTAGTTAGGTAATGTAGCTCTTAACAATATAAAACAATTGATAAGTTAAAAGGGCTAAAGCATTCTTCCATAAGCGATAAATCTTGTTTGCAGATAGAGTACTATGCAAAAGTTTAAAGGAAGCCTGTCACATCCCTAAAGGCTATTTAACTGCAGGCTAATTGCATTTTAAAGCTGCAAGGCAGCTACACTGAAAGAAAGGCTTATGAGAAGAAATTAACTTTAGTTCTTTCAGCAGCCTCTGGTGTGGATCAATCACATTGCTAGGTATACAGTGAGTAAGCTGTAACCGCTCTGTAATACAGTCAGTTAGTGGTGGCTCTAACCACACCCGGCCCTGTTGTACTGCTGAGACAGTTGCCAATCAGTGCCTTGATGACTTGAATCTGGAGACCTCCAGGTAACCACACAGCTCATATCTGCAGGTTAATAAAGTTTCGAGGAAATGACGGTTGTGAAAAATAGGCTGCAAAGTAAGAATGCTTCAAAAAAATAGAAGTATTCATTGTTTATTTTTATCAATCAACAATAAGTTAAGAGTAGGGATGAGCGAACCCGAACTGTAAAGTTCGGGATTTGTAGCGAAAATCAGGTGTCCTGGTCCCAGACTTAGACACAAAATTTTACCTGTATGTCCGGTTTCTGTTCAGGTTCGCTTACCCAGATAATAAAAAAAGAAAGCAAAATGGTTAAAGCAGGACATACTTACGAGTCTCCACTCCACAGATCCCTGATCTCAACATCATCTAGTCTATCTCTAAGATTATAGAAAGAAATTTAGATGTGGGGAAAGGAGCAACAATAGGGTAATACCTTATGGAGGGAGAGTGGGTAAGTGCTTGAATAACGCTCATCTGGTGGAGTTGTGACAGGCACATTTACTATGTAGGTGTGAAGAAAAACAGCTGTTGCTGCCCTATGGCTGGTGGATGAATCATCCAAAAAATATTGGATCCAGTTGAAAGAAAACATGCTAGGTGGGCTGTGCTGCTGTAGTAAATGGATTGTTCAACAATGAAAATTTGGCAGTCTGACAGCCAGCCAAAAACAGTACACTGCCAGGGGAGGGAGAAGTTTTTCCATTTTGTTCTTGTACACACTACATCCGATAACAGTGATTTTACCTACAGTGAGAACCATTCAAACGCAAAAAGGAGGGGAGCCAGCACTGCTGGCATGCAGCAATGAAGAAATAAAAAGTATAATATTCACAAATTCATATCTACTGTAACAATTCAATGAGATTTTTTGCAAATGATTAATCAATGATTTGAGCCCCCCTGCCCGTCATGGCAAATCTCTATAGGGGGGTCCCTACACTATGTTATAAATTATTATCGTACCATAAGGTCTCATATAATGAGCAGGACCATATAAGAAACATCACCTACCCGAGACATGTCTGAACCACTCCCATGCTGCAAGGACTGACAACTGCGAATAAAGGCAGCCCAGGTGCCAGTGTGTGTGGCAGAACCACACACACCAGCACAATGTCAGAACTGGCCCTCACAGTGCCAGACCAGCAAACATGGATGAGGGCGGAACAGGCTCAGGCAGGTGATGCTTAAATAATGATGCCTGTGGAACAGGGGGAGGTGGCTGTGTGTAAACAGGCACCAACATGAATTTTGATGGCAACAGAAGGAATCTGCCTGTTAGGATCCTTTGATCACATGTGGTGTGGATGCCCATCACATCTGCTCCTCTTCTAGCTAAGAGACTTTTACATTCCATTGGAAACATGAACTGAAAAAGAGAATGAACCCAGTGGAGAAGCCACAACGGGTTCATAGCAGCTCAATGTACATATTGACAAAAAAGGAGAACAAGAGCAAAATTTGCTGAAGAAATATCACAAATTTATTACGCAAATTTTCAAAGTGCAAAGTGCATGAGACAGGTAATAAGTTATAATATGTTGCAAAAGAGGGAGGATGGGGGGCAGATGGAATGGGCAGAACAGTGGCCTGGTACAGACAAACAGGAAAAGAATGTTCCCAGAAGAAAAAATATGTATAAAGGCTCCTATATCCTTGGCAACCAATAGGTGGTAAGAATAAAGAGGATTAATATGTAAACTGGATAGGAGGGTCCTGGGGTCCTGTAAGGGATATATCTGTATAAGATTGTTACACCTGGTAAGTGGAATGTTAAAACTAATACTAGATACAGGTTAACAGGGAAACCACAGGGCCAAAGGGTGGAGGATGTTTTTATTGAAGGCAATTAATATTAATAACCATGGTGGGAGCTAAAATGCATACGGTTGTAAATATACAAATACAAATAAAGCAGTCATATGGTATACACTGATAAGCAATGGGGGACATTACTGAGAATAGGTTGAGACAGAGGTATGCCAAAAACGATCCTATTGAGGAGTTATAGTAAATACAAGTGCAAAATAGTGTACAGACACTGTATTGACAATCATATGGTATGCACTAATAGGCCATAGAAACTAGTACTGGGGATAGTTAAGGCAAAAATAACCCAGAAAACTTCTGTTAGGGGGCTACAATACCCGCAATTGCAGGATATGTAGAGACACTAACATAACAATCATATGCTGTGCACTAGGTGGCATTAGGGAGCTATGATGGGGATAATGGAAGCAGAAAATGTCCAGAAAACATATTAAGAACAATTTTTGAGACAAAATTGTCAACGGAGGAGCTGGGAAAAGTTACCCATGTAGGGAACATTACCTGAGTCCGGTGGTAAAGAGAGGCCCGACGTACGTTTCGCGGTCAGCAGCACGTTGCTTACCGCTTCATCATGGGGGAATAATAATAGGTGATCACCTATTAGAGGTGGATCCATCCAGTCACAGACACTGCAATTTCCACATTTAAAAAAGCCCAGAAATTTCTGTCCAACCAGGTCTGTTGTGAATGTCATCCGAGGGGCTGATGGTTTGAAGCTCCCTCTGGTGATCAGGACTGGGGGTGAAGCTGACTTTACCTCAACAGGTGTGGGAGTTAATTGGGAGTTTGGGAAGCCCAATTGCAGATCAGCTTGAGTTATATAGTGCAGTGTCTGCTGGCTGGGGTCGGTTATTGTTGTTGCTCCTCAGTTTCTGCATTGGCTTGGAGTTGTTCTTCCATTTTTCCTGTGCTTGTCCCATTCCAGATCCAAAAGTTGCAAGTTATTTGCAGTATTGCATGATCCCCACCTAAGGGTGTTTGTTTTCTTTTTTGTTTTACTTAAAGTCTGTTTTCTTGCAGGAGAGGAATTGTCTTTCTTTTTGGATGAGCATGGGGGTTCTCCCTCTGCAGGTCCCACTGCAAGAAAAAGGAGATTTTCCCTGTTCTATATGATTATTTGCACTTTTGTATTCCTTGTGTTGTTTTGGCATTTTGTTTCTCCCATTATTTACAAGTGTACCTGATATAGTGGGGAAGAGTCCGTGTGGTCTCAGTATGTTTCTTATCAGGAGATTGGTATTTTTCCGCAGGGTTTTTGCACTGACCGCAATCCGTTATCTGTTCTGTCCTGTTCTAGCTAGGAAGTCGGGCCTCACATTTGCTAATTTATATTTCCTACCTGTGTATTGTGTTTTCTTACATCACCATTGACTTTATATGTTGGGGGCTTACTATTCCTTTGGGGACTACTCTGAGGCAAGATTGTTTTCCACATTTCTATCTGTGAGGCGTAGTAAGTTTCTCCGGCTGTGACGTGACATCTAGGTTTGTTTAGGAACGCTCCCCGGCTACTTCTAGTGTGGTGTGACAGATAGAGGATTGCGGTCATCTCAGGTTCCAACTACTCTTGCATTTTTTCTGCTGATGGCATTTTTCTGATCATCCACGGTGACCAGATCATAACAAAGGACCCTGGTTTTGTTGTTCTGTGATATAGACTATATAATATTCGCCAATGAACTGTCCCCTTCTGTAGGAGATGTTGGGAGTTGGTGAGATTATAACTTGTAGGACTGGTCTGCCAATAAAATACCCCACATGATTATTCACTGTTTTTTATTATCGGCTGGGACAACATATTTAAGGTCACCTCCTGGCGGTGTAAGGCCACTCCTCCTGATGAAGGTGTATGTTGGGTAGCGGGTAGTGCCATTCCAGCAGGAGGAGATGACAACAGGTTAGTTTCACTGCTCTTATACTGATTACTTTTTTTGCTTTGTTATCAGCACGTCCATCTCCTTATATTTTAGCCACATATATTTGTTTTGGGATCTGGATCTGGTTTTATATATTCCTGTACACAGTCTTTTTCATTTGGTGATTCCCCCATCTGCTTCTCTTGATTAGCGCTGCCATCTTGTGTACCATTCTGTCATGACACTCTCTTGTTTTAAGTCTTCACAATAAATATTATTCCAATTACTTTGGCTTCTGGTTCCTTTTTCTGTTAAATTGGTTTTATATAAATCTGTAGCTTGTGGCTTTATGTCCCCAGTTTTAGAGCAGCGTCTTCTGAGATGGAGAAAATGACCCTTGGGTACTCCTCTGATTAAGGGTATATGATGGTGGATATCCCATGTCAGGAAACTCTTCACAGCCATGGATGTTCTATAAGTATAGAGTTAAATCTCAGTCCTATCTCATTGATATTCAAGTTATCCAAAATGATGGAAAATCAGCCTAAGGGCCAGACTAATGCATAAGGATATCATCCATGTATCTGGCCCAGAGGGTGCCACCACTTCTCCTCCTCTCCAAATACAATTGTTTCCTTCCACCAGCCCAGGAATAGTTAGCATATGTTCAGGCACAGGGGCTTCCCAAAATTGGTGACGTGTTCAATATTTATTTCACCTGCTGTATAAGACCAGGCAACAAGCAGAAGAGACTTGTTTGGGCTAAAAAACACAAGGAATGGACATTAGACCAGTGGAAATCTGTGCTTTGGTCTGATGAGTCCAAATTTGAGATCTTTGGATCCAACCACCATGTCTTTGTAGAAAAGGTGAACGGATGGACTCGACATGGCTGGTTCCCACCATGAAGCAGGGAGGAGGAGGTGTGATGGTGTGTGGGTGCTTTGCTGGTGACACTGTTGGGATTTATTCAAAATTGAAGGCATACAGAACCAGCATGCCTACCGCAGCATCTTGCAGTGGCGTGCTTTTCCATCCGGTTTGCATTTAGTTGGACCATCATTTATTTTTCAACAGGACAATGACCCCAAACACACCTCCAGGCTGTGTAATGGCTATTTGACTAAGAAGGAGAGTGATGGGGTGCTACGCCAGATGACCTGGTCTCCACAGTCACCAGACCTGAACCCAATCTAGATGGTTTGGGTTGAGCTGGACCGCAGAGTGAAGGCAAAAGGGCCAACAAGTGCTAAGCATCTCTGGGAACTCCTTCAAGACTGTTGGAAAACCATTTCCGGTGACTACCTCTTGAAGCTCATCAAGAGAATGCCAATAGGGTGCAAAGTAGTAACGAAAGCAAAAGGTGGCTACTTTGAAGAATCTAGAATATAAGACATATTTTCAGTTGTTTCACACTTTTTTAAGTATTTCATTCCACATGTTCTAATTCATAGTTTTGATGCCTTCAATATGAATCTACAATTTTCAGAGTCATGAAAATAAAGAAAACTCTTTGAATGAGAAGGTGTGTCCAAACTTTTGGTCTGTACTGTATATACAGTTAGGTCCAGAAATATTTGGACAGTGACACAAGTTTTGTTATTTTAGCTGTTTACAAAAACATGTTCAGAAATACAATTATATATATAATATGGGCTGAAAGTGCACACTCCCAGCTGCAATATGAGAGTTTTCACATCCAAATCGGAGAAAGGGTTTAGGAATCATAGCTCTGTAATGCATAGCCTCCTCTTTTTCAAGGGACCAAAAGTAATTGGACAAGTGACTCTAAGGGCTGCAATTAACTCTGAAGGCGCCTTCCTCGTTAACCTGTAATCAATGAAGTAGTTAAAAGGTCTGGGGTTGATTACAGGTGTGTGGTTTTGCATTTGGAAGCTGTTGCTGTGACCAGACAACATGCGGTCTAAGGAACTCTCAATTGAGGTGAAGCAGAACATCCTGAGGCTGAAAAAAAAGAAAAAATCCATCAGAGAGATAGCAGACATGCTTGGAGTAGCAAAATCAACAGTCGGGTACATTCTGAGAAAAAAGGAATTGACTGGTGAGCTTGGGAACTCAAAAAGGCCTGGGCGTCCACGGATGACAACAGTGGTGGATGATCGCCGCATACTTTCTTTGGTGAAGAAGAACCCGTTCACAACATCAACTGAAGTCCAGAACACTCTCAGTGAAGTAGGTGTATCTGTCTCTAAGTCAACAGTAAAGAGAAGACTCCATGAAAGTAAATACAAAGGGTTCACATCTAGATGCAAACCATTCATCAATTCCAAAAATAGACAGGCCAGAGTTAAATTTGCTGAAAAACACCTCATGAAGCCAGCTCAGTTCTGGAAAAGTATTCTATGGACAGATGAGACCAAGATCAACCTGTACCAGAATGATGGGAAGAAAAAAGTTTGGAGAAGAAAGGGAACGGCACATGATCCAAGGCACACCACATCCTCTGTAAAACATGGTGGAGGCAACGTGATGGCATGGGCATGCATGGCTTTCAATGGCACTGGGTCACTTGTGTTTATTGATGACATAACAGCAGACAAGAGTAGCCAGATGAATTCTGAAGTGTACCGGGATATACTTTCAGCCTAGATTCAGCCAAATGCCGCAAAGTTGATCGGACGGCGCTTCATAGTACAGATGGACAATGACCCCAAGCATACAGCCAAAGCTACCCAGGAGTTCATGAGTGCAAAAAAGTGGAACATTCTGTAATGGCCAAGTCAATCACCAGATCTTAACCCAATTGAGCATGCATTTCACTTGCTTAAATCCAGACTTAAGACGGAAAGACCCACAAACAAGCAAGACCTGAAGGCTGCGGCTGTAAAGGCCTGGCAAAGCATTAAGAAGGAGGAAACCCAGCGTTTGGTGATGTCCATGGGTTCCAGACTTAAGGCAGTGATTGCCTCCAAAGGATTCGCAACAAAATATTAAAAATAAAATTTTTTTTTTGGGTTTGGTTTATTTGTCCAATTACTTTTGACCTCCTAAAATGTGGAGTGTTTGTAAAGAAATGTGTACAATTCCTACAATTTCTATCAGATATTTTTGTTCAAACCTTCAAATTAAACGTTACAATCTGCACTTGAATTCTGTTGTAGAGGTTTCATTTCAAATCCAAAGTGGTGGCATGCAGAGCCCAACTCGCGAAAATTGTGTCACTGTCCAAATATTTCTGGACCTAACTGTATTGTAAGGTTGCACCCCGCAACCTGGGGGTTCCACTCGCTTGCAGCGGTGCGAGGTAGCTTCAGCAACACAGCTACAGTCTCTTTATAAAAATTCTGGCAGTTTATTTAAAACACTCAACATAAACTGCTAAACAAAATGTAACAAAGCCTCTCCCGGCTTAAAGGAAAATATAACACATCCACATACCGTGGGATTCTGGTGGGAACTCACTGTCGTTGCTTCCTGCAGCCTACAGCACTCTCCAGCCAGGCTGTAGTCTTTTCCACAGTACTCACCTGGACTGATTTCCAGAAGTCTCTCTCCAGTCTTCACACAGACTGAAAACCTATATAGCAATTAAAAACAGCATAACAGCAACCTCTACTCAAAATATTATGTTTTGCAAAGTGTGCACAGTACCAACATTCCAACCTGTACTTTGAAAAATGAGATTTTTAGCAAAAAATTGCAATTTTTCGAGCTACCTCGCCAACGTCACGGCAAATCTCTTGAGGCAGTCCTACACTAAAATATTTTTATTTAAAGTGTGCCAAACGGCCTCACATACGCACAATAGGACTGCACAGCACGTACCTGGTGCTTTTCAGTCTCGTCTCCATGACTCATTCATGGTTGTGGGCGGGATAGGCCCAGGCACATGCTGCTTGGAATATATAGCCTGTGGACAAGGCTAGATGGCAATGTGTGAACAGCCACCAATCGCCAAAAATCAAGACAGATGGAAAAATAACAATGAAGTGCACTGCAATATGGGGACCAACCAAAAACCTATATAGCAATTAAAAACAGCGTAACAGCAACCTCTACTCAAAATATTATGTTTTGCAAAGTGTGCACAGTACCAACATTCCAACCTGTACTTTGAAAAATGAGATTTTTAGCAAAAAATTGCAATTTTTCGAGCTACCTCGCCAACGTCACGGCAAATCTCTTGAGGCAGTCCTACACTAAAATATTTTTATTTAAAGTGTGCCACTCGGCCTCACATACGCACAATAGGACTGCACAGCACGTACCTGGTGCTTTTCAGTCTCGTCTCCATGACTCATTCATGGTTGTGGGCGGGATAGGCCCAGGCACATGCTGCTTGGAATATATAGCCTGTGGACAAGGCTAGATGGCAATGTGTGAACAGCCACCAATCGCCAAAAATCAAGACAGATGGAAAAATAACAATGAAGTGCACTGCAATATGGGGACCAACCAAAAACCTATATAGCAATTAAAAACAGCATAACAGCAACCTCTACTCAAAATATTATGTTTTGCAAAGTGTGCACAGTACCAACATTCCAACCTGTACTTTGAAAAATGAGATTTTTAGCAAAAAATTGCAATTTTTCGAGCTACCTCGCCAACGTCACGGCAAATCTCTTGAGGCAGTCCTACACTAAAATATTTTTATTTAAAGTGTGCCAAACGGCCTCACATACGCCCACAACCATGAATGAGTCATGGAGACGAGACTGAAAAGCACCAAGTACGTGCTGTGCAGTCCTATTGTGCGTATGTGAGGCCGTTTGGCACACTTTAAATAAAAATATTTTAGTGTAGGACTGCCTCAAGAGATTTGCCGTGATGTTGGCGAGGTAGCTCGAAAAATTGCAATTTTTTGCTAAAAATCTCATTTTTCAAAGTACAGGTTGGAATGTTGGTACTTCACACAGACTGAGACCACCAGAACATAAATCTCCATGTGCAGCACTCTCAGGCTTCTGTCTGTCTCTAAAACTAAGGGGTACTTTGCACGCTGCGACATCGCTAGCCGAGCGTGATAGTACCCGCCCCCGTCGCACATGCGATATCTTATGATAGCTACCATAGCGAACATTATCGCTACGGCAGCTTCACACGCACTTACCTAGTCGGTGACGTGGCTGTGACTGCCGAAAAATCTCTCCTTCAAGGAGGCGGTGCACTCGGCGTCACAGCGACGTCACCGCGACATCACTAAGCGACCGGCCAATAGAAGCTGGGGGGCGGAGATGAGCGGGATGTAAACATCCCGACCACCTTCTACCTTCCGCATTGCCGGTGGATGGCTGGCGCAGGTAAAGGGATGTTTGTCGCTCCTGCGGCTTCACACACAGCGATGTGTGGAGCTGCAGGAACGACAAACAACATCGTACCTGCGGATGCACCGACATTATGAAAATGCACGACGTGACACAGATCACCGATTTTTGACTTTTTCACGGTCATTCATCTTCTCTCCTACGCTTTACACGTTGCGACGTTGTTACCGGCGCCGGATGTGCGTCACTTTCGATTTGACCCCGACGATATCGCAGTAGCTTTGTCGCAACGTGCAAAGTACCCCTAAGAGTCTCTTAAACCCAACCGGACACATCCACAGGTGGAGGTATGTGATTCTCCACCCCTGTCGATCACACCCCGGCCATAGTTTAAAGGGAACCTAATCCTTAATTACATCCCAAGTCCCATGGAACTACAGGTCCCACAGTCACACCTTCAGTTCAATATCGCCGGGGATCCTTCTCCACTACGACACACAGCGACCATCCACAACATTGGTGGTCGCTACCTTATATATATATATATATATATATAGATAGATAGATAGATAGATAGATAGATAAATATATATATATATATATATATATATATATATATATATATATATATATATATATATAATATTGCAAATTCCCTTAGGAGGTTAGGTTTTAAGTTTCATCTGCCGTTTGACTCAAAAACATTCAAGGAAATACATTTATAATTGATCAGAAGTAAATATTTATATGCTTCCATACGGATTCTTTTCAAGGCAGTTCATTGTCATTTGTCAGAAAACATCAAGAAAATGAAATGTCTCACAAATTGTATGCCCAAAAAAAAAAAAATATTCTGAATCAACATCAAGCTTGTCTTTTTTATTATACTGTTGTCATTGCTTAGTAATTTATTATTAATAGAAAATAAGAAGAAAAGAATTTCGGGAGGAAAATTATCTTTGTAATGTGTAGAGCTTATCTAAAAGGTGACCACTCCCCTGATAAAAATGACAAGACCAGTAATTACTAATTACTCTCTATACAACTAGAAAATAGTTGCTAGGATACTGTAAGAATAAAGTTTTTCCTTTGCTGGCACTGAACCCCATCAAGAAGAATAAGCGAGAGATAGGAAAATAATAATTAAGATTTGTGTTTACAAGTTAGAGACTCGGTATGACTCAAGTCAATTGTCTTGTGTATGTATATGCTACAAATATACATTTTCCATAAATCTCCCTGGACTCTCAATGTGGCTCTTCAAAGAGAAATAGAACGATCAGAGGGAATTGTTCATTGTTCCTGACCTTGCCTAGCATTCTTTTAGCTTTGCAGTAAATCAGCATTGCACATCAGCTTATTGCTTATTTATAACCATGGTTAATATGCAGTATAAGTAATTTATGATTTGCTGTTGGTTTGCTCCAGAGAATGTTGAATCATGCGCAGAGCAGATGACATATGTAGGACATCCGAATGTCCTATCCAGCTCAGCAAGTGTGACACTGCAACGTCTGGCTATGGATCAAAGCAACAGGAGTAAGGTTAATGGAATCAAGCATTTTTTAATATTAATCTGTAAAATACCAATGTCTTGTGCTATTTTATGTTTCATAACATGACTTTGTATCTATAGAGTTAACCTCTATATGCCTAAAATTGAGAAGTATTCAGAAGTAAGGGGCAATTAAAGGTGTAGCCCCAGAAACATTACAAGTACATTTTAATCAATAGATCGTGGAATTAAAATACATTCCACAATTGAATGTATTAAAAAAAAAAAAGATCCTGTGCTGAGATAATCTTATAAATGTGCCCCAGCTATGAACTGGGGAGGGAGAAAAGAGAGTATACAGACAAAACAGAATGGGATTCTTTCTGTGAGGTAATATATTTTCTTGTCTTTAAACTGGCTTTTAATCAGAGAAAGCAGCATTTGCAATCCCATGCTGTGCTATATTTCTACTGTCTTTTGTTCCCTCCCCTGACAGGAGATGTAGTATGATCAGACAATGTTCCTGTATGGTCAGACAAATCCATTACACAGTACATAGCAGGGGAACATTTAGAGGATTATCTAACCATAGGAACATTTTTCACAACCACTTGTAGAACTTATTATTATTTCAAGTTCTAGTGATTAAAATATTTTTGTGGCATTACCCCTTTAAATGTAGATCTGAATACTTATGAATATACAACATAGAGTTTAAATCTATAGATACAAATTCGAGAAAGACATGATTTTTAGTTTGATATATATTTGACCTCTAAAAGATTGAAAAATATGTGAACTACTCCTTCTCTAGTTTTGCCAGATGCTTTCCTGGTTTTTGCAGTATTTTTGTATCCATTTTTAAATGGGTTGTCCAAGCTTATCACAAAAGTCTTCAGTCACTTTATGTGACTGTAGAGTTGTGAATCCTCACATCACACACAGTGCACTTTGGGAAGATTCTCCAGTGTCAGTGGTAAAACTCAGTGGTCATGTGACTGCAAGTATGTGATACTCCCAGACACATTCCAACTAGACTTGCAATGCCTCACTCAGTTCACTTGTATTGAGCGAGACTGCACATGTCTAGTCAGAACCTGGCCGACTTATGCATATCAGATACTTGCGTAAATGACTGCTCAGATTCGTTGCTGGAACAGGAGAATGGTCACAACCCACTGTGCGGGATGTGAGGATTCACAAGTCTGCTGTCACATAGAGTGATGGCAGGCTTTCATGAAAAGCCTGGAGAAAACCCAGGAATTGGCCCGATTTACAGAAGAGTTGTTTCCATTTATTCAACATTGTCTACAGCAAATTTCTAGTGACTAATAATAAAAACTGTGTTTATTGATGTTTTATCAGAATGGAACTTTTTAAACTTTTTTTAAGTTATTTTACCTTGTGGTTGTGTTATGTGGAACAATATTTGTGAAACATTTTTACACTTGCTTCTACCGTTTTAAAAATTGCAATTATTAAATCTGAATAAGGCAAGGTGCAGACAACCTTTTTTTTCCACAACTAAGAAAATTGGATCAATTATGCTAATCACACTGTGATCAGACTCTGATGAAAGTTTGGATCAGAGTGTGATCTGGTTTTCTTGGATATGGAGAAGATAGAAAAAAAAGAAAAACGCACGTGCACAGGCCTATAGAATAACATTGCCCTGCGAAGTTTTCATGCTAAATCGCTATAATTGCTAAAGTGCTTAATGCCATTGTGACGCCCTGGCCTATCAGGTCGTCACAAGGGTGCCGTGCAATCTGCCCTTCTGCATGGTACCCGCTCCTCCTTGGTTATGGGTCCTGTCAATTTGGTGTTGCTTCCAGCAGGTGTACACAAATCCTGAGGAACGCTCTGCACCACACCCACCAAACACCCATTGGGCAGCCTGAGGGGCATAGGGCCACCCATATGGGGGGATGGAAGAGGGAGGGCAGAGATGTCAGTTGAGTAGTAGTTGAGCAGTGAGACAGCGGTGACAGGACAGGTCACGCTGTAGAGCTGGGCTCCTGTACCCGGCCCAGGTGCCAGACGTTGGCCTGACCAGAAGGAGCTGGAACCCCGGTTGCAGGTGGTAGTGAAAGGGGGCACGGTGCTGCTTCAAAGAGCAGGCCGGCTGCCTTGTGCTACAACCAGGCAGGGGCCATGGCACGACGGAGTACGTAGACCCTTGGCTGGGAAGAAGCTTCATGCAGCTCAGTAATTCAGCCGACGGGAACGGAGTCTTCAAGAACCGTTCCCCACCCACTCCAGAATCGGTGTACTAGCGCAACGAGGGGGATAGGACTTCCCACAAACGTCCAGAAAATCCCAAGCATGAACCATGAGAGCAAGCTCACCCTGCTAGCCACGCAGGTGAGTGGGACCCGAGTAGTTTTAGGCGAAAGGGATCCATACAAAGGACACACAGTTCCAAGGGACAAGGCTTCAGACCAACCAGCAACACCAAAGGGGCACGGACCCAGCGTGCTCGACCAACGGAGACAGAGCATTCAAGAATTTGGTTTACCTGGTGTCAGCGTCAGTGACTTTGGACTGTTTGAGTACCCGATATCCCTTCACGCCCGACGGGTTCCCCACTCCATCCATCACCGAGTCCCGGGACACCATTCCCCCTGCCCATGGAGTGGTTAACATCTTGAGCTGCCCCTCCATCGTTCCCGGGCTCCTCTCCCCCATACGGCAGCAGTGGTCCCTCACGTTACCACACACCGTGGGTTGCGTCACGAACATAATCCCATTCACCACCCAAAAAGATTCCCGCTTTTTATTCCAGGTAGCCGCGCGACCCAGTCTCGGATCCGGAGACCCCTCGAGCCACTGTGGATCCGGGTCTGAGCAGCACGTCGGCTGTCACAGGGGCGGCACACCATCCCATAAGAAAGAAATACTGATGATAGGTCAAAAATTAAATAGCATCAAGTATACATAACTTAAAAAATGAATAACTGAGAGTACCAAACAGCGACTGTCACCTCGCTCTGTCATTGTTTCTTGTAAGGAGCTGACACTGAGGTGACAGTGCTGGTTGGATAGATCTCAGCATGGTTGTAACAGGTAGTATATGAACCCTGCAGGGAAAAAGCAGAGATAACTTGTCAATAAGAGACTTATCTCATTCACCCCAATAGCCCAATTAGTCTGGAAAATAAAAAGTAATCTAGAGCAGGGGTCTCAAACACACAGCAAATGGGCTGCGTGCAGCCCCTGGGGCTTCTTCTTGCGGCCTGCAGGCCTATAGATCCAGTGATAATCATGGTCCAGTATGCGGGGCTACCACCATCAGCACTTCAAAACAGTTGAATGATTTGCGGCACTGCATGTACAGAAGATCTCTGCACAGTTATACCAATGGCAGCCACCAGCCAATAAGAGGCCAGCAGCTGATGTCAGTGTATTGGTCTGAATGGCCGGCGGCTGCCATTTATATCGCTGTGCAGATAGCTCATCTCTGCGTGGTGCCACAAATTATTCTACTGAACTAAATTGCTGATGACAGCAGCCCCTGCACCCAGCACAGTCGTCAAAGGGCCTGTGGGCTGCAAGAAACCAGAATGGAAGAACAGGTGAGAAGAATCTTTTATTGTGTATGTGAACAATGGCACAATAGCATCTTTATACTGATGATATGTAGATCTCTGGACCTAATATCTCCTCCTTACTAACCAAAATCCCACAATGTCTGTTGGCTATTTCAGCCTTCTTTTCTATTCGATTTTTAAAACTGAACATGGACAAAACAGAACTCATCATCCTTCCACAATCTCACTCTACCACCCCACCTGACCTATCCATCAAAGTCAATGGCTGCTCACTCTCGCCAGTCTCACTCTCGCCAGTCCCGCGTACTTGTTGCCTGTGGATAACACTTGACTCTGCTCTCTACTTCAAGCCACATATCCAAGCCCTTTCCACCTCCTGCCGACTCCAAATCAAAAATGTTTCCCAGATCCATTCATTCCTTGACCAAGAATTTGCAGAAACACTAGTGCATGCCCTTATTATCTCCGGCTCGACTACTGCAACCTTCTGCTCTCTGGCCTTCCTTCTAACACTCTTGCACCCTTCCAATTTATTCTACATTATGCTGCTCGATTAATCCACCTGTCTCCTTACTATTCCCCAGCCTCTCCTCTCTCACAATCTCTTCACTGGCTTCTCATTGCCCAAAGACTCCAGTTCAAAACACTAACCATGACATACAAAGTCATCCACAACCTGTCTCCTTCATATATCTGTAACCTAGTTTTCAGGTACCTACCTGCATGCAAGCTCCGATCCTCACAAGATCTTCTTCTCTCCTGCCCCTTTATTTTCTCTTCCCACCATTGCATACAAGATTTCTCCTGTGCCTCACCCATACCGCTGAACGACCAGCTCTACCCTCACCTATTGTATCCTCACCCACCCCTGGTAGATTGTGAGCCCTCATGGGCAGAGTCTTCTCCTCCTGTAACAGTCTGTGCCCTGTATTTTTCATTGTACTTGTCCATGTATGCCCCCATCTTTCACATGTAAAGTGCCATGAAATAAATGGCGCTATAATAATAAGTAGTAGTAATAATAATAATAATAAGGGATATTACTTCAGGATGGAACATTGCTAAAAGAGGGGACAAGGAGAGGGCACATTACTACAAAAAGAGGACCAACATGCACACAAGGATGAGCACATTTATACAAGGGAAAAGATGGTCACATTACTGCATGGGACAAGATGGGCACATTACTACAAGATGGGACCAAGGAATACTGACAACAATGTCCAATAGAATTCTAGTATATGCTGCTATTCCAGTGCCAAACTAGAGAAACAACATTCAATCCATAATTCAATTAAAATCAAAGTCAGGAAAGCATGGATAAAAAACAAATTTTATTTGAACAATAATTAAAAAATGCATAAAAATAGCAGACGGTGCTTTAATAGATGGAGATTATATCACAATAGGGGACACAGGCCAGCAAAGTAAATATGCCAGTATGTAATCAGTAAAATTCCTATAGAGTTACGCCCCCTGATAAAGAAGGGGATTAAAATGTAAAAAAAAAAAATGCAAAAAAAAATAAATTGAAAATAAAGCATGTAAATTTATTTTTACTATAAAAGATGCTTTTTTATTTATAGAAACTGAAATAGAAAAGGGAACATGGTTTAATAAATGAGCCAAACATGTTCAAAAAATGTGATCCAAAGGTGTACAGAAAAAAATATGGTATTACTAATAATGCCACCTACAGAGAATGTGGCACCCCAAATATTTTTTTTTTCTTATGGGCAGCTGAGTTTGAAACCCTTGATCTGGAGAATGTTTGGTGATAACAGAACAATCCAAAAGCTATGCAGATTTGAAGTTGTCATCCAGTGAACCTCTTAAAATTTTTGTAATGGCTTCTGGACAGACTGCTAGATAACTGATTATGCCTAAATCTGCAATGGATAGCAGTAAATTGTGTCTAATTAAATAAAAATTCACATATAGATATTGTTTTCAATGCAATTTTTCCTTAAAGGCAATCTGTCACCAGGTTCTTTGCCACCTCATTTGAGAGCAGAATATTGTAAGAGCAGAGACAATGATTCCATTTATATGTCACTAATTCGGCTGCTCAGTGTAGTTTTTATAAAATCACTGTTTTATCAGCAGGAGGTAATAGGAGGACTAGTAAACTTGCTGCCATATAGTCAACTCACGCCCCCAACACTGATTGGAAGCTTTTTACCTATGCACAGAATGCTGCCAATCAGTAGTGTGGGTGGGGATATATAGAATTCAGAAAACTGCTAGAAAACTCAGGTATTTTATGAAAACAGCAGCACCCGGTAAAGTTAATGATTAGGGATGTTCGAATACGAAAATATCCGCTTTGACGAATATCCGACGAATAGGTCGCCGCTATTCGTATATTCGCAAATATTCGACGCCCAATGTAAGTCTATGGGAAACTTGAATAATTTCACGTTGGACTTAACGGTAAGCTGTGGTGACTAAGGAAAAGGTTGAAATGGATGGGAAAAGGCAGAAACGGTATGGGCACAGTGTCTCTCTCTCTCTTACAGATGAACTGAAGAAAGGAATGAAGGACCGCACTCCATCCACTGTGCAGGAATAGGATTTATTTAAACGTGCAGGGTAAACAGCCGGGGACGCACTGTGAGCTGGCTCCCAAGCAACGGACGACGGCCGTTTCGCCTAATCAGGCTTCCACGGGTCTCTCTCTCTTACTCTCTCTCCTCAATACAGGAGAAGCCACCAGAGCAGTGTGACAGCTGTGCAGCGCCGCGCCAGTGATCGGTGAGTATGAAAGAGAGAGGGAGAGACCGACTGACCAGAATTGCCCGCTGGATTATTTAGCTCCTATTATGCTGTGCGGCCAAGCCAATCACAGTAACACCACCACAAAGATGGCTGCGGCGTTACTGTGAGGGAAAGCAACATCAGATGTGTTCATTGGCTGGAAAATAGGCGCCAGGAAGTCAGAAATGAAACAGAAAGTATCGGAGCGAATACTGTTTTATTCATCGGATACCGAATGGTGCGAATACCCCATTATCTGTAGGATACCGAATAGTGGCAAATACATTCGCTCATCCCTATTAATGATTTATCGCTTTAATCAGTGTCTCTGCCTGTACATCATACTGCACTCAGATGGCAAAGCAATCACATGGTGACAGATTTCCTTTACTACAAGTTTGTAGAAATTGCAGATAAGCTGTATTTTACTTTATCACAACATATTGCTATACAGGTCATGGTGCTTATAAGTAAGGCTAGGTTCATATTTCTATTGTTTTGCATCAGTCACAATCCGCCGCTCTGATAAACAACGCAATCTGTTTGGCGGATTCCGTTGTTTCCCATAGACTTATATGAGCGGCAGATTGTGACTGATGCCCTTGCGTTGCATCCACCGCCTGCCTGATCAGTCGTGGAACGACTGACCGTTGGGCGGCAGGAACGCAGAGTGTAATGTTTTTTGAGCAGTGGAATCCTTAGGATTTCGCTGCACATGCTCTCTCTCGGTGGCCGAACAATCAGCTGATTGCCCGGCAGCCGCCTTCTGTGAGCGATCAGCTGATCACCCGGCGGCCGGCTGCTGTGAGCGATCAGCTGATCACCTGGCAGCCGCCTTCTGTGAGCGATCAGCTGATCACCCGGCGGCCGGCTGCTGTGAGCGATCAGCTGATCACCCAGCGGCCGGCTTTTGTGAGCAATCAGCTGATCACCCGGCAGCCGGCTGCTGTGAGCAATCAGCTGATCACCCAGCGGCCGGCTGCTGTGAGCGATCAGCTGATCACCCAGCGGCCGGCTTTTGTGAGCAATCAGCTGATCACCCAGCAGCCGCCTTCTGTGAGCGATCAGCTGATCACCCGGCGGCCGGCTGCTGTGAGCGATCATCTGATCACCTGGCAGCCGCCTTCTGTGAGCGTTCAGCTGATCACCCGGCGGCCGGCTGCTGTGAGCGATCAGCTGATCACCCAGCGGCCGGCTTTTGTGAGCAATCAGCTGATCACCCGGCAGCCGCCTTCTGTGAGCGATCAGCTGATCACCCGGCGGCCGGCTGCTGTGAGCGATCAGCTGATCACCTGGCAGCTGCCTTCTGTGAGCGATCAGCTGATCACCCGGCGGCCGGCTTCTGTGAGCGATCAGCTGATCACCTGGTATCCGGCTTCTGTGAGCGATCAGCTGATCACCCGGCAGCCGGCTGCTGTGAGCGATCAGCTGATCACCCGGCGGCTAGCTGCTGTGAGTGATCAGCTGATCTCCGGCCGCCGGCTTTTGAGAGCGATCAGCTGATCTCCCGGCGGCCAGCTAATGAGAGTGATCAGCTGATCGTTCACAATAGCTGGCCGCCGGGAGATCATCTGATCGCTCTCAAAAGCCGGCGGCCGCCTATTGTGAATAATCAGCTGATCGTTCTCTGGCTCTCCTTTTACAACGGAATCCGCTTTCTAATTCCAATTATTGACATCTGTTGTACAACGCATCAGTCACAAGCGTCAAGCAACGCATGTGACTGATGCAAAACAACGGAAATGTGAACCTAGCCTAAAATACTGCATTTTCAATGTAAAAAGCCAAGTCAGCTACAGTCCTCTCTGATGACATTGTTAATGTCACATGACTGGTGTTTCTTGTCAGTGCAATCTTTTGTCGGTGCTTTTCTTAAAATCCTAGAATACCCTATGAAACCTTACCCTGAATAACCTTGACTTTTACAAGTTACCATTGAGTGTAGACAAATTGTACAACAGTTCAGAGGTAGTGTCAGCCCTTGTTACTTCCATTGAAAGCCTGCAGCTCCGCAGCTTAAGCTACGAATGGTTCAGTGACTACGGTTGTGAAAGTGAGCAAATGAATTGAGACATCTAAACACTAGATTCTAGAACTCAGAATCATAGAGGAATAGATAAAAATGGTTCTGTACGTCAGTATATTACCTTCTATACATTCCCAGCTCTGAAACTGACAGTGAAAGGCTAATGAAAAAATGAATTGTACATTAAAAAAAAAGGGAACATTATTAAAGAATTGGTAATCTGCTGTTTTCTGCTTCAACTTTCTAGAATAGAACCGACAGTACCCGTCACCCAATGTTTAATGCATGCAACTGGTTCATGAAGAGTTACATAATCATAAGCAGTTATGCCCATGCAATGCCTCTGGTCTTGCTGTTGAAAAATATTCCAATACTTCTATCTAGTCAATCTAATGGAAAATCAATGTAACTGGAGGGAATATGTATAGAGTACTTCTGTGGCAGTCAACATGAGAGATCTCTGTGTGTAGGATCTGTGTGAAGTATCTCATGCCTCACAGAAATTGTCTTAAGAAGGAAAAATAAAAAAATAATGGCAACCCTTGAGGCTTTTCATACATTATTATGGCAAATTTAAAAATGCTTTATCTTGTCCTTGAAAGGTCACTTGTCTCAAATAGGACACGCAGCTTTTCGTTCAATACTTTTCTCATTCCTGTTTAGAAATATTACTGATGACTGCAAAAAAGGAAAGAAACAAACTATATTTACAGTGTTTACATCATCTATTCTCTTATGCCTATGATTATTTTCATCATTTCAATATTAGATAACTGATGTTTATAACATTGTAATTCACTTTATTATGAAAATTGTAACCGATTAGACTAACTGTTAATAAATGTTTTATTTTTAACAAAATCACACTGTTGTTGCATGTTTTAGTGAGGTTTAGCCATAAATTGTGTCAAAAATGCATTGGAACAGATTAAATCCATAGTGTAATCTCACAAAACCTAGGGTACATTGCTGATATAAAATTGTTTGACCTATCTAAAATCTGCATTAAAAGATTGATTGAGATTTGTTAAAACTTTATTCATTTACAGGTGTGTTCTTATTTTTTTTTTTTTACCTTTTCTGTTGACTCAACAGATCCCCAAGTATGGGGCACAAAACAAGCAGCTTTAAAAAACAACACATTATTTTGTGATAGTCTGCTTGATAGTTTATCACAAAATGTTTATGCTATGTGCGCATTTTAAGAATTTTTCCAGCATGTTTTTGTTATTCATCTGTCTATGGTTTCATCGACAAGTCTTTTCTGTTGGAGCATCACGCTCTACAATGAATTCTTCAGCCAGTGTTACTTCAACTTGGCTCCTCCTGCAGCAGATAGTTGACATCTAGCCGTTATGCTATTCAACATTTTTCCTCTTACTACTTTGCAATACTTTTCTAGCACAAGTACATTAACTTATACCATTAAATACTCTTCCTTTACTTTACTTGGGACCCTTGAAATTGTTCAAGAAAGTGAAAAATGTTTTCCAGAAAATTATTGCAATTACACACACGTTTATTTCTTTAGTGAATTGAAACAACACAAAAAAAAACAGGAAAAAAAGGCAAATAGGACATAATTTTACACAAAACTGTTTTTCTGCCATTTAGATTCAGAATAAGAGCTGGCCACTTCAGAACTCTCCCCTGTTTTGTTTATATTCATCTCTGGGGTCTTCTTGAAGTATATTTGATGTCATTGTCCTGCTGGAAGACCCATGACCTAGGATGGAAACCCAGCTTTCTGAAACTGGACATTACATTGTGACCCAAAATGCTTTGCTATTCTTCAGATTTCATGATAACTTCCACACAGTCAAGGCCCCCAGTGCTAGAGTCAGCAAAACAATTCCAAAATATCATTGAACCTCCACCTCAATTTATTGTAAGTACTGTTTTATTTTCTTTGTGGGCCTCATTCCATTTTTTGTAAACAGTAAAATTATGTGTTTTACCAAAAAGCTCTATCTTTGTTCCATCAGTATACAGACACTTTCCTAGAAATATTTTGGCATACTCAAGTATATTTTGGCAAAATGCAGTCTAGCATTTTTATGTCTCTGTGTCAGAAGTGGGGTACTTCTGGGTCCTCTGCCATAGCATTTCATTTCAACCAAATGTTGATGGACAGTTTGAGCAGACACTGATGCCTGATCCTGCAGGACAGCTGGAATTTCTTCAGAACTTGATTGGGGCTGCTTATCCACTAGCCAGACAATCCTGAGTTTCAACCTTTCATCTATTTTTCTCTGCCAACCATGTCTAAGGAGATTAGCTACCATGCCATGCATTGTAAAGTTTTTGAATCCATTGCGCTTTGTGGACAAAGAAACATAAAGAACTCTGGATCTCAAGGAATTGTCACTTTGAGATTAATACTTTTCAATAATTTTGGTTCTCAAGTCCTCAGACAGTTTTCTTCTTCTCTTTCTGTTCTCCATGCTTAGTGTGACCCACACAGACACACAATGGAAATATTTAATCTACTTCTCTCTTTCTTATTTGGTTTCAGGTGTGAATTTCATATTGCCCACACCTGTTGATTGCCACATGTGAGTTTGAACAAGCATTACATGCTTGTAACAAAATTGTTCACCCAGAATTTCGGAAATATGCCAACAATTTTGTACTGCTTACTTTGGGGTTTTTGTGTGAAATTATCTCCATTTTGTCTTTTTTTTCTAATTTTTATTGTGGTGTTCCAAAACATGCAAAGGGAATAAACATCTGTATGACAAAATGTGTAATGCAATAATTTTCTGGGAGAAACACTTCATTTTCCGTATACTGAGGGTGAAATAAGCAATGACTTTGTCAATAATTTTCTAAGATACACACACACATATATATATACAGTTAGGTCCAGAAATATTTGGACAGTGACACAATTTTCGCGAGTTTGGCTCTGCATGCCACCACATTGGATTTGAAATGAAAGCTCTACAACAGAATTCAAGTGCAAATTGTAACGTTTAATTTGAAGGTTTGAACAAAAATATCTGATAGAAATTGTAGGAATTGTACACATTTCTTTACAAACACTCCACATTTTAGGAGGTCAAAAGTAATTGGACAAATAAACCAAACCCAAACAAAATATTTTTATTTTCAATATTTTGTTGCGAATCCTTTGGAGGCAATCACTGCCTTAAGTCTGGAACCCATGGACATCACCAAACGCTGGGTTTCCTCCTTCTTAATGCTTTGCCAGGCCTTTACAGCCGCAGCCTTCAGGTCTTGCTTGTTTGTGGGTCTTTCCGTCTTAAGTCTGGATTTGAGCAAGTGAAATGCATGCTCAATTGGGTTAAGATCTGGTGATTGACTTGGCCATTGCAGAATGTTCCACTTTTTTGCACTCATGAACTCCTGGGTAGCTTTGGCTGTATGCTTGGGGTCATTGTCCATCTGTACTATGAAGCGCCGTCCGATCAACTTTGCGGCATTTGGCTGAATCTGGGCTGAAAGTATATCCCGGTACACTTCAGAATTCATCCGGCTACTCTTGTCTGCTGTTATGTCATCAATAAACACAAGTGACCCAGTGCCATTGAAAGCCATGCATGCCCATGCCATCACGTTGCCTCCACCATGTTTTACAGAGGATGTGGTGGGCCATGGATCATGTGCCGTTCCCTTTCTTCTCCAAACTTTTTTCTTCCCATCATTCTGGTACAGGTTGATCTTTGTCTCATCTGTCCATAGAATACTTTTCCAGAACTGAGCTGGCTTCGTGAGGTGTTTTTCAGCAAATTTAACTATGGCCTGTCTATTTTTGGAATTGATGAATGGTTTGCATCTAGATGTGAACCCTTTGTATTTACTTTCATGGAGTCTTCTCTTTACTGTTGACTTAGAGACAGATACACCTACTTCACTGAGAGTGTTCTGGACTTCAGTTGATGTTGTGAACGGGTTCTTCTTCACCAAAGAAAGTATGCGGCGATCATCCACCACTGTTGTCATCCATGGACGCCCAGGCCTTTTTGAGTTCCCAAGCTCACCAGTCAATTCCTTTTTTCTCAGAATGTACCCGACTGTTGATTTTGCTACTCCAAGCATGTCTGCTATCTCTCTGATGGATTTTTTCTTTTTTTTCAGCCTCAGGATGTTCTGCTTCACCTCAATTGAGAGTTCCTTAGACTGCATGTTGTCTGGTCACAGCAACAGCTTCCAAATGCAAAACCACACACCTGTAATCAACCCCAGACCTTTTAACTACTTCATTGATTACAGGTTAATGAGGGAGACACCTTCAGAGTTAATTGCAGCCCTTAGAGTCCCTTGTCCAATTACTTTTGGTCCCTTTAAAAAGAGGAGGCTATGCATTACAGAGCTATGATTCCTTAACCCTTTCTCCGATTTGGATGTGAAAACTCTCATATTGCAGCTGGGAGTGTGCACTTTAAGCCCATATTATATATATAATTGTATTTCTGAACATGTTTTTGTAAACAGCTAAAATAACAAAACTTGTGTCACTGTCCAAATATTTCTGGACCTAACTGTATATATATATATATATATATATATATATATATGTATATGTGTGTGTGTATTGTGCTAACACGCTCGGGGATCACCTTTGCTGGGTTCAAAGGGCACGTATTCACTTCAGGCAGACAGCCGAGTTCCAGGTGTAACTGACGCTTGGTCAGGTTTATTGCAGTGAAGCATAGACAAAAAAAAACACCAACAAAATAAATCCTTGCCTGTCCGTCGCTAATCCTAACTACAAACTGGAGGGCTTCCCCCTTCCAGCTAAACCCTGCAAACATCATGCACTGCTCCCACTCACAAGTGTCTCCTACACAGACAGGCTTTCTGTGTTCCCAGATGGAGCAGCCTCCCCCAACTTCCCAGACTCCTTTTACCTCAAGAAATTGCAATTTTTTGCCAAAAATCTCATATTTATAATAAGTACAGTTGGAATTTTTTAGTGCTGTAGTGCACATTTAGTGCTAGCTTTTTTCTTTTTTCTTCATTGAATTGGTCGGTGGCTGACCCCCACCTTGCTATGCACCCAAATTTCAGATGTATTCCACCTGTCTAGATTTTAGCGATTGGTGACTGTTCACATTCAGACATCAGGCCCTGTCCACAGGCTATTTACTTCATGCAGCATTTGCTTTGACCTGTCCCGCCCACAGCCATGATTCAGTTATGGGTACGGGATGGAAATAGACCAGGTGAGTGCTGCTTAGAGCAGTTCTACTATTTCATATGTGAGGCTGTTTGGCACATTTTATAAAAATATTTTAGTGTTAGGACTGCCCCAACAGAGATTTGCAGTGAAGTGGCGGGGTGGCTCAAGAAATTGCAATTTTTTGCCAAAAATCTCATATTTATAATAAGTACAGTTGGAATTTTTTAGTGCTGTAGTGCACATTTAGTGCTAGCTTTTTTGCTTTTTCTTCATTGAATTGGTCGGTGGCTGACCCCCACCTTGCTACGCACCCAAATTTGGGATGTATTCCACCTGTCTAGACTTTGGTGATTGGTGACTGTTCACATTCATTTATCAGGCCCTGTCCACAGGCTATTTACTTCATGCAGCATTTGCTTGGACCTGTCCCGCCTACAGCCATGATTCAGTCATGGGTACGGGATTGAAATAGACCAGGTGAGTGCTGCTAAGAGCAGTTCTACTATTTCATATGTGAGGCCGTTTGGCACATTTTATAGAAATATTTTAGTGTTAGGACTGCCCCACAGAGATTTGCCGTGAAGTGGCGGAGTGGCTCAAGAAATTACAATTTTTTGCCAAAAATCTCATATTTATAAGTACAGTTGGAATTTTTTAGTCCTGTAGTGCACATTTAGTGCTAGCTTTTTTGTTTTTTCTTCAGTGAAGAATGATGCCAAACAAAGAGCCAAGGAAAGTCTCAATTGGTTTCAGAGAAAAAAAAATAATGCTGCTAGAATGGCCCAGTCATCAGATGATCTGAATCCAATAGAATCTATATATATATAATTGCCTTATTCTGTCTGTCTGTCTGTCTGTCTTGCTCCAAAATTGTGTCCTTACGGTGACACAAAGCTGATTGGCCGCTGGGCTCGCCATGGCCCCGCCCCCCCGCACGGATTGGCCGCTCGCCTCGGCTCCGCCCCCCACGGATTGATCGCTCGCCTCGGCCTGGCCCCGCCCTCCGCATGGATTGGCTGCTCGTCCCGGCCCTCCACACGCATCGCCAGACATAACCTTGCGCTGCTGGGATCGTGACGGAGCCGGTGAACGCTGGTAACCATTATACACATCGGGTAACTAAGGTCCCTTAGTTACCCGATGTGTATCATAGTTACCAGTGTACACCGGCTCCGTCATGATCCCAGCAGCGCCAGACATAACCTTGCGATGCTGGGATCTTGACGGAGCCGGTGAACGCTGGAACCATTATACACAACGGGTAACTAAGGTCCCTTGGTTACCCGATGTGTATCATAGTTACCAGCGTACACCGGCTCCCGGTACACATGTGCAGGGAGCCGGCATTATACTCCTCTCCCCCCAGGACTACTCCTCCTATTATAGTCCTCCTATTATACTCCTCTCTGAGTATAATAGGAGAACTATTATAGCATGGGGGATGTAGCACGATGGGGAATGTAGCACGATGGGGAGTGCGCAGCATGGGGGATGTAGCACGATGGGGAGTGCGCAGCATGGGGGATGTAGCACGATGGGGAGTGCGCAGCATGGGGGATGTAGCACGATGGGGAGTGCGCAGCATGGCGGATGGAGCACGATGGGGAGTGCACAGCATGGGGGATGTAGCACGATGGAGAGTGCGCAGCATGGGGGATGGAGCACGATGGGGAGTGCGCAGCATGGAGGATGGAGCACGATGGGGAGTGCGCAGCATGGGGATGGAGCACGATGGGGAGTGCGCAGCATGGGGGATGGAGCACGATGGGGGGTGCGCAGCATGGGGGATGGAGCATGATGGGGAATGCGCAGCATAGGGGATGGAGCACGATGGGGGGTGGGCAGCATGGGGGATGGAGCACGATGGGGGGTGCGCAGCATGGGGTATGGAGCACGATGGGAGGTGCACACCTCCCCCCAACACACACACACACACAACACACCACACACACACTGGGAACCACAAACACCGCCATACACAGACACCCACACACACAGACAACGCCGCACACACACAACACCCAACACACAAACACCGCGGCATACATAAATATACGCACATACCGCACAACACACACATTGCACAAAACATACCTCCCCCAAAACACACCACACCCACACAAACCGCGCAACACACACACACACAACGCTACAGACACACAGCGCTCCACAAACAATGCAACACACGCAACACACATACAACACCGCTCTCACCCCCCGCCACACCCAGACAATACCTAGAACATGTACAGCGCCCTACACAAACACTTGGTAACTACACACAACAACATCTATATATATATATATAACAAAAATCATACATGAACTACACAATACGTAAATTCTAGAATACCCGATGCGTAGAATCGGGCCACCTTCTAGTATTTATAAAAGGAACTAAAGCTCAGAGTTCATAGAAGAAGCACTTGGAACCTTCAAGATTTGAAGAGTGTTTATATGTAAAAATGGGCCTTAAATCACACCCAAGCAGTACATGAGACTACATTCTTCATACAGGAGGTGTCTTGAGGCTGTCATCACCAACATAGGCTTTTATATGAAGTATTAAATTTCAGTAAGAGTGTACAGAACGTTTTCCCTATGACTTTTCTCATTATTACACATCACTAAATTTATGGACATCTGCGGTTTGATTTTTTTTTTTTTGACTGTGTGGATTGAATGAATTGTTACTGAAAATTGGTGAAAAATTCATGTCAATAGCTCTTTAGGAAATACATTTACATTGAAAATTGCTAACATGACCAATATTTATTTCACTGCCTTTATCATCTTCATAGTTACAACTCGGCCATCATTGTTCCATTCCAGTATATCATGGTCCCACTCTCCTACATTGATTGATAACAATTTTACATCATGGTTCCAACTCTGCTACTTTGTTGTTGCAGCTCTGCTACTCCAGCTCTATTGGTCCAGCTCTACTACATCAGCGATAAATATTCCAGCTTTGCTATATCAGTCATCACTGAATGGAAAAAACAATATCAATTGGGGATTCCTGCAGTAAAGGCTCACATAGACTAATCCACCTAACCTATTATAAAACGATTAATTTTATTGATATACATTAAAAGAGGACAAACTAACACACAAATGAATAGATAAATATCGATGTCAAAACGTGATACACCCTAGCCTCTCCCTGTAGTGCACCCAAAATCAACTGCACCCTGCCTACCAATGTAGTTTGCACCCTAAAGTTTAATGATGCCCCCATTCCACGGTGGCTTTCCATTGACTTTTTGGAGATGGAAATGTCATTTTCCAGCAGGACTTGGCACCTGTCCACACTGCCAAAAGTACCAGTACCTGGTTTAATAACCACAGTATCACTGTACTTGATTGGCCAGCAAACCTGCATGACCTAAACCCCATAGAGAATCTATGGGGAATTGTCAAGAGGAAGATGAGAGATACCAGACTCAGCAATGAAGATAAGCTGAAGGCTGCTATCAATGCAATCTGGGTTTTCATAACACCTCAGCAGTGCCACAGGCTGATCGCCTCCATGCCACGCCGCATTTATGCAGTAATTCATGCAAAAGGAACCCCGACCAAGTATTAAGTGCATTTATTGTACATTCTCTTCAGTAGGCGCCAACATTTCTGAGTTTAAAATCATTTTTCCACTTGGTCTTATCTAATATTAAGATATTGAGATAATGACTTTTGGATTTTCATTGGTTGTAAGCCAAAATCATCAACATTAACAGAAATAAACACTTGAAATAGATCACTCTGTGTGTAATGACTCTATATAATATATGTGTTTCCCTTTTTGTATAGAATTACAGAAATAAATTAACTTTTCGATGATATTCTAATTTATTTAGATGCACTTGTATATTTTCTCAAATAAATAATTGATAATACAGATCTAATCTTTACCTATATCTGCAAACAACTTATGGAATACATGTTACTTCAGTTATGTATCCCTTTTCACAAATGTTCTTTTTTCTGTCACATTATTGTTTTTTCATATTTGGTCCACAGTGATGTAAATATTACTATAAATTGCCATGTCTAGAGCATGTTAAGGAAAAAAAATGCCACAGAATTCTTACCAATCACCGTGAAATGTCTCTGTTAAGAATGTCAGATTTTATAAATGACTAGCATCAAACATTTTTTCTCAGCAGGGTTTACTAAAGTCAAAGCATGTTTTAATGTAAAAGAACCCAATTCATCATTTATGATTTATTGAAGTAACTTTTCTTTCTTTGTCCTCTCTTATTCGTTGACTTTTTTTTCTCCAAACCCTTCAAAATGGTGCAAGTGGTTCATTAATTTAGAAATACATAAAAAATGCTGTTTACTTTTGTCTTTAAACAGTTTTTGTTGCAGTTGCAATGATGAGCCTGTAGTGAAATGTGCCCAAAAAAATGCAATATTTTATAAAAGCCACATTTCATGACTATGTCTAAAATAACTGGATAAACAAAGAAATCAATTAAAAATCAAAATACACTTAAAAAAGACAGAAAAATTAAAAAGTGGCACAAAACATATTTCGTAACTATTGGCATTTTCAAGGATTTTTTGCCTAGCTCCTACAATATTTATTCAGTGGGGCAAGGTGCTAAGGCATAGCAACCCCAGCTAATTAAGTTCAATTATGACAAGACTGGTAATTTCACAGCCTGCGAAAAATATTATTCCAGTCGTTAACTGAACGGAGATTGGTGGTGAGGCACACATTGAGGTTTGACTGATTCATTAAACGCTGGTCTTGATGAATTCGGCATGGTGTTTGGAAGAATGCTTAGTATAAAGAGAAATAAACCTCATCTTCATACTGTAGATGCATTTTGACTACATACGGTCAATGTGAAAGTAATTTACAGCTCAGTTGTGCAAATCTATAAAATATCAACTAATCTAACAGGTAATTGTAACCTCAGCTGCAGCCATTCCCTTCTCCTATAACTATCCACTCCTTACTCCACCCTATGCTTCTATAACTCATACTTATGCTGACCATTTTGAAGGAGCTCATCACTGCATAGCTGTGGTGTCATTACTATTGCAGCTGCAAAGTTTCCTACTGAAGAAACCGGAGTGCTTTTTTGTTGTGTCCTTCTCCAGCTATTTGTCTTACCTTCCTTATGTTGTCTTATTGTATTGGCAAGACTAGCATCTCACTTGCCTTACCTAGTCAGCGAAAGCCTAGGCATGTGACGGCACACCAGGGGAAGGACCTGTCTAGGGTTGTTAGGGAGTGCAGGGTTCAGCCTCAGGTGAGTGTTAAGAGGTGACTCCACTAACCTCTCCCTAGCGAGAAGGCCTACCATTGTATAATTTCCCCTGTGTACCTTGTGTGTTGTGGCACTCACTGGGATTCCTTTTATGCTTGGTAGGACATCGGTAGGCAATGTGTGATATTGTGTTGGATTTTTTATCACTTGCCAAAAGTCACACATAACAAACTTTCTGTAGGCCTAAATGCAAGTCGCATACAACATGCGGCCAACATGCAACTTGTTTGCAATTTAGTTCTTTATTTAACAAAAAAATCATCGCTCTACAATAGTTGTGAGACAACAAGTCATAGATAAGATGCACAAATGTTTTTGTTATTTGACTTTTCTGAGATCTGCTGCCTCACGATACATGTCACCTTATAGCCCAAGTCTTTATTGAGATATTTTCCAATACATTTTTTTCTTTGGTATTGCAAAAAAATTAGACTGTTTATGGGTTTTCAATAAAGAGTACAAGTACAGCATTACAAGTTTCATGCATGCAATTCCATCAAGTGCAATTCAGGAATGGACACAGACAGAGGAGGGCCGTCGTGCAAGAACAATGTATGGGCCATTGGCAATCCAATAGCCAATCGCACTGAACGGGTCTACCTGCTTTGGAGCTAGGATTGGCCCGATAACCTCTTGGGCCCCTGTTGCACCAATGGTATGTCCAACCCTGAAGTGCATGAGCTGTAATGTACTTGTAGCCCCAAGTTCACTGGCAAACACAATTTTCATGATTTTCACTTTGAGTAACCAGGGCAGGAGCAATATCTGGCATTAATTCATTACACTGGAATGGAGATGAGCTGTAGTAGTGTTGGCCAATCGTGGCACTAATTACCGTATTTTTCGGACTATAAGACGCACCAGACTATAAGACGCACCCTTGTTTTAGAGGAGGAAAAAATAGAAAAAAAATAAAATTAAAGTAAAAGAATGTGGTCATGACACACTGTTATTTTACTGCTGACAGTGTTATTGAGGTAATAATATCCCCAAATTCTGTCCTCATATCCTCCATTCTGGGTACCTTCCAGGTAGATATGGCCCCTATCGTGGAATATGTATGTTCCCCATCATTATATGTGTGATCCTCCAATCTGGTGTGTGTGTGTGTGTGTTGTATATAGTTATAGTGTGTGTGTGTATATAGTTATAGTGTGTGTGTGTGTGTGTGTGTGTGTGTATGTGTGTGTGTGTGTGTGTGTATAGTTATATTGTGTGTGTGTGTGTGTGTGTGTGTATATAGTTATATTGTGTGTGTGTGTATATATAGAGTTATATACTGTGTGTGTGTGTATATATAGTTATATACTGTGTGTGTGTGTGTGTGTGTGTGTGTGTGTGTGTGTGTATGATCCAACCCCATCCAGGTGTACAGTAATGCCTTTATACTAGATTATTTATTGCCTTACTTTTACTGATGTGCTGCTCACCATGCTTCAGTTTGGTCCTGGCATTACAAACAAAGTCTGCCATATCTCAAGGACCTGCAGTGGTGTAATGAAGAGGCAGGGCACTGTGCTATTCTGTGCCGTTCTGGCCACCCCTCTGCATTACATCATTGCAGGTCCTGCTGTTACGAGAGACTTCGTTTCTAGTGCAGAGGCAGCAGGAGCAAAGTGAAAGTAATTTGAGCCCTCAGCACAGAGACTGCGGCTGTGCTGTGAAGGTATGCCGTGCTCTGGCCCGGACACTGCAGTGATCTGCACTTCCCCCGGGCCAGACATAACTGCAGCGCCCCCCTGCTCCTGCCTCCTTCACAGCGGACACACAGTCTCCCCCGCCGCTGCAGGAAGCCGGCGTCTGGAGCTCCCACGTGTGACCGCTGTTTACATTAAACAAGTATTCATTAGCTGCTCCTCACACCCGCTGACTGCAGAGAGAGGTGGGCGGGGAGCAGCTAATGAATATTCCTTTACTTTAAGCAGTGGGCACATGTGGTTTCTCCAGCGCCGGCATCCTGCAGCAGCGACCCTCCCTGCCTCCTGTGATCCCACTGCATAGCGCTGACTCCCCACAGCTCCCTACCCCGCAGCTTCAGACCATAAGACGCACTCCCCACTTTCCTCCCAAATTTGGAAGAAAAAAAGTGCGTCTTATGGTCCGAAAAATACGGTAGGTAAACAGAAAGAAGGGATTTTTTATTTTTAAATCTCAGACAAGCCACTTTATCTTCACGTAGCACTTTTTTCTCTAGTAGTATCTCAATTTATTTCTATACTGTTGCCTTCCATCAAGCTTTGCATTATCCTTCATTCCTACATGTCCTACAAATATTGTAATAAAATGAATTGTTCTTTATTTATAATTAGCATATTACTTCATGTACTTTGTATAAACTTGCATTCAGGATGTGGACTTTAAATGACTCCAAACATAATTGTTATATCTTCATAGTAAATATTTAAATAGAAGAGATTCAGCTGTCACGTCTGATACACAGACTTTTGAATATTTTCCTATGCAGCTTAGTTGTTTAATGAACGCTACAGTGTACATCATGTTCACTACATAGAAAAGCACTTAAGAAGAAGGTAGTTTTAATCTAACAGTTACAAAAGTTTTGCTCTTATCGGAATTATACCCAGAGCAGGGCCTAAAGGGTGTTGTAGGGCTTTTATCTTTAAGGTTGTTGGAGTCTTGCACTGTTCCTTCAAGCTTGGCAGCAGACATCAGTTTATCAACTTTAGGCCTCAGTTCCACTTGCGATTAACACGAGTGCAATCCGATAAACCATCGGATTGCACTGGCACCAGTGTTAAACAAAGGGACAGGGTAAATCAGCTATTTTTTTCTTGTGTCGGATCGGCAAGAGAAAAGAATAGCAGCATGCTGCCTTTGGCAGCGAGTCACACATCACATGCACCCATACAAGTCTATAGGTGCATATGAAATATCACACTGCATTCAGATGTCATCAGGCAGCAAATTAGAGGTAGAGAGTACTCTCTCCCTCTTCTCAACATCTGTGCTCCATTCGCAAGATTTGATCACAGTCACTACACTTGACTCACGCTCACAGCAGAGCCTAAAGCCAAGGTCCTTAGCACAAGGGGAACCAAGGGTTTAGAGTTCGCTCAAATCTGCATATAAAAAATTTGGTCCGATTTTCATTCTGAAAAATTTGACAAATCAAATCCATTTGGTATTCCATAACTCATGCGAGTGCAATGCAACTTGTAGTGCCAAGTACCGGCATGGCATCTCCGTATGCTTCCACTCCACGGCTGCGGCAGGGGTGTCGTTCTTCTCACCTGCCCACTGGTACCATGCATCCCACTCCTGCTTCAAGGTCTGCCGTGGCATACTCCTGCTTCCTGGCCACTTAAAAGCCTTCAAGAGTGCGCATAGGGTGTGCGTGCGGCCATGTCCTCTTTCTTAAAGGGCCAGCGTTCTATTACCTGAAAGTGATCCTTGTGGTCAGCTATCACCCTGAAGGTATTTAAGACTGCCTTCCCTTACGGGAGGTACCTGAGCAATGTTACATATTCTTAGTGCGTTGCTATTTCTCAGGTCCCATACCTGCTAATGTGTTTAGTTCTGTTTTTCTTCTCCTAGTACCAGTTACATATTATGCTTACCTGTGTCTCTTCTTAGAGCCTGTTGCCACCACTGCCTCCGTGCCACCACGACTAAGTCACCACCTCCATGTCGCCATGTGAGTCACCACCTCCGTGCCTCCTTGTGGAACATCTGAGCAAATCCGTATCGGACTTCAGAGACTCACCAGTCCGTCAGAGCTGACACCACTTGTCCTGGCTGCCCTGCATTTAGACCCCCTGGGACTGCACCTGACAATCTCTGTATAGAGGTTAGCTCTAGGTTAGCTCCTCCAGGGGAGTCCAGTGTACGGCCCAGCAGGTCCACTCCCGGATGCTTGCCGCCCCTCGGTGACCGTAACACAACTGTTAGTCAACAATCAATTACAGGAGCATTTACAGTATTCTATGCTACAGATTGGTAATGTATCTGTAAAAATGAAAGGCATAAGGGACTATCCATTTTTTCCTCACACCCATAGACTTGCATTTTCTTGTCTCAGTTATGTTACATGACCATATGCATTATGCTGCTATTTTTTCCTCAGGCTGAAAAGAGTTGAGGGAAATTTGCAGATCAGCACTACCTTACTGGTTAACATTAGTGCGAGTGGAATCAGATTTTATCACATTGCACAAGTTATATTTATACATAGATGTGAGAGAACCCTCACCTGAAATGTCCTTCTAACCACAACATAATGCTAATATACTAAAGGGAATGTTTGGATTTCCTTCTCGCAATCCCATTTTCTCTGTGCATATGTGGCGCTCCTGAGGCTCAGTCACCACAGGGACTTGCATCTGGTTTAAGTTGTAATTCTCTCCCGGTTGAGAAGAGGTTAATCACTGGTTTCTGTACTCACACAAAACATACAGCTAGCATGAGTCACCACACACAGGAAACCAGGCTTCGAAATCCCCTAGCACTGCTGAGTCATTCCTGAGGTGGGGACCGTTCTCAGTGAGTAGTAACACAAGCAGTTTCACTTTTAGTCAGAGAACAGCTGAAGACAGAGAAGGGACCAGACAGCTTAAGCAAAGCTAAAGCAGCCCTGGCTCTGGTACGGGAGATATGTGGAGATAGTCCCAGGGCCAGGGGATATTGGGACAAGAGGAGATAGTACAGTAGCTGAGGTCGAGCCTAACCATTCCCACAGTGCCAGCGCAAGTCGGGAGTGCAGGACCCTCGGTTGGGGACACCGTCACGGACTTCAACAAATCTGCAGGAGATGGGGATTTCATGTCCCATTCTCCACTACCCACTTTCCCGGAGCACAGTGACATATAGGATCCTGGGTCAGGGCTACGGTCGGACCCCAAGGCAAGGACCCACATCACCTGCATACGGGACGGGCCACTTAACACCGACAGCAGGGTCCCCAAATTTCTTCAGGCTATGGGGAACCATGTGTCAGCGCAAGGAGGAAGGTCTCACACATTTCCACAGACACCGGTGATTGCCTCTGATTCACCCAGGATCGGCTGGAATCCATCCATGGTGGCGGAGAGCGGCACCTCCGGGCACCTTAAGAACTGTGAGTAAATGGAACTTTGAACTGCAGCCTCCTTTGTTGTCCTTGTCATTGCCGGCGCCGCTGCCCCACGCTTCAGCGTCATCAGCCGTCTTCATCACCGTCATCCTCCCTGGGGCTCGCTCCACCTGTGGGGAGCTGGACTATCTGGGCTGTGCTAAAATCAGCCCTAGAGGAGAGCAACATCTTGCAGCCGCGGCTAATCCCTGGCTGCACACCATGGGTGGTGCTGCAAAGCATCCCCCCTTCCCATCCAACAACACCCCTGGAAGAGCAAAAGTTGCAGGAAGGGTCTGCGGCAGAGGAGGCCGAGACAACCAGTCACCGCTGCAACTGGTGACACGCTTCCTGGGAACCCTTCGCCCTCCTTCCATCCCCATTTACATCTACACCCGTTTGTTTGTCTTTTACATGTAGCCGACTGGGCCACAGAGTTAGTAAGTTAGTAAGTTAAGTCACAGCAGAACCCCACAAAACCACTGGCCCAGTGATGAGTAACCACTTAGCATAATCATTGTCATAGTTGTTATTGTTTGAAAATTTGAAGTCTCAGTCCGGGAGTACTGAAATTAACTAGGGGGGAAGGTGACACACTATGGTTATGTAGCCACAGTAATATCTGGTTGGTGCAGTCATAGATTTCCACATTGGAAGGACTCACTTACAAGACTTTTCACCCCAAGACTGAAGGGGGAGCTCTTCTTAACTGATTTCAGGAGTACTGGCTAATGTCAGTTGAAGTCTCCTAGGATTTCAAATGCTGGGTGCAGAGAAAGGCAGTTGAAACCGGTCAGATCCAGTGCCGGACTGACAGAGGGAGCAACCTGAAAACGGTGTTCTGTTGGGCCAGTACTAGGGGAAAAAGCCTAGCAGTATGAAGGATCCTGAGTGAAGTTTGGAGGCAAGGAGAGACAGAGAAGGGGTGAAGCGACCAGTTCAGTAAACCCCAGAAGATGCGACCCGGACACCGGAGTCTGAGTCTGCCTGAGTTCAGTCAGGCCCAGCAGAAAAGTCCGGAAGGTGAGGGGAACTTCAGTCTCCCAGCACAGAAACACTTGTAGCACAGCCATCAATATAGCCAGGGACCGCAGCAGAGTTAGTGGTGCCCAGCAGAACGGTTCATTACACCTGCTATACAAGTAAGAGACACATGAGAGTTAAGGGCCAGGTTTGAAACAGCCCAGGACTTAAAAAGACAAACAGTAATAAGGAGGCCTCATAACTCACAGATGTGGAAATCCCAACTGCTACCTGACCACCTGGACTGTACCCTGGAGATAACCCTGCTAACATCAGTAAAGGTACAGAGAGAAAGACCGGGTGTGTGTTACAGTTATTGCTATCCAAGGTCCTGCTCTCAAGATTGGTATTGTTATAGAATTTAATGTACTTAAATTAGCCTTGAAAAGGATTGTTAGTTGCATACGGCAGTACCAATGACTGTAACGTAATGAACCTTTCCTAAATGCCTCTAATACAGATTCCCTACTACAAAAGTTAACCCTACACTAATTGCAGAGTAAGAGCAGTATTATTAGAGAATAGAATGTATTTAAATTAACCTTAAAAAGGACTGTTGGTTGTATGTGGCAGCATTAAGGACACAATAAACCCTGCCAAAATGCCTCCAATACACTATCCCCACTTCAGAAGCTAATGCTTCACTAATTGCAGACTTAGAGCAGTATTATTAGAGAATATAATGTATTTAAATTAGCCCTAAAAAAGAACTGTTGGTTTGTAAGTGGCAGCCCCTAGAACTGTAACACAAAGAACCCTACCTAAATACCGCTAATACACTATCACTACTTCAGAAACTCACCCTACACTAATTGCAGAGAAGAGAGGAATCATGATAGAATAGAATGTATTTCAATTAGTATTGAAAAAGACTGTTGGTTTAATGTTGCACCAGCAGGTACTGTGACTCTATAAAACACTGTCCATTCTCAATCAGAAACTTTCCCTACAGTATATCCGGGTGCAGTGCGCCGAGCATAGCATCACTGGGTTTTATATAGACCCAATGTCACTATGTGTTCAGCCAATCACAGTATTGTCAGTTACCAATAGGACTATGGCATTACCATAATTGGCAGGCAATCTCTGTACGGTTAGTGGCTGAAAAAAAGATGCAAAACATGCGGAGAGGGGACTCGAACATTGCACCCTAGAAGTAAAATACTTGATCTACTATCGAGTGTTTTAAGCACTCCAATGTTCGATCGAGTAGCAAATAGTTCTGAGCATCCTTACCCATCATTAATATCCACCCTTAATTTTTAGACCAACTTGTGCTTATGTAGCTCATCAGCAGGACTGGACCAGACAGGGGTATCCTTTGATTCTCAAACATATCTGGTCTTTCCTTTGTCCCCTTTTGATAAAATATCGAGTAATTTGAATATGCTCTACCTAGCGGTTCAGATATCCCAATTTAGTCCTTATGAAAATTTCTTTATATAATAATTGACTGTGTTATTTTTCATTCCTATCAACTCTCTAACTATGTAACTGTACAATTGTGCCCACTGAAATCTATATGTGGGAACCAAAGCTGAAGAAAAATGCACTGCAATGATATTACAATCTATAGACGGGGGAAGAATGAAAAGTTATAGCACTACCGAGCTTATTGAGCCCCTAAGCATTACTTGCAGAGGCTTAAAATATAAATGTAGCCATACAGCCGAGTAATCAAAACACTGGAGAGGAAACTTGGTTCATTAATGGTAAAGGTTGGTTAGCTAAATACCGGCTAATATTTAGCCCTGAAACAGTTGCTTACAAACAAGTCTCAGCAGTATTTAAGTTTAAGTCACTGAACAGCAGCAAAGTTATGAAATTATTCTATTTCAAAGGCCTATACATGAAATTGCTTCTGAAAAGCTTCATCTTAGTCCCTTTTGCCTCTAGAGAATAGAGAAGCAGTAATATGTTGATTTTTTTTTCCCTCTTATTCAGGGATTATGTTGACTCAGAGTAGCATTTTTCTGATTGAGTGCCTGCCACGGCATTTTCAAAGCAACCTCAACAACTAAATCCGAACCCTGACACAATGCTAAAATAACGTGCTAATAATCCTCTTTTTTCTCTCTTATTCTTTTACAGTTTTCTTTCTTGCCAGGAAATGCATTTATTGGAGAAAATGAACTCACCATGCATAATTCACGCAGTTTCTTTGGTAAGGAATACATAATGATTTTATACAGTAAAATGTAGTATAAGTAGAATAAAATGCTTCAGCATTCACAAATACCAGAAACAGAGAAGATGAGAGAATGATTGGCTTATATACAGAAAGCTGCAGAAGCCTGAATAATTCCTGCTCCATTGATGCACATTATTCATTTATTTCCTCAAAACAGATAAGATTTCAAATATGATGTGTTCCAATATTGCCACTATCATTAATTACTAGGGATGATCGAATACCTCAAATATTCAGCTTTGCGAATATTTTCCGAATACCTCATCGCTATTCGACTATTCGATGCGCAATGTAAGTCTATGGGAAGCCCGAATACTACCAAATAGTTGTTTTTCGGGTTTCCCATAGACTAAGGGGTACTTTGCACGCTGCGACATCGCAGGCCGATGCTGCGATGCCGAGCGCGATAGTCCCCGCCCCCGTCGCAGCAGCGATATCCTTGTGATAGCTGCCGTAGCAAACATTATCGCTACGGCAGCTTCACATGGACTCACCTGTCCTGCGACCGTCGCTCTGGCCGGCTACCCACCTCCTTGTTAAGGGGGCGGGTCGTGCGGCGTCACTGCGACGTCACATGGCAGGCGGCCAATAGGAACGGAGGGGCGGAGATGAGCAGGATGTAAACATCCCGCCCACCTCCTTCCTTCTGCATATCCTACGGAAGCCGCAGTGACGCCGGTAGGAGATATTCCTCGCTCCTGCGGCTTCACACACAGCGATGTGTGCTGCCACAGGAGCGAGGAACAACATCGGACTGTTGCGTCAGCGTAATTATGGATTACGCCGACGCTACACCGATGATACGATTACGACGCTTTTGTGCTCGTTAATCGTATCATCGAGCCTTTACACACTACGATGTCGCATGCGATGCCGGAAGTGCGTCACTTTTAATTTGACCCCACCGACATCGCAGCTGCGATGTCGTAGTGTGCAAAGTACCCCTTACATTGCGCATCGAATATTCGCGAATAGTCGAATAGCGGCGAGTTATTCGGAAAATATTTGCGAAGCCAAATAATCAAATTATTCGATCATCCCTATTAATTACATTATTAGTGTCCTACTGTTTAAAAAAATCACTGTATTGAAAGATTGGGAGGGAGAAAAATACATTATTTGGCTGTTTATCTGTATCAATAAATATATTGTACTAAAGATCTGTCAATGTTTATCTTTAGTATTTGCTTTAAGCGTTTATGACTGCCAATTTTCGTTTTGCGTTTTTCCTTTCCTTCTTCACAGAGCCCAAACTTTTTCATTTTCTTGTCCAGAAAAAAATATGACAGTTTCTTTTTACGGGTCGAGATGTACTTTTGAAAGACATTTTTTTTTTACCATAGCTTATTGTGAAAGAGGCAAACATTCCAAATGAGGAGAAATCGTGAAAAAAAAATCAGAATTCTGACAAGGTTTTTTGGGAATTGTTTTTAGAATGTACATTTTGTGCTAAAAATTACTTACATGTGATTCTCCTTATCGATAAGATTACGGCAATAGCACATATTTCTAGATTTTTTTATTGTTTTAGTAGTGAAAAAAAAATCTGAAGCTTTCCCAAAAATGTTTTAGGTTTTGTGTCACAATTATCCAAGACCTGTAACCTTTTAAATTTTCAATCGATGGAGCCGTGTGATGACTTATGTTTTTCTGGGGTATTACTATTTTTCATCGGTACCATTTTCGGATAGCTATGGCATTTTGATCCCTTGTTGCAGCATTTTTTTTGTGGTATTGCAGCAACCAAAAAAAACCTCAATTTTGTCGTTCCTGAATATCATTGTTTACTGTGCTTACAGATCGTGTTAATTATATTTTATACTAGCTGTTGCCCGGGATAGTAAGTAACTATTCCTAACTATAACAAAATAAAATGCGTTAACAAAAAATAGTTTTTCAAATAAAAATCACAAACTAAACAGACAAAAATTTTATTAATACAACTAAAAATAGTAAAATAATAGAAGCATTTCACACCACATATTCAACAGCACAGATATGCAACCCAAATAAACTAATTACCAAAATAATGTGAAGTACTTTGTCTTTAACTCCTTATTCAAGAGCCTTGTGATGAACAACGTTCTTTGTTTTTCCTTCATGTGCAAAGATGAACAGATTTTTGGCAGTTCCAACACTTGAATAGGCCACATAAAGTTGACCATGAGAAAAGCATGGAGATTGCAAATTGAATCCAGCTACTTTCAAGGACTGTCTCTCAGCCTTGTTATCGGACATTGCAAATGCCAGTCAAACTGGAAACTGGAGGCGTTTAAAATCAAAAGGCAAATCAGATGGAATTAGTGGAATTGTTGTTAGGAAAACGTCCTCTCCCTTGGCACAACCTGTTAAAATGTGTCTCGCTCCCCGGGCCCCGGCGCCGCCTGTCACTTACCGCTCTGGTCCCCAGTCCCCCTGTCCTGGGCTGCCCCTCTCACTCCCCTTCCTCTGTGTCCTACGTGCCTCCCGTCCGCTGGTCCCGGCATCTCCCTGCGACACAGGACACTCTGCCCAGCTTCCCTGCATCTTCTTCACCGCTTCCTGTTCTGGCTTCCGGCACTTGGACCTCGTGCATGCGCATTAGGGCGCGCGCGTGTTCACTCACCTCTTCTTAAAGGGCCAGCGTCCCGGGAACAGGATATGGCCAATTACAGGTACAGGGTATAATAAGACTTCACCGGTCCTCGATCACACCTGGTAACCTCAGCCTGCAAATCCCATTGGACCAAGACACCGTCTGCTGTATCTTCTCGGCACCTGAACCTGGTTCCGGAGCTCCGTCCTGTCTACGGCTCCCTGTGGACTCATAGACTTTTCCAATGCAGACCTTTGAAGGACTCAGACACCGTGTCCCTAGTGTTCCGGCTGTCATGCATCTAGGCCCTCTGGTGGGGTAACCAGACAGTCCCTGTATAGGGGTTAGCTCCAGGTTGCCTCACTTGGGGAGTCCGGTGCACGGCCCAGCGAATCCACCTCCAGGATGTTACAAAATGGTGGCTTCAATTACGTGTGGCAACAGGTTCTTAATCAAGTCTTGTTCCATTATACAGCATTGGTGGATATAAATTTCTCAACAGCAGAATAGGTGCTCCATGTTTAAGAAAGAGGTTATGCGGAGAAAGTCCTTGTGTTTCGAAGGAGTTGAGGAACTCTGTTGGATAGAATAATATTTGAGAAGGGTCTGGCACTGTATCCACTGACTTCTAGGTCCTTCACACACCTAGAATTTAAATATTTATCTTGTTGATGCTATCATTCTTGGAAGCCAGCCAGACTTTCTGAAGTTGCATTGAATGTTTGGAAAAATCTTTGCTTTTAGCTCCTCAATGGATGTCATGATGTTGCAAAAGTTGCTTGGAAACATGATCTGTCCAATTGTTGAGTTTACTGGTATCTTGCCATCTCCAATAGTCAGCAGCTAGCTCAAGAACAGTCCAGCAGAATCATCGACTGTCCTATGAACTCTCATGCTTGTATGCAGTGACATTTTCTTCACATATCTCCAAAGGTACGATGCTTTGAGGTAGGCACTGAGTTTATCTGCAGGTGCTGACCTTGGAATAACAGCTATGGTTTGACGAAAGTCACCAGCCAAAACAACAACTACACCTCCCATGATAAAATTGTTTCCACACAAGTCTTGGAGCAGTCTGTCCACTGCTTCCAGAGCCCTCTTGTGTGACATGGTGCATTCATCCCAAATGATGGCACTGCACATTTGAAGCAGTTTGGCGTGTCCTGAACCCTTAGAAATGTTACACATTGGGCTATCACTGTGAGACAAGTTGAGCGGTAGCTTGAATGTCGAATGTGCTGTCCTACCACCAGTTAAAAGTGTAGCTGCAATTCCAGAAAAAGCCACTGCAAGTGCAATCTTTTGTTATTGGAAAAATTTTGCCAACGGCAAGTTGATTAAAAATGTCTTTCCTGTTCCTCCTGGAGCATCTAAGAAGACAATCCCACTTTTGTTGGTCACCGTGAAACCTAAATTAGCTTGTAGGTGTCTCTTTGGTCTGATACAAATAGTGGTTCATTGTGAGAGAGAAATGCTGTGGGTTCATCAATGTTGTAGTTTCTTTCTATGAAAATATCCCTGCACATTTTGTTGACTTCCTGATTTCTTATTGGAGTAGGCAAGCCAAGCAAATGTAATGCTTTTCCGGACATTGCAATGCTCTTGTCTTCAAGGAGAATTAAGGCTTTGTTGAAAATGTTTTCAGTGAAGTTGCCAATTTGCTGTGGATTTTCCTTTTTAAACTGCATGAGGATGTCCTCACTGAGTTAATTTTTGTTCTTTGTCCAAATCTGAAGGGGATTTTAAATGTTACAAGCTGTTATAAGAATAGCAAAGAGGTGTCTTAATCGATTTGGGGTTTGTGTGGCTGCTGCTTCACTCAGAGTCATGTCCCAGTGTACATCATTTTCCAGAAGTTCTTGTCTTTGGCAAGCTTCCCTAAATGTTTCACAAATGCCTCTGACAGTCTTAAGCTCAGAAAATGATGTTGGGCCTTTGACAACATGAAGTAACATATGCAGATAAAAGCACTCTGCATTTGAGGGATGGACTGTGTAGACACGACCAAGAGTATCCTTTGCTTTGACCACTGGATGGCCTTCAACATCAAACCTCTGTTTCCTCCGTTCTAGTATTTTTCTGGATCCATTCCAAGTGTAGTACTTCGGTACATCACAGTTGAGAATTGTTTTTTGTTTGATCTTGTTGACACAGTTCAAAAAATGCCAAGAGTGTGGTTTTAGGTGTAGTTAGAAGCTCCTGGAGCAAGTGTGAGTTTCTGCCACCCATTGCAAACCATTGGAAACCAAACCATTCACGCTCCCTGAAGAAGTTCTCACGAAATGTACATTGGAACCGTGGGTGTCTGACAGAGGTAAAAACTTGCTACTCATAAGCCTGTTACCCTTATCTTTTTTGCGCCTGGACTTACAATCTGCCTGCTCACTCTAATCGGCAGTTTCCTGCCTTATTTGCACCCGTGCATAATTTACTACTGATCTGCCTATATGGCTTAAGGTCCAGTCACACTAAGCAACTTACCAGCGATCCCAACAACGATAGGGATCGCTGGTAAGTTGCTAGGAGGTTGCTGGTGAGCTGTCACACTGCGACGCTCCAGCGATCCCACCAGCAACCTGACCTGGCAGGGATCGCTGGAGCGTGGCTACACGAGTTGCTGGTGAGCTCACCAGCAACCAGTGACCAGCCCCCAGTCTCCTAGTTACAGCACACATCAGGTTAATTAACCCGATGTGTGCTGCAGCTAAATGTGCACAGAGCAGGGAGCAGCGCACACTGCTTAGTGCTGGCTCCTTGCTCTCCTAGTTACAGCACACATCGGGTTAATTGCCTGATGTGTGCTGCAGCTAAATGTGCACAGAGCAGGGAGCAGCGCACAATGCTTAGTGCTGGCTCCTTGCTCTCCTAGTTACAGCACACATCGGGTTAATTACCTGATGTGTGCTGCAGCTACATGTGCACAGAGCTGGAGCCGGCAGCACAGGCAGTGAGAGCGGAGGAGGCTGGTATCAAAGGTAAATATCGGGTAACCAAGGACAGGGCTTCTTGGTTACCCGATGTTTACATTAGTTACCAGCCTCAGCAGAAGCTGGCTCCCTGCTCACTGCACATTTAGTTGTTGCTGTCTCGCTGTCACACACAGCGATCTGTGCTTCACAGCAGGACAGCAACAACTAAAAAATGGCCCAGGACATTCAGCAACAACCAACGACCTCACAGCAGGGGCCAGGTTGTTGCTGGATGTCACACACAGCAACATCGCTAGCAACGTCACAAAAGTTGTTCGTTACCAGCGATGTTGCTAGCGATGTTGCTTAGTGTGACGGGGCCTTTAGTAGCAGAGGTAAAAGCTTGCTACTCATAAGCCTGTTACCCTTATCTTTATTGCGCCTGCATTTACAATCTGCCTGCTCGCTCTAATCGGCAGTTTCCTGCCTTATTTGCACTTGTGCATAATCTATTATTGATCTGCCCATATGACTTATTTGCCTTCACTTGAACCTTATGTAGCCGGCATTTAAGCTTCTCTTGCTGGTCTACTGATGCTGGAGCCTGCATATTGCACTTTGTTCCTGGCTATTTGGGATAGAACGGCTCTGTTTATTTATCCAGATTATTGTATTGGCACTATGCAACTTTAAATATTTATTGATTCTGGATGTGTTCATTAAACTCTTTCTATCCTAAATATACATATATTTATACTTATATTCATTTGCATAATTTATATGTATATATGGTTATATTTCCTCTGTCCTCCCCTATAACTGTTGGCACCTTGTTTTTATGTGTTTTTTAAAAAAAATATTTTATAAAATTGATATTTTGTGGCCCTATACTGTGTGGTTTTGTTGTTTATGCATTGCAAACCATTGTTCCTTTTCTGAAACACAATGTCATGGTTTTGAAACTCATTTTCCACAATCAAGATAGCTACCTCATGAAATGTGGAGGCATTGAAACTTCGCTGATGCTTATCTTGGGGTGTTTTATCAGCTCTAATTAGAACTTTGTAATCGTCACTTGGCATGCTTGCAAGTGCAGTCTTGAAAAGTTGAACATATGAATTATTTAAGTGAAAGAACTGCTGCAAGTTAGGGACAATATCAAGACGAGTGTTTAGAATTAAAGAGCATCTCAGCTGAGCCCTGCTTCTACATTTCCCTTAAAGACGAGTTGCAGAAATTGAGGTTCTTTTTCTTGTATTGGAAGCAGTGAGCCAATTGAGTGCTAAATCTGTCCTTGAATTTTGAACATGGACATAACTCCAGTTGTAAAAACTTCTCTTGTCGCACCAAATGAAGAAATTTGGAACAAGGAGATGTACTTCCTGATGTTGTCCAAGAAATGTTTTGATGTTGCAATGGAGTCTGTCATCAGAGACATCAGGGGATCAGGTGGTGACAGGAGAGGAAGACGTTTTACCTTGCCATTTGCACAGCATAAACCTGGCGGTTCATCTTTCCACCTCAGGGCATTACAGTACATGCAGAGCACATCCATTTTTACAATATTAACTATTGGATTATCCTGATAGTTGTTGTCTGGGTGGTAGCAAAAGGCAGAGTGTTATAAATTTCCAATATTTTCTTATGTCCTGGTGGAAGCAATTCTGCTTCTCATACTTGTAAGTTGTTCTTCTCTCTGCTGAGATGTTTCAGCGGCCCTTGAAGAAGCACCTCTTGTTCTCATGTGTGTAAGTTTTGCTTCTCTCTGCTGAGGTGTTTCAGTGGCCATTGAGGAATCAGCACTTGTTCTTTTGTCTGCTAGCCTAGCTTCTCTCTGCTGAGAGGTTTCAGTGGCCCTTGAGGAAGCAGCTCTTGTTCTCATGTCAGTAGATCTTGCTTCTGTCTGCTGAGATGTTTTAGTGGCCCTTGATGAAGCACCTCTTCTCATGTCTGTAAGTCTTGCTTCTGTCTGAAGAGTGGTTTCAGTGACCCTTGAAGAAGCACCTCTTGTTCTCATGTCTGTAAGTCTTGCTTCTCTCTGCTGAGATGTTTCGTGGCCCTTGATGAATCAGCTTTTGTTCTCATGTCTATCAGCCTTGCTTCCCTTTCTTCAGATTGGTCATTCAGCAGTAATACAGCTTTTCTCTTAGGCGGGCTTTGCACACTACGACATCGCAGGTGCGATGTCGGTGGGGTCAAATTGAAAATGACGCACTTCCGGCATCGCATGCGACATCGTAGTGTGTAAAGGCTCGATGATACGATTAACGAGCGCAAAAGCGTCATAATCGTATCATCGGTGCAGCGTTGGCGTAATCCATGATTACGCTGACGCGACAGTCCGATGTCATTCCTCGCTCCTGCGGCAGCACACATCGCTGTGTGTGAAGCCGCAGGAGCGAGGAACATCTCCTACCGGCGTCACTGCGGCTTCCGTAGGATATGCGGAAGGAAGGAGATGGGCGGTATGTTTACATCACAATCAATTTTCTTTTCGTATAGAGGATTATTTTCTGTAATTGACAGCATATAAAACCCCACATAATTAGTATACAGGTAAGGTCATTGACTTACATCAACCTCTACAACAAAGTTACCTAACGTCACCACAGAAATTATATTAACTCACACATAAGCTGTCTTATACTAAAAATGTCCTTCATTGCAAATACCAACCAAACCAACCAATGACTAGACATGGGCGATCCCCCCGATGATCTGGATCGGTGAGACTCCCCAGATCATTTTGTAAAGATCGGGATCGAGATAACACGATCTTGTGTCCCGATCACCAATCTTTGACTTTACAGTTATGGAATGGGACGGAAAGCTGTAAAATGAAGAATACAGTAAATGATAAACATTGTCATTATACTTACAGGTCCCGCAATGTGTCCTGCAGACTCTGTCTCCCGCCGCTTCTGCTGCCACGTCCAATCATCGCTGTGCCGCCTGGTAACAAAAGGACCTTCCGTGATGTCACAGCATGTGATCAGTCACATGTGAATGTTCTATTATCTCATTGGCTACAGACTGGTCACATGGCTATGACATCACGCTAGGTCCTGTCAGTCCATTTTGCCGGTACGCGACCAAGCATCTCAGTACGCGATATACTCGGCGAGCGCCATGTACTGGAGAGATGTTCGGGCACATGCTTGGCTCCCTGTCCCTGCATGCCGGCGCTCTTTACAGAGTCATTCCACATGCAGGGATTAGCTGCTACAGCCTGTGAATAGCGGCATCGGGAATCAGATGATCGGAGATAACTGTTGCTATAGTAACCTTCCCATCAGGTTACTATGGCAATGGTTGCAGCGGTGATATCACCGTTTACCAACCTGCAGCCTCTGCTCACTCATTGATTGATAAGACGCACGTAGAGCAGCAGCGTTCTTCCTCCCCCCCGTGCTTTGTGATATAGGAGAGCTGCATAGATTGAAGAAGACAGAAGACCAGGATCGTGGAGGGGTGAGAGGGAGTAATAAACATGGAGTCCCTAAGTGCGTCTGAGTATTTATTTCGAATAAAGTATTTTTTCTTTGTGTGGTGTCTTTTTTTAACCCTTTATTTGATATTCTTACGTCGGGTCAAACTTGGTCTGACATTAAGAATCTCGGGCTTTATACCAGTTGGTAAAACAAAGCTGGTATTAACCCCTTATTAACCAGTTTACCACCCGGCACCAAGGCTGCTGAAAGAGTTGGATACAATGCCAGAATATGAAAGCACCATTTCTGGGGTATCTGCAGACTGCAATTCGAAGTGGGTGGGCACAGAAAACTTGGGCCATCCTGTGCTGCAGATTCCAATCCCCAGCTGCCTAGTTGTACCTGGCTGGACACAAAATTTGGGTGAAGCCCATGTCATTTTTTTTAATTATTTCATGAAATTCATGAAATAATTAGAAAAAGGGCTTCCCTATATTTTTGGTTCTTAGCCGGGTGCAAATAAGCAGCTAGGGGTTGGGGGCAGCCCGTACCTGCCTCGTGTACTTGGTCAGCATACAAAAATATGGCGAAGCCCCCATCATTTTTTTTTTAGTTTTTGGGCAAAAACTGAAAAAAAAGGGCTTCCCTGAATTTTCCATTGCCAGTGAATGTAACAGCAAGCACTGGGGGTTAGCAGCCAGTAGCTGCTTGGATTACCCTTAGCAATAGAAAATGCAGCAGGAGCTCAAGCATTTTTTTCAAATTATTTTTTTAAATAAAAAAAAAATGTGACTCCCTGTATTTTGATTGCCAGCCAAGGTAAAGCCAGGTAGAAGGGGTGGCAGCCTGAAGCCATCCGCTGCATGTGCGCTGAGAATCAAAAATACCACAGAGCGCTACTTAACTTTTTAAAATCATTTATTTATTTTCATACAACTATGTATTGTGTACTTTTGATATATAGATATATATATATATATATATATATATATATATATATATATATATATATATATATATATATATATATCTTTATATATATATATCTATATATATGTATATATATATATATATATATATATACAGTTAGGTCCAGAAATATTTGGACAGTGACACAATTTTCGCGAGTTGGGCTCTGCATGCCACCACATTGGATTTGAAATGAAACCTCTACAACAGAATTCAAGTGCAAATTGTAACGTTTAATTTGAAGGTTTGAACAAAAATATCTGATAGAAATTGTAGGAATTGTACACATTTCTTTACAAACACTCCACATTTTAGGAGGTCAAAAGTAATTGGACAAATAAACCAAATCCAAACAAAATATTTTTATTTTCAACATTTTGTTGCGAATCCTTTGGAGGCAATCACTGCCTTAAGTCTGGAACCCATGGACATCACCAAACGCTGGGTTTCCTCCTTCTTAATGCTTTGCCAGGCCTTTACAGCCACAGCCTTCAGGTCTTGCTTGTTTGTGGGTCTTTCCGTCTTAAGTCTGGATTTGAGCAAGTGAAATGCATGCTCAATTGGGTTAAGATCTGGTGATTGACTTGGCCATTGCAGAATGTTCCACTTTTTTGCACTCATGAACTCCTGGGTAGCTTTGGCTGTATGCTTGGGGTCATTGTCCATCTGTACTATGAAGCGCCGTCCGATCAACTTTGCGGCATTTGGCTGAATCTGGGCTGAAATTATATCCCGGTACACTTCAGAATTCATCCGGCTACTCTTGTCTGCTGTTATGTCATCAATAAACACAAGTGACCCAGTGCCGTTGAAAGCCATGCATGCCCATGCCATCACGTTGCCTCCACCATGTTTTACAGAGGATGTGGTGTGCCTTGGATCATGTGCCGTTCTCTTTCTTCTCCAAACTTTTTTCTTCCCATCATTCTGGTACAGGTTGATCTTTGTCTCATCTGTCCATAGAATACTTTTCCAGAACTGAGCTGGCTTCATGAGGTGTTTTTCAGCAAATTTAACTCTGGCCTGTCTATTTTTGGAATTGATGAATGGTTTGCATCTAGATGTGAACCCTTTGTATTTACTTTCATGGAGTCTTCTCTTTACTGTTGACTTAGAGACAGATACACCTACTTCACTGAGAGTGTTCTGAACTTCAGTTGATGTTGTGAACGGGTTCTTCTTCACCAAAGAAAGTATGCGGCGATCATCCACCACTGTTGTCATCCGTGGACGCCCAGGCCTTTTTGAGTTCCCAAGCTCACCAGTCAATTCCTTTTTTCTCAGAATGTACCCAACTGTTGATTTTGCTACTCCAAGCATGTCTGCTATCTCTCTGATGGATTTTTTCTTTTTTTTCAGCCTCAGGATGTTCTGCTTCACCTCAATTGAGAGTTCCTTAGACTGCATGTTGTCTGGTCACAGCAACAGCTTCCAAATGCAAAACCACACACCTGTAATCAACCCCAGACCTTGTAACTACTTCATTGATTACAGGTTAACGAGGGAGACGCTTTCAGAGTTAATTGTAGCCCTTAGAGTCCCTTGTCCAATTACTTTTGGTCCCTTGAAAAAGAGGAGGCTATGCATTACAGAGCTATGATTCCTAAACCCTTTCTCCGATTTGGATGTGAAAACTCTCATATTGCAGCTGGGAGTGTGCACTTTCAGCCCATATTATATATATAATTGTATTTCTGAACATGTTTTTGTAAACAGCTAAAATAACAAAACTTGTGTCACTGTCCAAATATTTCTGGACCTAACTGTATATATATATATATATATATATATATATATATATATATATATATACAAAAATTAAGAGACCATTGCAAAATTGTCAGTTTTTCTGATTTTTCTCCTTATATTTTTGAGTACAGTGTAAACTGTTATTTTATTCTGTAAACCACATGTCTCCCCATTTCCAAGCAATAAATTCTGTATTTATTTTCTGAAAATATTAGTTTGTAAAATAAAGGTAAAATTTACACTTAAAAATTAAAATGTTGCAGCGGTCTCAATTTTTGCCAGAGCTGTATATATATATATATATATATATATATATATATATATATATATATATATATATAAAATGGACACAATATGTAGTTGTATAAAAATAAAAAGATAATTTTAAAAAATGACATATAGCTCCGCAGTATTTTTGGTTCTCAGCGCAGATAATAAAGCAGACGGCTATGGGCTGCCACCCCCATCTGTCTTGCTTTACCTACCTGGCGATCAAAATACAGGGAAGCCCATTCATTTTTTTATTTAAAAAAATAATTAAAAAATAAATGCGCGGGCTCGGGTCGTATTTTTATTGCCAGTCAGGTAAAGCCAGGCAGCTGGGGGCTGGGATTCTCGGCAGCCCGCAGCCGCCCCTGGAAATGGCGCATAGTTTTTTACCGATATTTCCAGGCGCTTTACCCGGCTAGTCAGCAGCCCTGATGGTGGTGGCATGCTGGGTAATAAAGGGGTTAATACCAGATTTGTATTCTGAGATGGTAGTAAGCCCGAAGTTCATGGTGCCATGCCTAATTAGACATGGCCACCATGAATTTCTAGTAAACAGTAAAAAAAAACACAACACAGATTTTTTTAATCAGAAATAAAACAATAAAAACACTTAGAGACTCCACCTTTATTATAAAAATAAATCCTTAGTCCGACATAATGCACAGGTAGAGCATTGTCAGCTTCATCACTCTGTACAGACACAGTCTATACACAGTGAGAAGCACAGAGAGCCAAGTCAGCTCTGCTACATCGCTCTCTACAGAGCAAGAAGCAGCCTGACAGTGAGAGGAGGATTGCACTTGCGTCTCGCATCACCCCGCATGGTCTGACAATCTCAGGACAGGAGCACATCAGCTTCATGGAAATACATGCAGCCGACCGCTTCTGTCAAGAGATTGTGCGCCGTGATGCGACACTCGCACAGTGACAATGAAAGTTCAGTTACCAGGACCTTCGATGACGTCATAGTCATGTGACTAGTCTGTAAGCCAATCAACATTCACACAAGATGATCACATGCTATGACGTCATTGAAGGTCTTGTAAGTCACTGATGGTTACCGGCAGCACAGCAATGATCGGACTCAGAAGCAGGAGCGGCCGGGAGTCTGCAGGACGCGTCGCAGGACCTGTCAGTATAATGACAATATGTTTTAACAATGTGCTTAACCTATGCTTGTCTAATCACTTGTGCTATATATAGCAGTGTCACAGCATTGCTGCATATACTACAAAACAATGTTTCCTTGAAACCCAGCCACAGGCAGGATTTCAAGGGAGTGCTGCTATGACAAGCACAGAGATCTTCAGCAGACCCACTGCTGTCAAGCAACCTATCAATGACGTCACAAGTGCGCTGATGGGAGCTTAAAATGACGTGGTTATTGCTGGCATGTGTTAAATCCTGCTGCCAGAGTTTGACAGTGAGATTTAATAGGTTAACAATCAATGGTGGAGTTCTGAACCACCCACAATTTGTGTTAGGTCCTGGCTATAACACACAGCTATTACTTGCCGAGTTTGATGTGAGCTCACCCCATGAGCCCTATCCATACACTCACTTTCAACATGCACCGTACATATATGGCGGATATCATAAAGGGGATAAATAGAATCTGTCACCAACTTTTTGCTACCCCATACCCTCTATCCAGTCAGAGCTGGAGAACCTGGACAAATCACTCTCTGATCTCTGTAATGCTGAATCTTTGGCCAAGATCTATGGAGAGATGGATCAGGAAGTGCTAAAATGGGAGAAAGAAATTTGTGACATCAAAATAAAAAAAATCCAACGTGATGCACACGACTATGCCTCTGAAACTGTATATAAATGGAGTCACCGCTTCTCAAGGGGTCGCAACTTGTCTCGCCATTCCACCTCCTCTTGGTCTAGGTCCACCTCACTATTCTCTGAATCCTCAATAGAAGAAACTGGTACATCTGGCGCATCCGGCAGGTCACGTGATATGGTTGAACCTGAGAGAATTCAAACTAGGAGTATATGCACTAAAGTGCATATTGTGCCTCGAAGTAGTTACACTCGTCCAGATACTGATAAGAACAAGAAACAGCTCCAGGTAATCAACCTTTCCTCACGTTCCCTGTCTGATGCTGAACTTGATGTATTATCTAAAGGTTTAAACTTTTGTCCCACCAACTCTTTCAATTTTTTTGCAGCAGTGAGAGATACTAATCTCTTTGCCCGCAAACTACTACTTAAAAAGTTACATGCTCGGAGACAGAGTACTAGTGACATCGACCCGACCGAGAGACGAGCGTTACGAGACCTACAGGACCTTCTTAAGGAACAGGATCCTTTTACAGGTAATTCTCCATTTACTGCCCAGATCTACGAGGTTCCCACCCTTTTCCCTCTGCCCAGCAGTTGATATTTTCATAAGATTAGTCACAGAAGATCTTAAAAAGTTACCAACTAGACGCCAATTTGATAATCTTACACATCAACAGTGAAGGGCGATCAAAAACTTGCAAACATATGATGACATTGTGATCAAGGCAGCGGACAAGGGCGGCAACTTCGTGATCTGGCCAGTTCTTATGTACGAGAAGGAGGCTTTTAGGCAGCTCCGTGATAAAAATACTTATACACATCTTCCATCCTGCCCTTTGAAAACATTCTCCCAAGAATTAAAAAGGATCTTGCTGCGCGCACATGAATTGGGGATTATTGACAAGAAGATGCTTGAGGGGCTGCTCATTGGCTTTCCACATGTTCCCACTTTTTATATTCTACCTAAAATTCATAAAGACACCCTAAACCCCCCGGGGCGTCCAATAGTGTCTGGCAGGAGCATTATGCGACCCAATTTGAAGATTTATTGATTTATATCTAAAACCATTGGTTGAATGCTTACCCTCCTATGTGAAAGACACCACAAACGTCCTGAGGCGTCTTAATGGTGTCTCTATGGATGATGACATGATCTGTCACGCTCCCCGGGTCCTCTGCTCCGCTCCCCGGCTCACCTGCCACGCTCCCCGCTCTCCAGCCTCCATTGGCCGCGCTTCCCAGGCCCCCTGGTCTCCGCTCCCCGCGCCCGTCGGCTTCCCAGCCCCTGGCCGGCTCTGCTGCTTCCTCCTCTCAGCTTCCTGCCCTGGCTTCTGGCACCCGGGCCGCGCGCATGCGCATTAGGGCGCGCGCGCGGTCACTGACCCTTTCTTAAAGGGCCAGTGTCCACTGACAGGAAATGATGCACACAGGTACAGGGTATAAAGGGGATTAATGTCCAAGGGGGCGGGGCCTGTTCTTCGTGTTTCCCAAGCTAGGAGTCAGGTCTCCTTGTGTTCCTGTGAGATACTTACCTCTCTCTCTTTTAGAGCCGATCCTGCATTGCCATCCGGTCCTGCTGTATCTCGAACCCCGAACGCTGCCTATCTACCATCCTGACAGTCCGTACCATCCCGGTTCCCTGCGGTGACCCGTCATCTCGCTCCAACGGTTCCGGACCCCGCCTGACATCATCCCGGCTTCCGAACCTGAGCTCCGTCACCCGGACCACCATCAGTGACCCCGTGGTCCCAGGGACTTCTCCATTGTGTTCTAAGTGCACGGACTGTTCTGCTACCTAAAGTGCTCCGGCTACCGGACTCCGTTCCCTCTTCGGGGAGTTCGGTCCAGTGGATCCACCTCCTGGTTCTGCCCATCCATCTGGCCCTAACAGTAAGAACAGGCCATGGATCCCGCCGAAGCACTAGCGGCCTTGCAAGAGGAACTCCAACGCCAGCGTGAAGTCCAGACCCGCATGCTGAACTTTATGACTTCCGTGGACGCCCGCCTGAACACGCTACAAGCCTCGGTCACATCTTCTGCGCCCCGGGTCTCCACTAGTCAATCCACGGCTCCCGCTCCCGTGGCAGCCTCTTCGGATGCTTCCAGACTTCGTTTGGCTTCACCACCCCGTTACGCCGGAGATCCCAAGACCTGCAGGGGGTTTATAAACCAATGCTCCCTTCATTTCATGCAGCTGCCGCATTTGTTTGCCTCCGACCAAGCCAAGGTCGCCTTCATAATGTCTCACCTAGAGGGCGAGGCATTGGCGTGGATGAACCCCTTGTGGGAGAAGGAGGACCCTATGACCAAGAATCTCCAAGAGTTCCTGCAGGCCTTTCGCGGCACCTTTGACGAGCCAGGACGCGCCTCCGCGTCTGCTTCATCTCTTCTCCGGTTACGTCAAGGAACTCTGACGGTGGGTCAATACGCCATCCGTTTCCGCACCTTGGCTTCAGAACTCGGGTGGAATAACGAGGCCCTAACAGCCGCCTTCTGGGAAGGACTCTCGGGTCGAATCAAAGATGAGCTGGCTGGACGTGACGTACCGTCCACCCTGGACGCCCTGATTACCCTAGCGACTCGAGTGGACATTCGCTTTCAGGAGCGGTCCAAAGAGGTGTCCCATGAGAGACGTCCGGTACGGAATGCCTCTCCTCCACAGAAGCCCGCCGTACTCCAGTCAACAACCTCTGGTGCCTCCGTCCATGAGCCCATGCAGATCGACCGTGTGCGACAGTCTGAACAACGTCGAGCAGAGCGACTCGCCAAGGGTCTCTGCTTCTACTGCGGAGAAGGCACACACCTGCTACGCGCCTGTCCAGAGAGGCCGGGAAACTCCAAAGCCTAAGGTTGGTAGGAGAGGCCACCCTAGGTGCTGGGACTCTCTCAGACCCGGTTACATGGACTGTGCAAGTGACAACGGGAGAGACGCGGTTTACGGCTGAGGCGTACCTCGATTCTGGGGCAGCAGGCAATTTCATCCAGCAGGCCACGGTGGACAAATACCAGGTGCCTGTTACTCCACTCGCCAAACCTCTTGTGATTGCCTCTGTGGATGGGAGACCCCTCTCTGACACCATCTCCTGGATCACCAAGCCGCTTGAACTGCGTATCGGTGCTCTGCACACCGAGAACATCGCTCTCTACGTCCTCCCACACATGTCACATCAAATCCTGCTGGGTCTTCCTTGGTTGCGGACACACGAACCTTCAGTCAGCTGGGGCACTGGCGATATCACTCGATGGGGGTCTTCTTGCCATGATACCTGTCTGAAGACCATAAAACCCATCCGGCGACCTCCGGTTCCAGAGACCCTACCGGGACTACCCTCAGCCTATTGGTCCTTCGTAGACGTCTTTGATAAGAAGGAGTCAGAGGTACTTCCGCCACATCGTCCTTACGATTGTGCCATTGACCTGCTCCCGGGAACTACACCACCTCGAGGAAGGATATATCCATTGTCTCCAGCCGAAACAAGGGCCATGTCTACGTACATCACAGAGAGCCTGGCTAAGGGATTCATTCGGAGATCCTCCTCTCCTGCTGGAGCTGGCTTCTTCTTCGTAAAGAAGAAAGAGGGCGACCTACGACCATGCATAGACTACCGGGGATTGAACCAAATTACCGTAAAAAACAAGTACCCCCTGCCGCTCATCCCCGAATTGTTTAATCGGCTCAGAGGAGCTCGTGTCTTCACCAAGTTGGATCTTCGGGGTGCCTACAACCTGGTCCGTATTCGCTCAGGGGACGAATGGAAGACCGCGTTCAACACTCGTGATGGGCACTATGAATACTGCGTGATGCCCTTTGGCCTGTGTAACGCACCAGCCGTCTTCCAAGAATTAGTGAACGACGTGTTCCGGGACCTTCTCTACGTCTGTGTGGTGGTATATCTGGATGACATCCTTGTCTTCTCTCCGGATCTCCAGACCCACCGAGAGAACGTGCAACAGGTTCTACAAAGACTGAGAGAGAATCGTCTGTACGCCAAGTACGAGAAGTGTGTCTTCGAACAGTCTTCTCTCCCCTTCCTGGGTTACCTCATCACCGAGACCGGACTGCAGATGGACCCAAAGAAGGTCTCTGCCATTCTCAACTGGCCTCCTCCTTCTGGACTGAAGGCAATCCAACGTTTTCTGGGATTCGCCAATTATTACCGCCAGTTCATTCCTCACTTCTCTGCTCTGACTGCTCCTCTCTCCGCCTTGACCAAGAAGGGGGCTAATCCAAAGGACTGGTCACCTGCGGCCGACGCCGCGTTTGGCTCTCTAAAGCGAGCCTTTGCCTCCTCTCCTGTACTCCACCGTCCAGAGTTAAACCGCCAGTTCACCTTGGAGGTGGATGCCTCCTCCTCAGGAGCCGGAGCAGTGCTCATGCAGAAGTCCTCCTCCGGGAAGATGGTGACTTGCGGTTTCTTCTCCAAGAGCTTCTCCGCCCCTGAACGCAATTACACCATCGGTGACCGAGAGCTATTGGCAGTCAAACTGGCTCTGGAGGAATGGCGCTATCTTCTGGAAGGAGCAGTGTACCCCGTCATTATTTACACGGACCACAAAAACCTGGAATACCTGCGGTCTGCTCAGCGACTGAACCCCCGGCAAGCCAGGTGGTCCTTGTTCTTTGCCCGGTTCGATTTCCAGCTCCATTTCCGACCCGCGGACAAGAATGTACGCGCTGATGCCTTGTCTAGGTCTTTCATGCCCCTGGAGCAGGAAGAGGAGACATCCCAACCCATCGTCTGTCCAAGTAAGATAATTCCGGTGGCTCCTGTCACCCTGGCCCAGATACCGCCTGGGAAGACCTATGTCTCTGAGACAGACAGGCATAAAGTGCTACACTGGGGCCATGCCTCGAAAACAGCCGGTCATGCTGGTCAGAAGAGGACATGGAGTGCGATTGTACGTCATTACTGGTGGCCATCCCTTCGCACGGACGTCGCCTCTTTTGTCTCTGCTTGCTCTTCTTGTGCCAGGAACAAGACGCCCAAACACCTGCCATATGGCCGTCTTCTGCCTCTGCCCATACCCTCAGTTCCCTGGCAACACATTGCGATGGACTTTATTACGGACTTGCCATTGTCCTCCGGACACACAGTCATATGGGTCGTGGTGGATCGGTTCTCTAAAATGGCCCATTTCGTCCCTATGGCTGGACTGCCCTCTGCCCAGGAACTCGCGGACGCCTATATACATCACATCTTCCGCTTGCACGGCTTTCCATCACACATTGTGTCCGACAGAGGAACTCAGTTCACCTCCCGCTTCTGGAGGGCTCTCTGTAAACATCTGGGAGTAACGCTGGACTTTTCTTCTGCCTACCATCCTCAGTCGAACGGCAAAGTGGAACGGGTCAATCAGATATTGACCTCTTTCTTACGTCACTACGTCAACGCCCATCATGACGATTGGTCCACACTTCTTCCTTGGGCTGAATTCTCCCATAATCACCACGTCAGTGAGTCCTCCTCCTGTTCTCCCTTCCATATCGTCTACGGACTTCAGCCGTCTGTCCCATTGCCTGTATCCTCTTCCTCGGACATCCCTGCTGCTGATGCAGTACTCCGTGACATTACAACCATTTGGGACTCAGTTAAGGCGTCCCTTGCACGTGCATCCCTGCGGATGAAGAGACACGCGGACAAGAGACGTCTGGGTCCTCCATGTTTCTCTCCGGGAGATCTCGTCTGGCTTGCTTCCAAGTACGTCCGATTGAAGTTACCATCCTACAAGCTGGGACCTCGCTACATCGGACCGTTGAAAGTCATCGGCAAGATCAATGAGGTCTCCTACAAACTGCAGCTTCCGGCCACGATGAGGATACCCAACTCCTTCCACGTCTCTCTGCTCAAGCCGGTTGTCCTTGGTCCCTTCTCCGCTGCTGCCAGTCCGGCTCCTCCTCCTATTGCTGAGGACGACATCTATGCGGTAAGGGATATCGTGGCCATGAAGACCGTACGAAGCCGACAGTTCTTTCTGGTGAACTGGGCAGGGTATGGTCCTGAGGATAGATCCTGGGAGCCCAGGGAGAATGTGGGCACTCCGCTGATCCGTGCCTTCCTGTCCCGGTTGCGGGGAGGGGGGCGTGGGGGGGGGTACTGTCACGCTCCCCGGGTCCTCTGCTCCGCTCCCCGGCTCACCTGCCACGCTCCCCTCTCTCCAGCCTCCATTGGCCGCGCTTCCCAGGCCCCCTGGTCTCCGCTCCCGGCGCCCGTCGGCTTCCCAGCCCCTGGCCGGCTCTGCTGCTTCCTCCTCTCAGCTTCCTGCCCTGGCTTCTGGCACCCGGGCCGCGCGCATGCGCATTAGGGCGCGCGCGCGGTCACTGACCCTTTCTTAAAGGGCCAGTGTCCACTGACAGGAAATGATGCACACAGGTACAGGGTATAAAGGGGATTAATGTCCAAGGGGGCGGGGCCTGTTCTTCGTGTTTCCCAAGCTAGGAGTCAGGTCTCCTTGTGTTCCTGTGAGATACTTACCTCTCTCTCTTTTAGAGCCGATCCTGCATTGCCATCCGGTCCTGCTGTATCTCGAACCCCGAACGCTGCCTATCTACCATCCTGACAGTCCGTACCATCCCGGTTCCCTGCGGTGACCCGTCATCTCGCTCCAACGGTTCCGGACCCCGCCTGACATCATCCCGGCTTCCGAACCTGAGCTCCGTCACCCGGACCACCATCAGTGACCCCGTGGTCCCAGGGACTTCTCCATTGTGTTCTAAGTGCACGGACTGTTCTGCTACCTAAAGTGCTCCGGCTACCGGACTCCGTTCCCTCTTCGGGGAGTTCGGTCCAGTGGATCCACCTCCCGGGTCTGCCCATCCATCTGGCCCTAACATGATCATGGTCTGTGCCGACGTGGAAACGCTGTACACCTGCATCGGTCATGAGGATGGACTGGGGGTGGTCAGCTTCTTTCTTGGTCAGCACCCATGTGCAGTGCTGGCTCCACTACATAGATGATATTTTTATTTTCTGGCAGGGCACTCCTGAGCAGCTCAGTTCATTCATTGACACTCTCAACCATAATCCTTTTAACATCGGACTCACTCATTGATCTAGTCGCTCAGAAATTGACTTTCTAGACATTCGGATTGTGGTTGATGATTGTAGTGGCGTGCAGACTGATGTGTTCCGTAAGGACACATCGGTCAATGCACTATTACATGCATCATCTAGTCACACTCCGGTCACCATACGCGCCATCCCTACCAGACAGTTTCTGAGAATGAGGCGGATCTGCTCCTCTAATGACACCTTTGAGTCCCAGTCCTCCGATCTCCGGTGCAGGTTCCAAGCGAGGCGATACAGTAATAGGTGTATCAAGAAAGGTTATAATTGTGCTAAACATACTCCTCGCAATCAACTTCTTCGATACACCCCACGTCGGTCTGGCCATGATATTAATGTCCGTTTTATTAGTATCTTCAATCATGAGTGGGACAAGATGTGGGGCATTTTGGACAATCACTGGCTGGTACTACTTACTGATCCATCCTTAGCGTTGGTGCTGTCCGATCGGCCCCTCATGACGGCCAAGCAGGCAAACAACCTTGGGGATCTTCTTGTCAATAGTCATTACATTCCTCCCCGGATTAATTTTTTCGGTTCGATTGGCCCACTCAGTGGGTGTTTTCCCTGTGGACACTGCATGGCGTGCAGCAATATCCTTAGAAGCCATTCCTTTTTCTCCTCTGATAGCACTAGACCTTTTTCCATCAACTATTACATCAATTGCGGGACTACACATGTCGTCTACTATGCAACCTGTGCGTGTTCCCTGATCTATGTGGGCCTCACTTCACATGAGCTCTGCATACGAGTCAGGGAACACGTCAGGGATATTATGGTGGCCAAGTCAGCAGAGGACATCAGCTTACTTAAAACCTTACCTCGTCATTTTAGACTCCATCATCAGAGTGATTCCAGTTCTCTCTGAGTTAGAGGCATCGACGTGGTGCAGGGTGGAATTCGGGGTGGTAACTTACGTAAGACTCTCGCACAACGAGAGTCTAAATGGATCATACTTTTAAACACCTTGGTACCTAACGGCCTAAATGAGGTCGTCAGTTATGCCCCTTTTTTGTAATTTTGGATATCTGTTGAGAGGAAGCCCTTTGGCATTGGCCTTTGACTAATTTAATTGGCTGTGACTTCTATTCCTTTCCTTATAGAGGTTTATACATACTCTACTGCAGACTTCTGTAGAACCTTTCCGTGGTTCTATATGTTTAATATTGAACACTATATTTGTCCTTTGAATTAATATGCATGATATACTTATGAATAGTTTTTTTGTTCTTTCGGAGCACCACTTGTGCGAATATATAAAAATATATATATAAAATATATGTACTGTTTATATTGCCTAAAGTGATATTGACAGGTAGTTTACTGTTTGGTTAATTTATGCCCTTAAATTTTGGGTGTTATATGGTGTTTGTGCATAATTTTTAATATTAATTTTTCTTTCTGCTTGTGTATTTCTCTTTTATATAGATTTCCCCTTTTTTATGTGCTACATCCACTTTATATACAGGATCGTCCTTCTGGATGCGACATCCACCCTCTTTTTAAACAAGTCTTCTGATGTATTATTGATATATGTACTCTTATTTGTTTTATATATGTCTATTTGGAACTTGTATAATGTCCTTGGTTCTGTCGGTGTTCATCCATCATTCAGAATATTTACCTTTCTTTTATACTCGGCCTTCCTTTGGTTTGGTCTGAGGGGATCCTCAGTGATTGCAGTAGTGCGCACGCGCAGGCCTGCCGACGTCCGAGTGTCAGTGGCTCCCTGCGCTGCCGTGTGCGCATGCCCAGGAGCCATGGTGACGCGTCCCTGTCTCCTGGGCGTGCGCCTGAATGACAGCGCGGTTACGTTCCCCCACCCCTCGTCCCTCTGCTGCCCGCGCGTGCGCCGAACTATTCTGCAATCACTTCCTGGTCCAAATCAGCTGCACTCACACACCATATAAACGAGCACATTTCCCCATGTTCCTTATACTGCCCCTGGAAAAAGCGCCTATTGTGAAATGATCATTGGGGACCCCCCTTCCATACACTGCGACCTTATACCACCTTAGGTAATTATTGGGACTCTTTTACATCTCTTATGTGCTGGCTTAAAGTATTATCTATAAGTCTCCCTGGCTTTGTATTTGTATCTCCATCTTATGATTAACCCCTATTGACCCTCTGACCTCGCTGGTATACTTTTCATGGTGATTGGACATTTAAAGATATATTACCTTTCATTGTATGTCCACCCCATCTATATACTCTTAATTACCAGGTTCATGCCATATAATGGTTTTTTATACTAGCCTTCAGAATTTTTTCTGTTATCTGATCCCATATTATCACGATTGTTTATATATCTAGCCAGGAACGTCTTTACCAGCTCCCTCTTTTTTACCACTTAAGATTTATACGTGGTCGTGCTGTATTGGGAGGGGGGCCCTTACCCTCTTTCCCTGTCTCAATTCGTGCAGTCCATCATTTTGCTCTCATTGTCCTTGTATCTGATTTTAAGCGTCTAACAGTTTGTTACTATTTACATTTAATAAATTAATAAAATATTTGATATTTCACCTTCATTTTTTGGTTTTTGTTCTTCTTTTTCTCCTTGTTTTGATATGTTTCTCGAAGAATATTCCCACTTAGGGACCACTATTTAGTGGCACCCTAGTGAATTATACAATTGTTATGGCCCCTCTTGTACTATGCCCATTTGAGAGCAGCATAATGTATTATTATTATTGATATTTATTTATAGAGCACCATTGATTCCATGGTGCTGTACATGAGAATGTAGAGGAAGAGACTCTGATTTCATTGTTGTATCACTTACTTGGCTGCTTGCTGTTAGTTTGATAAAATCACTGTTTTATCTGCTGCAGATCTATTAATTCTCTGAATGCTGAGCTCTGTATAACCCCTCCTACACTACTGATTGACAGCTTTCTGTCCATGTACAGTAAATACATATATTTGCCACTTTGTGTTGGGCCGGCATTATACAGAGCTCATGAATATGCTTGACTACCTGGCAGCAGGTTTACTAGTCCTCCAGTGATAATCTCCTGCTGATAAAATAGTATTTTTTCAAAACTACATTTTGCAGTGGTGGAAAGGAAATACTGACACCCTGATATCAGTGGAGGTTCTACTGATATCAGGGTGTTAGTCTCTATATTATATTGCTCCCACATTAGGGGTAAAAATCTGATGATAGATTCCCTTTAAGAGATTTTACTCTTAAAAAACACAAAAATAATGTCAGTGAAGTTTATTTCAACCTACTTATTTTGATTTATTTACACACACCTTTTTACTAGCCATTATTACTAAAGGGGCAATCCTGGGTTAATTTATATTGTTTGATAGACAACTACTAGAACCACACTCCCTCGGTCCATTGTTTCCACTTGTGGACAGGATGTAGTGATGATTTCAGGACTACAATACAAAAACACGACTCATGCAGTTTTTACAAGCATCACTGCTGAATCCCGTAATTGGCTGCACAGTCATACGAAATCTAGTAGAGACTTCACTGCTGCAGCTGTGAAGCCCCGCTAGTATGTGTCGGTGCAGTACCTTCAGGGACTCCACGTGGATGGAACAGTCTGGTCACAGGTAGGGAACCTTATTTTAGGATTGTCGTGACGCCACTCTCAGTATTGCGGTCAGCGGGGACCGCCACTGCAGATTAAGGGATGCCTGGGGCTGATGGTGGGTGCAGTCAGTATATTAGCCCCCTGAGAGTGAGGCAAGCCCCAGGCCCCGGTGTATGTGTGTGGAACCACAGGTCGCAGAATGACTCAAACACAGTCCAAGAAGTCTTTCAACGTGTTTACTCACTGTTTGGAGGTCACGGTGAGATGCCCGGGCGACACTGTGATAACCAGGTTGAACCAGGAATTCCAGGAGGCCGTTCTGAGGGTAGCTGTCCACTCGCCTTCCTTGCACTCTTTCTGTTTTAGGAGGATCCTTTGCTTGAAGCGTGGTAGGACCCCTCCAGGGAAGCTGTTACCACCCTGCTCCCCTCTCTCTGGCTCGTCTGCCGGCAGCGTGGCCTTGGTGGGATGGCTTCTGGCCCTGTCCCCTTATGGGCCTGGTGATTGCTGCTTGGCTCAAGCTCTGTGTAGTCGTGGTGAGGGCATGAAGTACCCCCCCCACCTGTAGGTTAAGCAGCTCTGGATGATCTGCTGCCTGTACTGGGGATCTAGTTCCCCTTGTGTGCTCGGATACCGGGATCTCCGTACTCAGCCACCCTTCTCTCTGGATGATTTTCAGGCCGACCCACGGTACTCCTTTCTCCCCCGCTTTCAGCTACTGCACTCCTCAGGACCTGTCTCACACTCTAGAGCTCCTCTGCCCTGCTTCCTCACACTTCAACTTCTTCCTCCAGACTCCCCTCTTCCTCTCTCTCTCTGCCCTGCTTCCTAGCAACCAGCCCCTGAACACACCCCCAGCTGGGAATTGAAAGTTAACTCCTTTTGGCTACCCAAGGGTCCCCTCTGGTAATGTGGGAGGCCTGGTCACTATATGTTTGTGTGTGCACCTCATCCTGGCCTTTGGAGATTACCTGGAAGCATTGTCCCCGCATGGGTGCAATACTCTGTGGTGCCTGACCAAGTCAGGGGCGCCACACAGCCCTTCAGCAAAGACCGAGTATGGATGAGTATTGCTGTAATTCCAAGCCTATGCAGCAATAAATATTATTCCTGGATCACCTATTCATTTTAAGATATGTTCGCAAACTGATTCATCTAAATTAATACAATAATTAGATTAATTTAGATAAAAGAAAGCTGAATGCAACTGTAGTTCTTTGCCTCCGGGTCCGTGAGACTGCAGGCTGTGGATGGATAGGAGAAGCAGAAGTTGGGAGACTTTCCATTTTTAAAGAGTGAAAGGCATAGCAGAGGTACTGAATAGAGGTGAGTAATCTTGTGGAATTGAAATCTACTCAAATAAATGAAAAAAATCCAGATTTTTGTCATTAAGAAATTTGTAAATTCACTTTGCACAAAATTACAGCTGCCTAGCCTCCACTTTGCTGAAAATGGCTGCACATTTTTTTTAAAAAGAAAATGATATACTCATATTACCACTCACCTGCTTATAAGCTAAAAGCTTATAACCTGACTTTAAATTCATTCCATTGGTTTCATAAATCACTCTTTTGAAAGCTGAAACCCTCCCAAATTTGGTTTAGGTTCTGAAAATAAAGTTGCTGCAAAGCTGAAATATTGATCATTTGATGAACACAGAAAGGTCAGATTTTGGCAAAACAAAAGTTTTGTCGCCCATAGAAAGTAATGTGAAATTCAAACAAATAATTAACTTCTAATACAAAGATATGTTGCATAACATTGGTGAATGAAGTTGTGCTGCTATTAGAGCCATATTTAATATTTTCTGTGACTTCCATGAGCTTAAAGGACTGCATCCATGCGGTTCAACAATGATTCATACAATTTATTGATGAAGTCATCAGCAATAGCAAAGAATGCAGTCTAACATATCTCACAAAGTTCATCTAGATTCTTTGGCTTTGTCTTACAAGCTTCCTCTTTCTTCCTGCCCCAAACATGCTCAATGATGTTCATGTCTGGTGACTGGGCTGGCCAGTCTTTGAGCACCTTGATCTTCTTTGCCAGGAGAAACTTTGTTGTAAAGATTGATGTATGAGATGAAGCACCATCCTGCTGCAGAATTTGTCCCCTTTTATGATTGGGAATGTAAGAGGTATCTAATACTTTTTGATCTTTTAGGCTATTGCCTTCCACCATGCAAATGTTTCGCACACCCCCATGCTGAATGTAACCCCAGACCATTATCTTTCCACCACCAAACTTAACTCTTTTCTGGGTGTATTTTGGATCTATACAGGCTCCAGTAGGTCTCCTGCAGTATTTGTGGCAGCTGTGGTGTAATTCAACTGAAGATTCATCAGAGAAATCCATCTTCTGCCACTTTTCCAGTGTCCATCTGTTTAGCAGGCTGTGGCACTTGGCAAATGCCACGTTTTTTTAATTGCCTTTTGTTTAGTGCTGGTTTCTGGGCACTAATTCATGGAGGCCATTTTGAGACAGAATCCTGCAAAATGTCCTAGTTGACAGAGGGACTTTAGCTGACTAAGCCTTTTGGATCTCTGCTGCAGTGGAAGAGGGGCTGGCTTTGGTTTTTCTAACCAACAAATGTTCCTCCTGAGCAGTTGTCTTGCGGGGGTCTGCTGTACCTGGGCTTGTCAAAAACATCTCCAGTCTCTTGAAATCTTTTTTTAATTCTTTGTACTTGACGCTGAGACACATTAACCCCTTCAGCCTCTGGGCATTTTGTGTTTTTTCGTTTTGTTTTTTTCCTCTCTTTCTTCCACGAGAGCCGTAACTTTTTTTAGTTTTCTGGCAATCTTGCCATATGAGGGCTTGTTTTTTGCGGGACGAGTTGTACTTTTACAAGAAACCATAAGTTTTACCATATAGTATAGTGGAAAACGGCAAAAAAATTCCAAGTGTGGAAAAATTGCAAAAAAAGTGTGATCACACAATAATTTTTGGGATATTTTATTCACCGTGTTCACTATATGGTAAAACTGATGTGTCATTGTGATGCCTGAGGTTAGTGCGAGTTTGTAGACACCAAACATGAATAGGTTTACTTGTATTTAAGGGGTTGAAAGAAATTCAAAAGCTTGTCCAAAAAAAGTGGCGCACGTTTTGCGTCATTTTCCAAAACTCATAGCATTCTCATTTTTCGGGATCTGAGGCTTAGTGATGGCTTATTTGTTGCATCTCAAGCTGACATTTTTAACGGTACTATTTTTGCGCAGATGCTACGTTTGGATCGCCTGTTTTTGCATTTTGCGCAAAATGTGCGGAAAGCAAAAAACATCATTTTGGCGTTTGGAATGTTTTTGCCACTACGTCGTTTACTAATCAGATTAATTGATTTTATATTTTGATAGATCAGGCATTTCTCAACGCGGCGATACCAAATATGTGTATATTTTTTATTTTTTTAACCCTTTAATATTCAATGGAGTGAAAGGGGGGTGATTTGAACTTTTAGGTTTTTTTATTTTTTTTTTAACTTTTTAAAACTTTTTTTAACTTTTTTTTTATTTTACTAGTCCCCCTAGGGGGCTATAGCGATCAGCAATCCGATCGCTCTGCCCTATCTGCAGATCACAGCTATAGAGCTGAGAACTGCAGATTTGGTGCTTTACTTTCAATGCCGGCTGTATTCCGGCATTGAGAGGAAGTGACTCATGTAAGCTACAGGCGTCATCATATGACCCTGTGCTATCATGGCAACCACCGAAAGTCACGTGATCATGTCACGTGACGTCCGATGGGGGCAGGGTAAGTCACTGTCATGGCGGCGCGCATACACATCTCTCTGCCAGATTTTGGCAGCGAGATGTAAGGAGTTTATGGTCGCGGGTAGAAGCGATTCAACCCGCGACTAGCAGGCACACATGTCAGCTGTTGAAAACAGCTGATATGTGAGCGGATCGCCGCGACCTGCCCACGGGGCAGGGGGCAGGGATTAACCTCACACGATCCATGACATACCCAGTATGTCATGGGTCGTTAAGGGGTTAAAGGTTCTAGCCACCTCTGCAGTGGATCTGGTCTTCAGCCTCTTGATAATCAAGGCTTTGGTCGCAGGGTGGATTTTTGGCATGTGTTCAGAGTAGAGATGAGCGAACCGGTCCCGGTTCGGCTCGAGGCGGTTCGCCGAACGGGGGGTCTGGCTCGAGTTCGGCTCGTCGAACGTTCGACGAACCGAACTCGAGCCCATAGGAAACAATGGCAGGCAATCACAAACACAGTAAAACACCTAGAAAACACCCTGAAAGGTGTCCAAAAGGTGACAAACAACTCACAACATAACACAAACACATGGGAAAGTGACAAGGACATATACTCATGTGAAAACAAAACAGCTGGACAAGGAAAAAGAGGGAGACACACAGATATATGAGTATATGCAAAGAAACATCGATTCCATTATTGTGCAACTTGAGCCCTGCTCATTTTAGGCTTCCAATCTGGATAAATTGCCTGAGCTCGCCACGTACGCCTTGAGGATCTTGTCGTGTCCTGCAGCCAGCGTTCTCTCGGAACCTGTCTTCAGTGCTGCTGGGGGTCTGCTGGCAGATAAGCACACGTGTCTGTCCACTGACAATGTGGACCTGGCTCTCAGAGGACTTTTCTTCCCCTGGGTCAGCCAGGGGAGGCGAAAGGCACGCGTATTTTTGAGAGTGCTTCATGCAAAGCATCTTTTTCTTTGTCAAAAGGGGGGCTCAACCGATGCCAGTCAAGTGGGGTGTGTGTGGCCCAGTTAGTGGCAACGAGGGAGACTGTGGTTGGAGTCCCCTCGCTGTGTCTCTAAAAGAACCAAGATGAACAAGTCATGGCTCTCAGAGGACTTTTCTTCCCCTGGGTCAGCCAGGGGACGGGAAAGGCACGCGTATTTTTGAGAGTGCTTCATGCAAAGCATCTTTTTCTTTTTCAAAAGGGGGCTCAACCGATGCCAGTCAAGTGGGGTGTGTGTGGCCCAGTTAGTGGCAACGAGGGAGACTGTGGTTGGAGTCCCCTCGCTGTGTCTCTAAAAGAACCAAGATGAACAAGTCATGGCTCTCAGAGGACTTTTCTTCCCCTGGGTCAGCCAGGGGACGGGAAAGGCACGCGTATTTTTGAGAGTGCTTCATGCAAAGCATCTTTTTCTTTTTCAAAAGGGGGCTCAACCGATGCCAGTCAAGTGGGGTGTGTGTGGCCCAGTTAGTGGCAACGAGGGAGACTGTGGTTGGAGTCCCCTCGCTGTGTCTCTAAAAGAACCAAGATGAACAAGTCATGGCTCTCAGAGGACTTTTCTTCCCCTGGGTCAGCCAGGGGACGGGAAAGGCACGCGTATTTTTGAGAGTGCTTCATGAAAAGCATCTTTTTCTTTGTCAAAAGGGGGGGTCAACCGATGCCAGTCAAGTGGGGTGTGTGTGGCCCAGTTAGTGGCAACGAGGGAGACTGTGGTTGGAGTCCCCTCGCTGTGTCTCTAAAAGAACCAAGATGAACAAGTCATGGCTCTCAGAGGACTTTTCTTCCCCTGGGTCAGCCAGGGGACGGGAAAGGCACGCGTATTTTTGAGAGTGCTTCATGCAAAGCATCTTTTTCTTTGTCAAAAGGGGGGGTCAACCGATGCCAGTCAAGTGGGGTGTGTGTGGCCCAGTTAGTGGCAACGAGGGAGACTGTGGTTGGAGTCCCCTCGCTGTGTCTCTAAAAGAACCAAGATGAACAAGTCATGGCTCTCAGAGGACTTTTCTTCCCCTGGGTCAGCCAGGGGACGGGAAAGGCACGCGTATTTTTGAGAGTGCTTCATGCAAAGCATCTTTTTCTTTTTCAAAAGGGGGCTCAACCGATGCCAGTCAAGTGGGGTGTGTGTGGCCCAGTTAGTGGCAACGAGGGAGACTGTGGTTGGAGTCCCCTCGCTGTGTCTCTAAAAGAACCAAGATGAACAAGTCATGGCTCTCAGAGGACTTTTCTTCCCCTGGGTCAGCCAGGGGACGGGAAAGGCACGCGTATTTTTGAGAGTGCTTCATGCAAAGCATCTTTTTCTTTGTCAAAAGGGGGGGTCAACCGATGCCAGTCAAGTGGGGTGTGTGTGGCCCAGTTAGTGGCAACGAGGGAGACTGTGGTTGGAGTCCCCTCGCTGTGTCTCTAAAAGAACCAAGATGAACAAGTCATGGCTCTCAGAGGACTTTTCTTCCCCTGGGTCAGCCAGGGGACGGGAAAGGCACGCGTATTTTTGAGAGTGCTTCATGCAAAGCATCTTTTTCTTTGTCAAAAGGGGGGGTCAACCGATGCCAGTCAAGTGGGGTGTGTGTGGCCCAGTTAGTGGCAACGAGGGAGACTGTGGTTGGAGTCCCCTCGCTGTGTCTCTAAAAGAACCAAGATGAACAAGTCATGGCTCTCAGAGGACTTTTCTTCCCCTGGGTCAGCCAGGGGACGGGAAAGGCACGCGTATTTTTGAGAGTGCTTCATGCAAAGCATCTTTTTCTTTGTCAAAAGGGGGGGTCAACCGATGCCAGTCAAGTGGGGTGTGTGTGGCCCAGTTAGTGTCAACGAGGGAGACTGTGGTTGGAGTCCCCTCGCTGTGTCTCTAAAAGAACCAAGATGAACAAGTCATGGCTCTCAGAGGACTTTTCTTCCCCTGGGTCAGCCAGGGGACGGGAAAGGCACGCGTATTTTTGAGAGTGCTTCATGCAAAGCATCTTTTTCTTTTTCAAAAGGGGGCTCAACCGATGCCAGTCAAGTGGGGTGTGTGTGGCCCAGTTAGTGGCAACGAGGGAGACTGTGGTTGGAGTCCCCTCGCTGTGTCTCTAAAAGAACCAAGATGAACAAGTCATGGCTCTCAGAGGACTTTTCTTCCCCTGGGTCAGCCAGGGGACGGGAAAGGCACGCGTATTTTTGAGAGTGCTTCATGCAAAGCATCTTTTTCTTTTTCAAAAGGGGGCTCAACCGATGCCAGTCAAGTGGGGTGTGTGTGGCCCAGTTAGTGGCAACGAGGGAGACTGTGGTTGGAGTCCCCTCGCTGTGTCTCTAAAAGAACCAAGATGAACAAGTCATGGCTCTCAGAGGACTTTTCTTCCCCTGGGTCAGCCAGGGGACGGGAAAGGCACGCGTATTTTTGAGAGTGCTTCATGCAAAGCATCTTTTTCTTTGTCAAAAGGGGGGGTCAACCGATGCCAGTCAAGTGGGGTGTGTGTGGCCCAGTTAGTGGCAACGAGGGAGACTGTGGTTGGAGTCCCCTCGCTGTGTCTCTAAAAGAACCAAGATGAACAAGTCATGGCTCTCAGAGGACTTTTCTTCCCCTGGGTCAGCCAGGGGACGGGAAAGGCACGCGTATTTTTGAGAGTGCTTCATGCAAAGCATCTTTTTCTTTTTCAAAAGGGGGCTCAACCGATGCCAGTCAAGTGGGGTGTGTGTGGCCCAGTTAGTGGCAACGAGGGAGACTGTGGTTGGAGTCCCCTCGCTGTGTCTCTAAAAGAACCAAGATGAACAAGTCATGGCTCTCAGAGGACTTTTCTTCCCCTGGGTCAGCCAGGGGACGGGAAAGGCACGCGTATTTTTGAGAGTGCTTCATGCAAAGCATCTTTTTCTTTTTCAAAAGGGGGCTCAACCGATGCCAGTCAAGTGGGGTGTGTGTGGCCCAGTTAGTGGCAACGAGGGAGACTGTGGTTGGAGTCCCCTCGCTGTGTTTTACATGCTTTTAGAAGGGCATGAAATGGCTTGGAGGTTGACTTTCATCATATGCAAACTGTTGGCTACCAAAATGCTGCCTTTCCAACAACTGTGGTTATAGGCAATGAGGAACATACTGATGAAGATGAGACGCAGATACCCGATTGGGATGACAACTTAAATATTCGGTCAGGGCAAGAAGAAACTCGGTCTGAGGGGTAGGGGAGTGCAAACACAACAATTGATGATTAAGTTCTAGATCACACCTACTGTCAACCCACAGTCAGACACTCGAGGAGGTCAACAGAGGCGGTGGAGGAGGATGCAACCGACGTCGAAGTAACCTGGCGCCTTCCTGGACACAGTCGGAGCACTGGTAGCACGTCTACAACTGCATCCTCAGCCACCACTCTGCCTCTGAGCATTATTCGGGGTGGATCAACAGGTCGCATGGCCTCTAAGCCTTGCCTAGCCAGGTCCTTTTTTGACATAGAAAAAGATCGCCCAAATTATGTGATCTGTAAAATTTGTCATGGTTCTCTTAGTAGAGGTCAAAACCTCAGCAGTTTGACAACTTCTTCCATGAATCGTCACATGAATAAATATCATATGGCCCGATGGGAAGCTCACCGTGCTGCAATGCGGCCTAGCGGAGCGAACCATCCACCGCCTGCCCCTTCCAGTGCATCCGCGCGCTCGTCATCTTCTAGGACTGTGGGGACAGCTGTCACACCTGTTTTTCCACCCACAACTTCCACCACTGTAACCGCAACAGGCAGTTTGCTTGGTAGGTCGTCAGTTGGTTTGGAAGGGGAAACAAGTGAGTGTGTACAGCTCTCTCAGACATCGATAGCACCAACTTTGGATGAAGGCAACATCATGTCTCCGCCTGCACTTTCCTCACAAAGCTGCATTTTTCCAGGGACACCCGACTCAACACCGTCTACACACAGCAGCCAGATCTCTGTCCCTCAGATGTGGTCAAATAAAAGGCCACTTCCTGCGACCCATGACAAAGCGAAGAGGTTGACTCTATCCCTCTGTAAGCTGTTGACTACAGAAATGCTGCCTTTCCGCCTAGTGGACACACAGGATTTTAGAGACCTTATGTCTGTCGCTGTGCCCCAGTACCAGATGCCTAGTCGCCACTACTTCTCTAAGAAAGGTGTGCCCGCGCTACACCAGCATGTCGCACACAACATCACCGCTTCCTTGAGAAACTCTGTGTGTGAACGGGTGCATTTCACCACCGATACTTGGACCAGTAAGCATGGACAGGGACGTTACATGTCGCTGACTGGCCACTGGGTAACTATGGTGATAGATGGTGAAGGGTCTGCTGCACAAGTCTTGCCGTCCCCACGACTTGTGTGTCAATCCTCTATCTGTCCAAGTTCCGCCACTGCTTCTGCATCCTCCACCTCATCTGGGTCCTCCACCTCCGCCCCAAGCCTGCCTGGTCAGGCCACCAGCGTTCTCACTGCGCAGAAGGAATCACGCACCCCTCATTACTATGCTGGTAGCAGAGCGCAACGGCATCAGGCGGTCTTTAGCTTGACATGTCTTTGAAATAGGAGTCACACAGCGACTGAGTTGTGGGCAGCTCTGGAGACTGATTTTGATAAATGGTTGTCTCCACTCAACCTGCAGCCTGGTAAGGCCGTGTGCGACAATGCTGCAAACCTGGGTGCGGCCCTTCGCCTGGGCAAGGTGACACACGTGCCTTGTATGGCTCACGTGTTTAACCTTGTTGTCCAGCAATTTTTAACACACTATCCCGGCCTAGATGGCCTTCTGACCAGGGCACGGAAACTGTCTGCAGTGCTCACTTCCGCCGTTCAACCGCCGCACCTGAGCGACTTGCATCGCTCCAGAAGTCTTTCGGCCTGCCGGTTCATCGCCTGAAATGCGATGTGGCGACACGCTGGAATTCAACTCTCCACATGTTACAGCGACTGTGGCAGCACCGGCGAGCCCTGGTGCAATACGTCATGATGTATAGCCTGGGCCAACGAGATGCAGAAGTGGGGCAGATCACCCTGATGGAGTGATCTCAGATCAAGGACCTATGCACCCTTCTGCACAGTTTCGACATGGCGACGAATATGTTTAGCGCTGACAATGCCATTATCAGCATGACGATTACAGTCATTTACATGCTGGAGCACACGCTAAACACTATTCGTAGTCAGGGGGTGGGACAACAGGAAGGGGAGGAACTACAGGAGGATTCATATGCGCAAGACACAACAACATCACCAAGGTCCAGACGTTCATCATCACCAACGCGGCAGGCATGGGACCATGGGGGACAGGGATCAACAAGGGCGCATGGTAGCAGGTGAGATGTTGAGGAAGGTGCAGGAGGACATGAAGATATGGAGGACGAACTGTCCATGGACATGGAAGACTCAGCAGATGAGGGGGACCTTGGTCAAATTTCAGTTGAAAGAGGTTGGGGGGAGATGACAGAGGAAGAAAGAACGGTTAGCACCTCTATGCCACAAACACAGCGTGGACTTGGTGCGCATGGCTGCGCAAGACACATGAGTGCCTTCTTGTTGCACTACCTCCAACATGACCCTCGTATTGTCAAAATTAGAAGTGATGATGACTACTGGCTTGCCACACTATTAGATCCCCGGGACAAGTCCAAATTTTGTGACATAATTCCACCCATAGAAAGGGACGCACGTATGCAGGAGTATCAGCAGAAGCTGTTACTCGATCTTAGCTCGGCTTTTCCACCAAACAACCGTGCAGGTGAAGGGAGTGATTCTCCCAGTTGTAACTTGACAAACATGGGACGGCCTCGTCATCTTCAACAGTCTACCCGTACCAGTAGGACCGTATCTGGTGCTGGTAACAGCAATTTTATGGAATCTTTTCATAATTTTTTTAGACCCTCCTTTGCAAGGCCACCAGAGACAACAAGTCTGACACATAGTCAACGGATGGAGAGGATGATACAGGAGTATCTCCAAATGAACATCGATGCAATGACTTTGCAAATGGAGCCTTGCTCCTTTTGTGCTTCAAATCTAGAAAAATGTCAAGAGCTCTCCAGTTACGCCTCGAAGATTTTGTCGTGTCCAGCTGCCAGCGTTGTCTCTGAACGTGTCTTCAGTGCTGCTGGGTGTGTGCTGACAGATAAGCGCACGCGTCTGTCCAGTGACAATGTGGACAGACTGACGTTCATCAAAATGAACAAGTCATGGATCCAGAAGGAATTTACTACCCCTGTGTCATCCTGGGGAGAGTAAATGCTTGTGGATTTGGAATGTGCTTGATGCAAATCAAAACATCCTGTTTGCAACTAGGGCACAAGTGCTGCCACTGATAAGGTGTCTGTGTGGGGCCCAATTTTTGGAAAAAAAGGGAGACTCCGCTTGGAGTAACCCTTGCTTGCTGTGTTTTTTAAAAATGATACAAGATGAACAGATCTGAAGGCAAGATGAAGCCAACATCATGTCTCCGCCTGCACTTTTCTCACAAACCTGCATTTTTCCAGGGACACCCTACTCAACACCGTCTACAGACAGCAGCCAGATCTCTGTCCCTCAGATGTGGTCAAATAAAAGGCCACTTACTGCGACCCATGACAAAGCTAAGTGGTTGACTCTATCCCTCTGTAAGCTGTTGGCTACCGAAATGCTGCCTTTACGCGTAGTGGACACACAGGATTTTACAGACCTTATGTCTGTCGCTGTGCCCCAGTACCAGATGCCCAATCACCACTGCTTCTCCAAGAAAAGCATGCCCGCGCTACACCGGCATGTCGCACACAACATCACCACTTCCTTGAGAAAATCTGTGTGCGACAGGGTGCATTTCAACACAGATACTTGGACCAGTAAGCATAGACAGGGTCATTACATGTCACTGACTGGGCACTGGCAAACTATGGTGAGAGATGGAGAAGGGTCTGCTGTACAAGTCTTGCCGTCCCCACGAGTTGTTTCAATCCTTGTTCTGTATGTAGAAGTTAATACACTGCTTCTGCCTCTTCAACCTCGTGTGGGTCCTCTACCTTTGCGCAAACCCTGTGTGGTCAGGCCACCCTTCCTTGCAACTGCGCACAAGGACTACCACACACCTCCTTACTATGCTGGCAGCAGAGCTCAATGCCATCAGGCGGTCAAAGTTTTACTTTGAAATGTATGGGAAATGTGAGTCACACCGCTATTACAGAGAATAGTAGTCAGGCAGGGTCAAAACATTAATTGAGGAACAGGAACAGAATGGGACGGCCAGGACTTAATCAGAAAACAAGCAGAGGTGAAATGCGTATCGGCCAACAAGGTACATAAACAGCAAGCAGGAAAAGTAGTCAGGTAACAAGCACACAAAATCATAAAACTGAACTGGGGGTAAAATTAACCAGAGGTTCATAGCTATGTCTGGCAGTGGTCTGCAGACAGGATGGGCATAAAAAAGGGTGTGGTGTCTTCCCATTGGTTGTAGCTGAATGATGGTATTTCATCTGTGAGATACCCACCAGCTACATTCAGCCAGAGATTCTGCATCTGTCAAGGTAATGCAGCCCAGTGGGTGAGCATAACCTGCGTCCACCTGCGCCGCTGGCATCGACTACTCTCCCATCATCAGCACTATTCATGAAAGGAACACGTTGTCACCTGGCGACCGGAGTACAAATTGACGGAGCGGACTCCGTTGGTGACTTAACAGCCGTGTGCGGCAATGATGCAAACCTGGCTGCGGGCCATCCTCAGGGCAATGTGACACACGTGCCTTTTATGGCTCACGTGTTGATCCGAATTCTCCAGCAATTTTTAAAACACCATCACGGCCTACATGGCCTTGTGCAGCGGGCACGCTCGCTATGTGCTCACTTCCATCGTGCGCACACAGCAGCTCAACAACTTTCATCACTCCGGAAGTCTTAGGGTCTGGCAGTTAAACGCCGGAAATGCAATGTTCCGACACGCAGGAATTGGAATCTGCACATGTTGCAGCGTGTGTGGCAGCACCGCAGAGCCCTGCTGAAATACGGTAAGACATATAGCCTGGGATAAGTTGATCCAGAGGTGGTGCAGATCACGCTGCTGGAGTGGTGTCAGATCAAGGACCTATGCACCCTGCTACACAGTTTTGAAATGTCGACGAAGATGTTTAGCACTGGCAATGTCATTCTCAGCGTGACAATTCTGGTCATCTACATGATGGAGCACACTGTAATTATTATTCGGAGTCAGGTGTTGGGACAAGAGGAAGGGGAGGAAGTACAGGAGGAGTCATATGCGGAAGGGATAACAAGATCTACGAGGTCCAGATGGTCAGCGGCACCTATGCGGCAGTCATGGTGAGGGAGAGGGATTAACAAGGGCGCATAGTATCAGCAAAAAGTGTTGATGAAAGTGCAGGAGCCCATGAAGAAATGGAGGACGAACTGGCGATGGGCATGGAAGACTCAGCAGATGAGTGAGAGCTTGCTCACATTTCGGTTGTGCGAGGTTGTGGGTAGAGGGCAGAGGAAGGATGCACGATTCTCACCTCTCTGCCACCAACACACCAAGGACTTGGTCCTCCTGGATGCACAAGACACATGAGCGCCTTCTTGCTGCACTACCTACATGACCCTCGGATTGTATGAATTTGAAGTAATCCTGAATACTGGGTTGCCACACTGTTAGATCCCCGGTACAAGACAAAATTTGGCGAACTAATTCCTGCCATAGAAATAGACGCACGTATACAGGAGTATCTGCAGAATGTGGTACGCAATCTTAGATCTACTTTTCCACTAAACACCAGTGCTGCACAGAGTGAATCTCAACACTTTGTCATGGATAGGAGGAAATGGTCTTTTACTTGTCCACATCGGAGGGACCGAGGGATGGCTGCTGTGCTGAGATGGCGTTGAGTACGGTGTCCCTGCACAGTTGCACTTTTGGTCATATCCCAAAATGAGTTGAAAAAGGACAGATGCTGTTGGAAAGGGGAACAGGTGTGTTGGAAAGGGGAAAAAAATTTTGGTCCGTGGATTTGGTGGTTAAACAACTGTAACATTTGCTGAAGAAACAACATCTGTTACAGTGGGACTGGCAGATTTGGATAAAGTGGTATATAATCTGTGACCGCTATATAACAAAAATTAATAAGAAAAGAAAGAGAAAGGTATATATCACCTTCAGCAGTCAGTGTCCACCGTGCTCCCAGTTGGAAAAGGAGAGGTTGGCAACTTGAAGGTTTGGTGGAGGATACAGAGCTGTGTGGCTATGAAACTAATAGTAGCCTGAACCGAGTTAGACGCCATTCGGATCTGGAGACTGTGAGCCCTGTTAGCGTCACAGGGTCCACATGCCCACCCAGCCCAGGAACTCCCTGTTAACAACACAGGGGCCATTGAGTACGCTGACCGTGTGCGTAGGGGCCACACCTGTGGACAGCAGGCGCATCAGCAGCAGCAGGCCTGTTAATGCCACTGGGCTGCACAAGCAGGACTGTTAGGACAGGAGCTGGTCTTAACCGTTCTGCGTTACCAACTGTGGTGGTGGCCTGCATCCACCACCCTATCCCTGCCTACCTCTGGCCTAAAGCCGCAATGGGTTCAACACATGGAGGTGTGCTCTTTCGGAGCATAATAGAAGACTGCGCACCTCCTTGTTGGCTCCAGCCCCTTTTATAACCTGGGTCCGCCCCAAACCAGGGTGAACCACAATGCACCTCCTGGAGACAAAAGCAGAGTGACACGTCATGAGTGGCATAACTAGCGTCCTATTTGGAAACGCAACTTCAATGATGACCTCATGGCTGCCATGACCCAAACACCTCACCAGTCATCGTCTGACCATCAATAATGCGGTGACAAGTCATAGGTGTGGGCCTCTGCAAGCCATTTGGGAGGACACCTGATGCCCTGTGGTCTATATGGGACCCCCACATCAGGGCCAGGGCCAAAGAGTTCATTACCGGACCTAGTCTCTGATGCAGGAAGTGCCTGAGCATGCTCAGTAGCATGAAATACAGTCTCTGAAAAAAGACTATCAGCTTTAGCATGGTGTCTAGGCACAAAACAGGACTTAGACCCGGCACAGAATGCAAGCACCTGTGCAAAGAGGCTTTTCACACTTAGTGTGGGAGCATGCGCTGTATCCCGAAATGAAGACTTAGCGTCAGGAATGGCACAGTCAGGGTGAGCATACTCACTAGGCGAAACACTGTAATTATGCTGCAGCTGGGGTACATCGGCACACGCATGCGCACTAGCTGCCTCTCCACACTTAGACGTGGAGGGGAAATTTGTCTTGGAGATGCTGTCTATGAACAGAAGGAAAAGCTAAAGGAAGCCTGACTTTCTATCCCTCCGAATTATGAAATGCAGCAATGAATTCCATGAGTTTGCTATAACATTAGCGTAGCTAAATGTGCATGAGGGTGTGATGTAGAGGTGCTAGAAATAGCTTGTCACCAGTGGGGCACTAATGGAATACAACAGCCAGTTCTATGATGCCACAAAATGGCAGTATTTTGTGCTATCATTATAGCTTATTAAAAACAGAGCACGAGGTTGTCATGCAGAGGTGCTGCACATAGATTTGCAGTAGTGTGAATAGACAAAAGTACAATAGCCACGTTTAGGATACAACTAGGTACAGTGAGTGTTTGCTAGTATAATGGCTGAGTTTAAAAAAGTTTGAGTGTGCAATGCAGGCAGACGTGCTGCAAATAACGTTCCAATACTGTGAATTGACAAAAGTACAATAGCCACGTTTAGGATACAACTAGGTACACTGAGTGTTTGCTAGTATAATGGCTGAGTTTAAAAAAGTTAGAGTGTGCAATGCAGGCAGACGTGCTGCTAATAACGTTCCAATACTGTGAATTGACAAAAGTACAATAGCCACGTTTAGGATACAACTAGGTACACTGAGTGTTTGCTAGTATAATGGCTGAGTTTAAAAAAGTTAGAGTGTGCAATGCAGGCAGACGTGCTGCAAATATCGTTCCAATACTGTGAATAGACAAAAGTACAATAGCCACGTTTAGGATACAACTAGGTACACTGAGTGTTTGCTACTATAAATGGCTGAGTTTAAAAAAGTTTGAGTGTGCAATGCAGGCAGACGTGCTGCAAATAACGTTCCAATACTGTGAATTGACAAAAGTACAATAGCCACGTTTAGGATACAACTAGGTACACTGAGTGTTTGCTAGTATAATGGCTGAGTTTAAAAAAGTTAGAGTGTGCAATGCAGGCAGACGTGCTGCAAATAACGTTCCAATACTGTGAATAGACAAAAGTACAATAGCCACGTTTAGGATACAACTAGGTACACTGAGTGTTTGCTACTATAAATGGCTGAGTTTAAAAAAGTTTGAGTGTGCAATGCAGGCAGACGTGCTGCAAATAACGTTCCAATACTGTGAATTGACAAAAGTACAATAGCCACGTTTAGGATACAACTAGGTACAGTGAGTGTTTGCTAGTATAATGGCTGAGTTTAAAAAAGTTTGAGTGTGCAATGCAGGCAGACGTGCTGCAAATAACGTTCCAATACTGTGAATTGACAAAAGTACAATAGCCACGTTTAGGATACAACTAGGTACAGTGAGTGTTTGCTAGTATAATGGCTGAGTTTAAAAAAGTTTGAGTGTGCAATGCAGGCAGACGTGCTGCAAATAACGTTCCAATACTGTGAATTGACAAAAGTACAATAGCCACGTTTAGGATACAACTAGGTACAGTGAGTGTTTGCTAGTATAATGGCTGAGTTTAAAAAAGTTAGAGTGTGCAATGCAGGCAGACGTGCTGCAAATATCGTTCCAATACTGTGAATAGACAAAAGTAAAATAGCCACGTTTAGGATACAACTAGGTACACTGAGTGTTTGCTAGTATAATGGCTGAGTTTAAAAAAGTTAGAGTGTGCAATGCAGGCAGACGTGCTGCAAATAACGTTCCAATACTGTGAATAGACAAAAGTACAATAGCCACGTTTAGGATACAACTAGGTACACTGAGTGTTTGCTACTATAAATGGCTGAGTTTAAAAAAGTTTGAGTGTGCAATGCAGGCAGACGTGCTGCAAATAACGTTCCAATACTGTGAATTGACAAAAGTACAATAGCCACGTTTAGGATACAACTAGGTACAGTGAGTGTTTGCTAGTATAATGGCTGAGTTTAAAAAAGTTAGAGTGTGCAATGCAGGCAGACGTGCTGCAAATATCGTTCCAATACTGTGAATAGACAAAAGTAAAATAGCCACGTTTAGGATACAACTAGGTACACTGAGTGTTTGCTAGTATAATGGCTGAGTTTAAAAAAGTTAGAGTGTGCAATGCAGGCAGACGTGCTGCAAATAACGTTCCAATACTGTGAATAGACAAAAGTACAATAGCCACGTTTAGGATACAACTAGGTACACTGAGTGTTTGCTACTATAAATGGCTGAGTTTAAAAAAGTTTGAGTGTGCAATGCAGGCAGACGTGCTGCAAATAACGTTCCAATACTGTGAATTGACAAAAGTACAATAGCCACGTTTAGGATACAACTAGGTACACTGAGTGTTTGCTAGTATAATGGCTGAGTTTAAAAAAGTTAGAGTGTGCAATGCAGGCAGACGTGCTGCAAATATCGTTCCAATACTGTGAATAGACAAAAGTAAAATAGCCACGTTTAGGATACAACTAGGTACACTGAGTGTTTGCTAGTATAATGGCTGAGTTTAAAAAAGTTAGAGTGTGCAATGCAGGCAGACGTGCTGCAAATAACGTTCCAATACTGTGAATAGACAAAAGTACAATAGCCACGTTTAGGATACAACTAGGTACACTGAGTGTTTGCTACTATAAATGGCTGAGTTTAAAAAAGTTTGAGTGTGCAATGCAGGCAGACGTGCTGCAAATAACGTTCCAATACTGTGAATTGACAAAAGTACAATAGCCACGTTTAGGATACAACTAGGTACACTGAGTGTTTGCTACTATAAATGGCTGAGTTTAAAAAAGTTTGAGTGTGCAATGCAGGCAGACGTGCTGCAAATAACGTTCCAATACTGTGAATTGACAAAAGTACAATAGCCACGTTTAGGATACAACTAGGTACACTGAGTGTTTGCTAGTATAATGGCTGAGTTTAAAAAAGTTAGAGTGTGCAATGCAGGCAGACGTGCTGCAAATATCGTTCCAATACTGTGAATAGACAAAAGTACAATAGCCACGTTTAGGATACAACTAGGTACACTGAGTGTTTGCTACTATAAATGGCTGAGTTTAAAAAAGTTTGAGTGTGCAATGCAGGCAGACGTGCTGCAAATAACGTTCCAATACTGTGAATTGACAAAAGTACAATAGCCACGTTTAGGATACAACTAGGTACACTGAGTGTTTGCTAGTATAATGGCTGAGTTTAAAAAAGTTAGAGTGTGCAATGCAGGCAGACGTGCTGCAAATAACGTTCCAATACTGTGAATAGACAAAAGTACAATAGCCACGTTTAGGATACAACTAGGTACACTGAGTGTTTGCTACTATAAATGGCTGAGTTTAAAAAAGTTTGAGTGTGCAATGCAGGCAGACGTGCTGCAAATAACGTTCCAATACTGTGAATTGACAAAAGTACAATAGCCACGTTTAGGATACAACTAGGTACAGTGAGTGTTTGCTAGTATAATGGCTGAGTTTAAAAAAGTTTGAGTGTGCAATGCAGGCAGACGTGCTGCAAATAACGTTCCAATACTGTGAATTGACAAAAGTACAATAGCCACGTTTAGGATACAACTAGGTACAGTGAGTGTTTGCTAGTATAATGGCTGAGTTTAAAAAAGTTTGAGTGTGCAATGCAGGCAGACGTGCTGCAAATAACGTTCCAATACTGTGAATTGACAAAAGTACAATAGCCACGTTTAGGATACAACTAGGTACAGTGAGTGTTTGCTAGTATAATGGCTGAGTTTAAAAAAGTTAGAGTGTGCAATGCAGGCAGACGTGCTGCAAATATCGTTCCAATACTGTGAATAGACAAAAGTAAAATAGCCACGTTTAGGATACAACTAGGTACACTGAGTGTTTGCTAGTATAATGGCTGAGTTTAAAAAAGTTAGAGTGTGCAATGCAGGCAGACGTGCTGCAAATAACGTTCCAATACTGTGAATAGACAAAAGTACAATAGCCACGTTTAGGATACAACTAGGTACACTGAGTGTTTGCTACTATAAATGGCTGAGTTTAAAAAAGTTTGAGTGTGCAATGCAGGCAGACGTGCTGCAAATAACGTTCCAATACTGTGAATTGACAAAAGTACAATAGCCACGTTTAGGATACAACTAGGTACACTGAGTGTTTGCTACTATAAATGGCTGAGTTTAAAAAAGTTTGAGTGTGCAATGCAGGCAGACGTGCTGCAAATAACGTTCCAATACTGTGAATTGACAAAAGTACAATAGCCACGTTTAGGATACAACTAGGTACACTGAGTGTTTGCTAGTATAATGGCTGAGTTTAAAAAAGTTAGAGTGTGCAATGCAGGCAGACGTGCTGCAAATATCGTTCCAATACTGTGTATAGACAAAAGTACAATAGCCACGTTTAGGATACAACTAGGTACACTGAGTGTTTGCTACTATAAATGGCTGAGTTTAAAAAAGTTTGAGTGTGCAATGCAGGCAGACGTGCTGCAAATAACGTTCCAATACTGTGAATTGACAAAAGTACAATAGCCACGTTTAGGATACAACTAGGTACACTGAGTGTTTGCTAGTATAATGGCTGAGTTTAAAAAAGTTAGAGTGTGCAATGCAGGCAGACGTGCTGCAAATAACGTTCCAATACTGTGAATAGACAAAAGTACAATAGCCACGTTTAGGATACAACTAGGTACACTGAGTGTTTGCTACTATAAATGGCTGAGTTTAAAAAAGTTTGAGTGTGCAATGCAGGCAGACGTGCTGCAAATAACGTTCCAATACTGTGAATTGACAAAAGTACAATAGCCACGTTTAGGATACAACTAGGTACAGTGAGTGTTTGCTAGTATAATGGCTGAGTTTAAAAAAGTTTGAGTGTGCAATGCAGGCAGACGTGCTGCAAATAACGTTCCAATACTGTGAATTGACAAAAGTACAATAGCCACGTTTAGGATACAACTAGGTACAGTGAGTGTTTGCTAGTATAATGGCTGAGTTTAAAAAAGTTAGAGTGTGCAATGCAGGCAGACGTGCTGCAAATATCGTTCCAATACTGTGAATAGACAAAAGTAAAATAGCCACGTTTAGGATACAACTAGGTACACTGAGTGTTTGCTAGTATAATGGCTGAGTTTAAAAAAGTTAGAGTGTGCAATGCAGGCAGACGTGCTGCAAATAACGTTCCAATACTGTGAATAGACAAAAGTACAATAGCCACGTTTAGGATACAACTAGGTACACTGAGTGTTTGCTACTATAAATGGCTGAGTTTAAAAAAGTTTGAGTGTGCAATGCAGGCAGACGTGCTGCAAATAACGTTCCAATACTGTGAATTGACAAAAGTACAATAGCCACGTTTAGGATACAACTAGGTACAGTGAGTGTTTGCTAGTATAATGGCTGAGTTTAAAAAAGTTAGAGTGTGCAATGCAGGCAGACGTGCTGCAAATATCGTTCCAATACTGTGAATAGACAAAAGTAAAATAGCCACGTTTAGGATACAACTAGGTACACTGAGTGTTTGCTAGTATAATGGCTGAGTTTAAAAAAGTTAGAGTGTGCAATGCAGGCAGACGTGCTGCAAATAACGTTCCAATACTGTGAATAGACAAAAGTACAATAGCCACGTTTAGGATACAACTAGGTACACTGAGTGTTTGCTACTATAAATGGCTGAGTTTAAAAAAGTTTGAGTGTGCAATGCAGGCAGACGTGCTGCAAATAACGTTCCAATACTGTGAATTGACAAAAGTACAATAGCCACGTTTAGGATACAACTAGGTACACTGAGTGTTTGCTAGTATAATGGCTGAGTTTAAAAAAGTTAGAGTGTGCAATGCAGGCAGACGTGCTGCAAATATCGTTCCAATACTGTGAATAGACAAAAGTAAAATAGCCACGTTTAGGATACAACTAGGTACACTGAGTGTTTGCTAGTATAATGGCTGAGTTTAAAAAAGTTAGAGTGTGCAATGCAGGCAGACGTGCTGCAAATAACGTTCCAATACTGTGAATAGACAAAAGTACAATAGCCACGTTTAGGATACAACTAGGTACACTGAGTGTTTGCTACTATAAATGGCTGAGTTTAAAAAAGTTTGAGTGTGCAATGCAGGCAGACGTGCTGCAAATAACGTTCCAATACTGTGAATTGACAAAAGTACAATAGCCACGTTTAGGATACAACTAGGTACACTGAGTGTTTGCTACTATAAATGGCTGAGTTTAAAAAAGTTTGAGTGTGCAATGCAGGCAGACGTGCTGCAAATAACGTTCCAATACTGTGAATTGACAAAAGTACAATAGCCACGTTTAGGATACAACTAGGTACACTGAGTGTTTGCTAGTATAATGGCTGAGTTTAAAAAAGTTAGAGTGTGCAATGCAGGCAGACGTGCTGCAAATATCGTTCCAATACTGTGAATAGACAAAAGTACAATAGCCACGTTTAGGATACAACTAGGTACACTGAGTGTTTGCTACTATAAATGGCTGAGTTTAAAAAAGTTTGAGTGTGCAATGCAGGCAGACGTGCTGCAAATAACGTTCCAATACTGTGAATTGACAAAAGTACAATAGCCACGTTTAGGATACAACTAGGTACACTGAGTGTTTGCTAGTATAATGGCTGAGTTTAAAAAAGTTAGAGTGTGCAATGCAGGCAGACGTGCTGCAAATAACGTTCCAATACTGTGAATAGACAAAAGTACAATAGCCACGTTTAGGATACAACTAGGTACACTGAGTGTTTGCTACTATAAATGGCTGAGTTTAAAAAAGTTTGAGTGTGCAATGCAGGCAGACGTGCTGCAAATAACGTTCCAATACTGTGAATTGACAAAAGTACAATAGCCACGTTTAGGATACAACTAGGTACAGTGAGTGTTTGCTAGTATAATGGCTGAGTTTAAAAAAGTTTGAGTGTGCAATGCAGGCAGACGTGCTGCAAATAACGTTCCAATACTGTGAATTGACAAAAGTACAATAGCCACGTTTAGGATACAACTAGGTACAGTGAGTGTTTGCTAGTATAATGGCTGAGTTTAAAAAAGTTTGAGTGTGCAATGCAGGCAGACGTGCTGCAAATAACGTTCCAATACTGTGAATTGACAAAAGTACAATAGCCACGTTTAGGATACAACTAGGTACAGTGAGTGTTTGCTAGTATAATGGCTGAGTTTAAAAAAGTTAGAGTGTGCAATGCAGGCAGACGTGCTGCAAATATCGTTCCAATACTGTGAATAGACAAAAGTACAATAGCCACGTTTAGGATACAACTAGGTACACTGAGTGTTTGCTACTATAAATGGCTGAGTTTAAAAAAGTTTGAGTGTGCAATGCAGGCAGACGTGCTGCAAATAACGTTCCAATACTGTGAATTGACAAAAGTACAATAGCCACGTTTAGGATACAACTAGGTACAGTGAGTGTTTGCTAGTATAATGGCTGAGTTTAAAAAAGTTAGAGTGTGCAATGCAGGCAGACGTGCTGCAAATATCGTTCCAATACTGTGAATAGACAAAAGTAAAATAGCCACGTTTAGGATACAACTAGGTACACTGAGTGTTTGCTAGTATAATGGCTGAGTTTAAAAAAGTTAGAGTGTGCAATGCAGGCAGACGTGCTGCAAATAACGTTCCAATACTGTGAATAGACAAAAGTACAATAGCCACGTTTAGGATACAACTAGGTACACTGAGTGTTTGCTACTATAAATGGCTGAGTTTAAAAAAGTTTGAGTGTGCAATGCAGGCAGACGTGCTGCAAATAACGTTCCAATACTGTGAATTGACAAAAGTACAATAGCCACGTTTAGGATACAACTAGGTACACTGAGTGTTTGCTAGTATAATGGCTGAGTTTAAAAAAGTTAGAGTGTGCAATGCAGGCAGACGTGCTGCAAATATCGTTCCAATACTGTGAATAGACAAAAGTAAAATAGCCACGTTTAGGATACAACTAGGTACACTGAGTGTTTGCTAGTATAATGGCTGAGTTTAAAAAAGTTAGAGTGTGCAATGCAGGCAGACGTGCTGCAAATAACGTTCCAATACTGTGAATAGACAAAAGTACAATAGCCACGTTTAGGATACAACTAGGTACACTGAGTGTTTGCTACTATAAATGGCTGAGTTTAAAAAAGTTTGAGTGTGCAATGCAGGCAGACGTGCTGCAAATAACGTTCCAATACTGTGAATTGACAAAAGTACAATAGCCACGTTTAGGATACAACTAGGTACACTGAGTGTTTGCTACTATAAATGGCTGAGTTTAAAAAAGTTTGAGTGTGCAATGCAGGCAGACGTGCTGCAAATAACGTTCCAATACTGTGAATTGACAAAAGTACAATAGCCACGTTTAGGATACAACTAGGTACACTGAGTGTTTGCTAGTATAATGGCTGAGTTTAAAAAAGTTAGAGTGTGCAATGCAGGCAGACGTGCTGCAAATATCGTTCCAATACTGTGAATAGACAAAAGTACAATAGCCACGTTTAGGATACAACTAGGTACACTGAGTGTTTGCTACTATAAATGGCTGAGTTTAAAAAAGTTTGAGTGTGCAATGCAGGCAGACGTGCTGCAAATAACGTTCCAATACTGTGAATTGACAAAAGTACAATAGCCACGTTTAGGATACAACTAGGTACACTGAGTGTTTGCTAGTATAATGGCTGAGTTTAAAAAAGTTAGAGTGTGCAATGCAGGCAGACGTGCTGCAAATAACGTTCCAATACTGTGAATAGACAAAAGTACAATAGCCACGTTTAGGATACAACTAGGTACACTGAGTGTTTGCTACTATAAATGGCTGAGTTTAAAAAAGTTTGAGTGTGCAATGCAGGCAGACGTGCTGCAAATAACGTTCCAATACTGTGAATTGACAAAAGTACAATAGCCACGTTTAGGATACAACTAGGTACAGTGAGTGTTTGCTAGTATAATGGCTGAGTTTAAAAAAGTTTGAGTGTGCAATGCAGGCAGACGTGCTGCAAATAACGTTCCAATACTGTGAATTGACAAAAGTACAATAGCCACGTTTAGGATACAACTAGGTACAGTGAGTGTTTGCTAGTATAATGGCTGAGTTTAAAAAAGTTTGAGTGTGCAATGCAGGCAGACGTGCTGCAAATAACGTTCCAATACTGTGAATTGACAAAAGTACAATAGCCACGTTTAGGATACAACTAGGTACAGTGAGTGTTTGCTAGTATAATGGCTGAGTTTAAAAAAGTTAGAGTGTGCAATGCAGGCAGACGTGCTGCAAATATCGTTCCAATACTGTGAATAGACAAAAGTAAAATAGCCACGTTTAGGATACAACTAGGTACACTGAGTGTTTGCTAGTATAATGGCTGAGTTTAAAAAAGTTAGAGTGTGCAATGCAGGCAGACGTGCTGCAAATAACGTTCCAATACTGTGAATAGACAAAAGTACAATAGCCACGTTTAGGATACAACTAGGTACACTGAGTGTTTGCTACTATAAATGGCTGAGTTTAAAAAAGTTTGAGTGTGCAATGCAGGCAGACGTGCTGCAAATAACGTTCCAATACTGTGAATTGACAAAAGTACAATAGCCACGTTTAGGATACAACTAGGTACACTGAGTGTTTGCTACTATAAATGGCTGAGTTTAAAAAAGTTTGAGTGTGCAATGCAGGCAGACGTGCTGCAAATAACGTTCCAATACTGTGAATTGACAAAAGTACAATAGCCACGTTTAGGATACAACTAGGTACACTGAGTGTTTGCTAGTATAATGGCTGAGTTTAAAAAAGTTAGAGTGTGCAATGCAGGCAGACGTGCTGCAAATATCGTTCCAATACTGTGTATAGACAAAAGTACAATAGCCACGTTTAGGATACAACTAGGTACACTGAGTGTTTGCTACTATAAATGGCTGAGTTTAAAAAAGTTTGAGTGTGCAATGCAGGCAGACGTGCTGCAAATAACGTTCCAATACTGTGAATTGACAAAAGTACAATAGCCACGTTTAGGATACAACTAGGTACACTGAGTGTTTGCTAGTATAATGGCTGAGTTTAAAAAAGTTAGAGTGTGCAATGCAGGCAGACGTGCTGCAAATAACGTTCCAATACTGTGAATAGACAAAAGTACAATAGCCACGTTTAGGATACAACTAGGTACACTGAGTGTTTGCTACTATAAATGGCTGAGTTTAAAAAAGTTTGAGTGTGCAATGCAGGCAGACGTGCTGCAAATAACGTTCCAATACTGTGAATTGACAAAAGTACAATAGCCACGTTTAGGATACAACTAGGTACAGTGAGTGTTTGCTAGTATAATGGCTGAGTTTAAAAAAGTTTGAGTGTGCAATGCAGGCAGACGTGCTGCAAATAACGTTCCAATACTGTGAATTGACAAAAGTACAATAGCCACGTTTAGGATACAACTAGGTACAGTGAGTGTTTGCTAGTATAATGGCTGAGTTTAAAAAAGTTTGAGTGTGCAATGCAGGCAGACGTGCTGCAAATAACGTTCCAATACTGTGAATTGACAAAAGTACAATAGCCACGTTTAGGATACAACTAGGTACAGTGAGTGTTTGCTAGTATAATGGCTGAGTTTAAAAAAGTTTGAGTGTGCAATGCAGGCAGACGTGCTGCAAATAACGTTCCAATACTGTGAATTGACAAAAGTACAATAGCCACGTTTAGGATACAACTAGGTACAGTGAGTGTTTGCTAGTATAATGGCTGAGTTTAAAAAAGTTAGAGTGTGCAATGCAGGCAGACGTGCTGCAAATATCGTTCCAATACTGTGAATAGACAAAAGTAAAATAGCCACGTTTAGGATACAACTAGGTACACTGAGTGTTTGCTAGTATAATGGCTGAGTTTAAAAAAGTTAGAGTGTGCAATGCAGGCAGACGTGCTGCAAATAACGTTCCAATACTGTGAATAGACAAAAGTACAATAGCCACGTTTAGGATACAACTAGGTACACTGAGTGTTTGCTACTATAAATGGCTGAGTTTAAAAAAGTTTGAGTGTGCAATGCAGGCAGACGTGCTGCAAATAACGTTCCAATACTGTGAATTGACAAAAGTACAATAGCCACGTTTAGGATACAACTAGGTACACTGAGTGTTTGCTAGTATAATGGCTGAGTTTAAAAAAGTTAGAGTGTGCAATGCAGGCAGACGTGCTGCAAATATCGTTCCAATACTGTGAATAGACAAAAGTACAATAGCCACGTTTAGGATACAACTAGGTACACTGAGTGTTTGCTACTATAAATGGCTGAGTTTAAAAAAGTTAGAGTGTGCAATGCAGGCAGACGTGCTGCAAATATCGTTCCAATACTGTGAATAGACAAAAGTACAATAGCCACGTTTAGGATACAACTAGGTACACTGAGTGTTTGCTAGTATAATGGCTTAGTAACAATGAGTTGTAGTGTGCAATGCAGGCAGACGTGCTCTGCAAATGTCTTTGCACTAGTGGGACTATAGCAAAGTCCAATAGCCACGTTTAGGATGCCACTAGGTACACTGAGTGTTTGCTAGTAAAATTGCTTAGTTTAAAAAAGTTGGAGTGTGCAATGCAGGCAGATGTGCTCTGCTAATATCTTTGCACTAGTGGGACTATAGCAAAGTCCAATAGCCACGTATAGGATGCCACTAGGTACACTGAGTGTTTGCTAGTATAATGGCTTAGTTAAAATGAGTTTGAGTGTGCAATGCAGGCAGACGCGCTATGCAAATGTCTTTGCACTAGTGGGACTATAGCAAAGTCCAATAGCCACGTATAGGATGCCACTAGGTACACTGAGTGTTTGCTAGTATAATGGCTTGGTTTTAATGAGTTGGAGTGTGCAATGCAGGCAGACGCGCTCTGCAAATGTCTTTGCACTAGTGGGACTATAGCAAAGTCCAATAGCCACGTATAGGATGCCACTAGGTACACTGAGTGTTTGCTAGTATAATGGCTTGGTTACAATGAGTTGTAGTGTGCAATGCAGGCAGATGTGCTCTGCTAATGTCTTTGCACTAGTGGGACTATAGCAAAGTCCAATAGCCACGTATAGGATGCCACTAGGTACACTGAGTGTTTGCTAGTATAATGGCTGAGTTTAAAAAAGTTAGAGTGTGCAATGCAGGCAGACGTGCTGCAAATATCGTTCCAATACTGTGAATAGACAAAAGTACAATAGCCACGTTTAGGATACAACTAGGTACACTGAGTGTTTGCTACTATAAATGGCTGAGTTTAAAAAAGTTTGAGTGTGCAATGCAGGCAGACGTGCTGCAAATAACGTTCCAATACTGTGAATTGACAAAAGTACAATAGCCACGTTTAGGATACAACTAGGTACACTGAGTGTTTGCTACTATAAATGGCTGAGTTTAAAAAAGTTAGAGTGTGCAATGCAGGCAGACGTGCTGCAAATATCGTTCCAATACTGTGAATAGACAAAAGTACAATAGCCACGTTTAGGATACAACTAGGTACACTGAGTGTTTGCTAGTATAATGGCTTAGTAACAATGAGTTGTAGTGTGCAATGCAGGCAGACGTGCTCTGCAAATGTCTTTGCACTAGTGGGACTATAGCAAAGTCCAATAGCCACGTTTAGGATGCCACTAGGTACACTGAGTGTTTGCTAGTAAAATTGCTTAGTTTAAAAAAGTTGGAGTGTGCAATGCAGGCAGATGTGCTCTGCTAATATCTTTGCACTAGTGGGACTATAGCAAAGTCCAATAGCCACGTATAGGATGCCACTAGGTACACTGAGTGTTTGCTAGTATAATGGCTTAGTTAAAATGAGTTTGAGTGTGCAATGCAGGCAGACGCGCTATGCAAATGTCTTTGCACTAGTGGGACTATAGCAAAGTCCAATAGCCACGTATAGGATGCCACTAGGTACACTGAGTGTTTGCTAGTATAATGGCTTGGTTTTAATGAGTTGGAGTGTGCAATGCAGGCAGACGCGCTCTGCAAATGTCTTTGCACTAGTGGGACTATAGCAAAGTCCAATAGCCACGTATAGGATGCCACTAGGTACACTGAGTGTTTGCTAGTATAATGGCTTGGTTAGAATGAGTTGTAGTGTGCAATGCAGGCAGATGTGCTCTGCTAATGTCTTTGCACTAGTGGGACTATAGCAAAGTCCAATAGCCACGTATAGGATGCCACTAGGTACACTGAGTGTTTGCTAGTATAATGGCTTAGTTAAAATGAGTTTGAGTGTGCAATGCAGGCAGACGCGCTATGCAAATGTCTTTGCACTAGTGGGACTATAGCAAAGTCCAATAGCCACGTATAGGATGCCACTAGGTACACTGAGTGTTTGCTAGTATAATGGCTTGGTTAGAATGAGTTGTAGTGTGCAATGCAGGCAGATGTGCTCTGCTAATGTCTTTGCACTAGTGGGACTATAGCAAAGTCCAATAGCCACGTATAGGATGCCACTAGGTACACTGAGTGTTTGCTAGTATAATGGCTTGGTTAGAATGAGTTGTAGTGTGCAATGCAGGCAGATGTGCTCTGCAAATGTCTTTGCACTAGTGGGACTATAGCAAAGTCCAATAGCCACGTTTAGGATGCCACTAGGTACACTGAGTGTTTGCTAGTAAAATTGCTTAGTTTAAAAAAGTTGGAGTGTGCAATGCAGGCAGATGTGCTCTGCTAATATCTTTGCACTAGTGGGACTATAGCAAAGTCCAATAGCCACGTATAGGATGCCACTAGGTACACTGAGTGTTTGCTAGTATAATGGCTTAGTTAAAATGAGTTTGAGTGTGCAATGCAGGCAGACGCGCTATGCAAATGTCTTTGCACTAGTGGGACTATAGCAAAGTCCAATAGCCACGTATAGGATGCCACTAGGTACACTGAGTGTTTGCTAGTATAATGGCTTGGTTTTAATGAGTTGGAGTGTGCAATGCAGGCAGACGCGCTCTGCAAATGTCTTTGCACTAGTGGGACTATAGCAAAGTCCAATAGCCACGTATAGGATGCCACTAGGTACACTGAGTGTTTGCTAGTATAATGGCTTGGTTAGAATGAGTTGTAGTGTGCAATGCAGGCAGATGTGCTCTGCTAATGTCTTTGCACTAGTGGGACTATAGCAAAGTCCAATAGCCACGTATAGGATGCCACTAGGTACACTGAGTGTTTGCTAGTATAATGGCTTAGTTAAAATGAGTTTGAGTGTGCAATGCAGGCAGACGCGCTATGCAAATGTCTTTGCACTAGTGGGACTATAGCAAAGTCCAATAGCCACGTATAGGATGCCACTAGGTACACTGAGTGTTTGCTAGTATAATGGCTTGGTTAGAATGAGTTGTAGTGTGCAATGCAGGCAGATGTGCTCTGCTAATGTCTTTGCACTAGTGGGACTATAGCAAAGTCCAATAGCCACGTATAGGATGCCACTAGGTACACTGAGTGTTTGCTAGTATAATGGCTTAGTTAAAATGAGTTTGAGTGTGCAATGCCGGCAGACGCGCTATGCAAATGTCTTTGCACTAGTGGGACTATAGCAAAGTCCAATAGCCACGTATAGGATGCCACTAGGTACACTGAGTGTTTGCTAGTATAATGGCTTGGTTTTAATGAGTTGGAGTGTGCAATGCAGGCAGACGCGCTCTGCAAATGTCTTTGCACTAGTGGGACTATAGCAAAGTCCAATAGCCACGTATAGGATGCCACTAGGTACACTGAGTGTTTGCTAGTATAATGGCTTGGTTAGAATGAGTTGTAGTGTGCAATGCAGGCAGACGCGCTCTGCAAATGTCTTTGCACTAGTGGGACTATAGCAAAGTCCAATAGCCACGTATAGGATGCCACTAGGTACACTGAGTGTTTGCTAGTATAATGGCTTGGTTAGAATGAGTTGTAGTGTGCAATGCAGGCAGACGCGCTCTGCAAATGTCTTTGCAGTAGTGGGACTATAGCAAAGTCCAATAGCCACGTATAGGATGCCACTAGGTACACTGAGTGTTTGCTAGTATAATGGCTTAGTTATCAGTTGGAGTGTGCAGAGGACAAGAGGGTACAGTGGCAGGATTGTGGTGCTCTGGGTAGAGGAATGGAAGCCTGCCTTTCTATTCCCTCCTAATGGTGAAATGCAGGTAGGAAATCCCTGACCTGGGCTACACAGACGCTGTTGCTGTTTGCAGGACCTGTCACCTATGGCTCTCTGACCCTGCCGGTTGGAGCCCTTAAAAGGACTGCTATAAAGTGCTCTCCCTAAGCTGTCTAACGCTGTGTATGCAGCGCATACAGCTGTATCGGCTATAGGACTCAGGAAGACGGAGCTGCGACAGTGATGTCTGACACCAAAGACGCAGAAGGCAGATAATGGCGTCCGTGAAGAAAATGTCCGGTTTTATAATGCAGGGACATGTGACATGCAGATCCTATCACACATGCCGTTGCTTCTCTGGCTCAAAGTCCACTTAGCTGTGTGTGTGTCTGGGATTGGCTGACATGCTGGCCCGCCCCACAAGACGCGCGCGCTTAGGGAAGGAAGACAAGAAAAAAAAAAAAAAAAATGGCGATCGCCATTATAGAAACAGCAGTGATCTGAAGGCGCTGTTCACGCACACTATACACTGAAATGTGATAATAGTTTGATTCACAGAGTGACTTACACTATTACAGCAGAAACCAAGCTATGATTTAGCTGTTTTTTGGCTGCTAGAACCGTTCTCGAACGTTTCTAGAACTACCGAGCTTTTGCAAAAAGCTCGAGTTCTAGTTCGATCTAGAACATGCCCCAAAATCACTCGAGCCGCGAACTGGAGAACCACGAACCACGAACCGCGCTCAACTCTAGTTCAGAGGTCAAGTTGCAGTTCAAGTGAAGGTCTGGGGTGCTGGGTTTCTTTTATACAAACCCAATAACTAACCGATCATTTAGTGAGCAAAGGTGAGGATGTAAATTAGGATTGGGTGTATTATATGACAAGGCGACAAAACGTTTGTCTTGCCAAAATCTGTTCTTTCTGTGTTCATTAAATGATCAATATTTCAGCTTTGCAGCAACTTTATTTTCATAACCTTAACCAAATTTGGGAGGGTTTCAGCTTTTAAAAGAATAATTTATAAAACCAATGGATGAATTTAAAGTCAGGTTATAAGCTTTTAATTACATAACATGGATAAGCGACAGAACTTCTGTCAGGGAGTGTACTCTACTGTTTACTTTAGGCATGAACTTCAGACTACGACCAGACCTCAAACCTTAGTGCACATCACTTGTCATGTCTGGCCATGGCTTGAAATTCTGGCTCAGTGCAAACAGTTTAGGAGATGTAGCTCCCTCCAGGCAAAGAAGAGGCTGTTGTGAGGACCGAACAAAAAGAAGGAACAAGTAGCTAAGGGGTTGTATAGGTGAAACGTGAGAATATGTTTTTTTTTTTTTATTTTTATGCTTATGCTTCTTATGTTTTGGAGCAGCTTTGCTGCAAATCAAATTTCCTGGGAAAATTTGTTGAATTTGAGAGATCCTTTAAAGAGAATCTACCACCAGATTTTTGTTACTTCGTCTGAGAGCTGCATGTTGTAGGCAAAGATATTCTGAAACTAACCATGTTTTTCTTAGATCACTATGTGCAGCTGTTCTGACTTTATTTCAGAATTGAGTGTAGCAGAACTGGAAGCTGTCCTCGCCACACCAGGCTCTTAATAGAGGTTGTACATTGACTCTGAGGTGTCAATCACAGCAGGGGGCATGTCTAACAGGTCTGTGCTGTAGAGGGATCACACCAATGTTAATCACAGAGCAATAAACCCTTTAGTATGAATAAACAATAGCTCACCCACAGATAAGAAAAGCACAGATGATTTTTTCTTTTTTAAACCTGGCAACATGCTGTCAGCTTACATTGCAAAATCCTGGTGACAGATTCTCTTTAATATTGAATGTAGCTAACTTTGGCGTCATTAGCAATGAAATGTTCAAAATGCATGCAAAGAAATCAAAGAAAACACAAGAAAGACAAATATATTCTAGCTACTCTCCATTTCATATACTGTATATCTGAAGCTGGCTGTGAATATTATTTGTAGTAATAGGCATGCTTCAATCCTGCCTGAAGCTCTTGGGTTCTAATGCAAAATCTTAAATACGGTCATCATGTAAAATGTGCTATTTACAATACTAATGATTTCTTAAGTTGCAGAGGTGAGTAAGTAAAGAGTCACCTTAAGGCCCAGTCACACACAATGACTTACCAGCAATACCGACAATGATACATCCTGATAAGGATCACTGGTAAGAGGCTGGGAGGTCACTGGTGAGATGTCACACAGTCAGGCCTAACCAACGACACAGTAACGATACAGGTCGCAGTAGCGACCTGTATAATGATCTCGGCGGTCATTGACACCCAGTCACACAGCGATGTGTCCTGCCCAGCAGGACATTGCCTTTGAAGAAAATGGTCCGGACCATGCTGCAATGACTAACGATCTCACAGCACGGGCCTGATGGCTGGTAGGTGTCACACATAACGAGATCGCTGGAGATATTGTTGCTGCGTCACAGAAACTGTGACTCAGCAACGATCTCTTGTTGTGTGTGACGGGGCCTTTAGTTTTAACACTTTTCTTCCCATAAATCAATAGTACTCATGGAATAATACATCTTATCAGAGAAATCACATTTTTTCTCTTCCTGAAATAATTTTTCCTTTTCCAAATTCTCAATTCAAAGATCTGTCTTCTACAAATAGCATTTTTCCATTACTGTGATAGGCCTAAAACACACTTCCGCAAAAAAAAGACCGTGTGACACGGTCCATTTTTCAGGTCCGTGTTTCGTATTTTTGGGGCGTTTCTCCGGTACGTATGGCATCCGTGTGATGACGTATGCGAGCCGTGTGTACGTGTGGAGTGTCCGTATTGACATAAAATAAGTACGTGTGCAGTCCGTGTGCCACCCGTTTTTTCAGATACGTATTTTAAGACAAATAACCTTGTTAGCCCATCAAAATGTGCTCCTGGTGTGTTAAATTGGTCAATTAACTACCCAATTTGTTTAGTTTGTTTAAAAAACCTTAAAAAACATGGCTTCAGAGCTCATTCTCACATTAGACACACTCCAAAATGTCTCTCTCTAATGAAGCAACCATGTACTTGCTCTGGTTGATATCTAGGAGATTTGGGGTTAGGCGACATATGATTGAAGAAGAGCCACCACTGGAGAAAAGGATGTGGATTCACCCCCTTGTGAAGCTCAGGAAAACACATGGGCATTTTAATATTTTATATGGCGAAATGCGGAAATTTCCACCAAAATTCCAAGCCTACTGCCATCTCACCATTAATTCATTTGACAACATCCTTGGCCTTGTGTACCATCGTTTGAAGCATCAGGACACCTCTATGCGCCTCAGCATCTCCCCTGAGGAACGACTGTTGGTGACTTTACGGTAGGTGTTGTCATGTATACTCATGCTTTATTGGTTATATTGAAATACATGTTAAGTCGCTAAGGCATCATTTTGTAGAAATTCTGTAATTTAAAATTATGGTCTTTTTAGAAAACTTATATTGATCACTTAACCACAGTGCAATTTAAAAATAAGATCTGAGAAGTCACATCTACCATTCTATCTCTACAAAAATTAAAGAAACAAGAGGCTTAACTCAAACAAGCTTGTTTATTAAACACAAAATTAAATATTTTTCCAATATGGAAAGTAAAGATCACATATGTTTTCCCAACCAAAGAAATTATAAAAAACCATACACAGTATCTCGCCAGTCATTGGATGATACAAATATTTGGTGTGAAATACAAATTACATGAATAGTCAAAGTAATGTCATGTTTTTATTCTATTTCAGTTACCTAGCAACTGGGCAATCCATCAGCAGTCTACATTTCGAATTCTTATTGGGAAGGTCCACAATTGGCAAGATTATCCTGCATACCTGCACTGGGCTTTGGGAGACCCTTAGGCATCATGTCATGCAGCTGCCTTTTAGGCTATGTGCGCACTTACCGGATTTTTCGCGGATTTTGCCGCGGATTTGCTGCATGTTTCGCTGCAGAAAATGTTCATAACATCTCTGCAGTGAATCACCAGCAAATCCTATGGATAAAAAAAATCCTGTGCGCACTGGGCGGAATTTGACAGCTGCATGTTTTGCTGCGGGAATCCCGCAGCAAAAACAAGTGCATGTCACTTCTTTTCCGCACAGCGCTGCGGGATTTTACTCCATTGACTCAATGTTAATCAAGAAATCCCGCAGGGAATAACGCAGGCAGCAAATTCTGTGCGGTTCACTGCGTTTTCCTGCGTTATTCCCTGCGGTATTTTGCGGTTTACCTCCGGTAATGTGCATCACTTGCTTGCGGTTTTGCAGGGAAGTGATGTCATTACAGGAAGAGGAAGCAAAGCAGAGAGTAAACACACACACAGATCACAGACATCACAGACACACATCACAGACACACATCACAGACACACATCACAGACACACATCATAGAACACAGACACATAGAACACACATAGAAAGAAAACGGAAATATAGAAAACAAAGAACGTGGGCTCCGCTGCATATTTACCTTCCAGCCGAGGTAAGCACACAGCGGCGGGCCGGTATTCTCAGGCTGGGGAGGGAGAGGGGCAGGGATAATGGCCCCTGCCTCACTCCCCCTCCGGCAGCCGAGAATATCAGCCGCAGCTGCCCCGGCACTGTCGCATGCATTATGCGGCAATGCCGGCGTGTCCTCGGCTCTTCTTGCCACAGTGTAGCAGTGGTGGCAAGGTAATACAAGGGGTTAATGGCGGCGGATCACCGCCATTAACCCCAGGCTTGATCATGGCAGCGTCTATGTGACAGCTGACATGATCAACCCGTAAGTAAAGTGAAAAAAAACACAGACACCGAAAAATCCTTTATTTTAAATAAAACCAACAAGCCTCGTTCACCATTTTATTAACCCCCCCAAACAAAGCTCCGGCGTAATCCAGGTCCGACATCCAGTGCTGCTTCCATCCAGCCGCGACTAACACACAGGCTGAATGAAAGCAGCAGAGGTAATTACCGGTCATTTCCCACGGCCGGTAATGTGAACTCACTGCCGACCGTGGGAAATGCAGCGATCTGTCCTCTATCTATCCCTCTATCTATCCCTCTATCTATTCTTCTGTCTATCTACTCTCAGAATTAAATGACTTTTTTTTTTTTTTTTCTTCAATGTGCTTTATTGCATTGAATGCAATAAAGCACATCCCAACCCGCACGCGGAAAAACCGCGGCAATACCGCGAATAATACCGTGGTAAAACCGCAGCAAACCGCGGCAAACCGCATGCGGTTTTCGGGTGCGGTTTCCCGCGGTTTTTTACCGCGGGTGCGGTAATCTTTGAGGGCATGCGGAATTTTCTCAAGAAAATTCCACTTCCCAGTGCGCACAGAGCCTAACACAGGAATGGATGCACATTTCAGATGAATTTTTGGAGAAAACAGCTTTCACAAATTGTATTGGTGCCATTGACGGAAAACACATTAGAGTGAAGAAACCACCTAACTCTGCATCAAGCTATTTTAATTATCATAAGTTTTTTTCTGTAGTTATTTTGGCCATGGTAGATACAAACTACTGCTTTTTATTTGCTGATATTGGGGCCTATGGCAGTGCCTCAGATGCACGCATTTTCAGAAGTTTACGTTTAGCAAGACGATTAATGTCTGATAGTTTAAGTTTGCCTGGACCAAGACCATTGCCTGGTACTAATGGCCCAATTGTCCCTTTTGTAATGGTTGCAGATCAGGGGTTTGCATTGTCTAGGCATTTGATGCGTCCATATCCCAGAAGGGGGCTGGACAGATCAAACGCCCTATTTAATAGCAAATTGGCCAGAGCACGTTGCAATGTTGAACGTGCCTTTGGCATTTTGGCCTCAAGATGGCGCATTTATCAAACCACCATCCAACTCCAACCAACCACCGTCAAGGCTGTCATTAAATCGACAGTAGTGTTACATAATTACTATAGATTACATGAAAGCAATGACGAAGACATTGAGGAGTTGCCTGCTTGAAATGCACCATTTGTAGAGAATGGTAGTGTTAGAACCACTGTGTCCACTTCTGGTCTACAAGTGAGGAATCAGTTTAAAGATTATTTTAGTTTAAATCGCCATAGTCATGTATAATTTTGACATTGTTATAGTTTTTTATCACTTGGTTACATAAGCACAAACACATATGTATTACAAAAGAGAAAATGACCATACATAGGTATAATTGGAGGTTTTTTTGTTGGTTGGTTGTGTTTTTGGTCCCCATAAGCTATTGTGATATAACAATATTGTTATAACATCAGGAATTTTTGTTATTCTAAAAACAGTACTACTAAATGTACATGACTAATAAAATCATGGAAAATTTGATTTGAAAAAGTTAGTCCAGAATTATTATTTTACCTATGTATGTATGTTATCTTTTGCAAGACACCCTGTATTTTTGTTTTTTTTTAAATACAATTTTGTTAGGGACATTAGCCCATACAAAACACCATACTTTATTATGCAATAATGTCACGCAAACATAATTTGTTTGACACTATTGGAATACAAGTATGGGACCAGACCATATGCAGATACTGCATAGTGGCTGGATTTTTAATAATAAAGGTGTCTGAATGTTAGTGTACTAGTTTATGTGCATGCATTTTTTCCCTAAACCCAGTTTATTCTAATGGCTGGTCCAAACAACATGTCCAGAGCAAGGCATCATTCTAACAGGCAGGTATTGTTTTTGAAGTGATAGAGTAATTTCTATTGAATTTTTGTAAAGGAAAACAAAAATATGAGCACATGTATATAGAGTAAGTAATGTGTTACATTTTGATATGTTTCCCCACCAGCAATACCATAGAAAACATACCAAAATGTAAAATAATACATACAATATCACATTATGATTCAACTAAATCCTCTAGGCTAGTGATGTTTTCCTGTGTAGGCTCCATAGCATTGACATCTACAGAATATGTTTGTTGCACAACAGTAGATGTTGTAGTGAGTGACTGATCAGTGTTTCCACTAGTAACAGTTGTTGTACTTGGAACAAATAATGAGGCAGTTGTTTGAGCAGATGGAAGACCAAGTGTAGGTGGTAAATATTGATGTGTTGGAAGAGGCTGAGAATGTGTGTATGTGAAGTTAGTTGGGTAAGTCTGTTGTTGAAAGTACTGTTGTTGTTGATTATTAGGAACATGGTATGGTGTTGGTTGTTGAATCATTTGAGGTAGTCTATGAACATTACTAACAATATTAGGATAGTTAAAAGAGGTTTGCATTGGTGTTTGTTGGGGTATTTGTGGGACAAATGTTGGCTGTTGAGATGGCCTTTGTGTCATTAATGAACCTGTTTGGTGTGGGACAACTGTTGGCCTAATTTGTACATCAGTTACCATAGAAGAAGATGGACACTGTATATGTGTTTGTTGCACTACAGGATTAAGTTGAAAATTAGAGAAATCTTCTTCTGTTTGGGTTTCCACAGTTTGTTGAGTTGTGTTTGTGTGTGGGCCACGTGGATTGGCTCTCCATTGTTCTATCACTTCAAAACAATAAATGGGTTCTGGCTCACGTTGGGTAGCAGATATTAGTGTTATTAAGGACGCCCTCAATCTGTCCTGCCTATCAGGTGCAACCAATGCAAGAGAGGGAGAAAGGGAGCGGCAAAATCTCTCTCCATCACTCTCTGGTATCAGTGAATTCATCATGTGTATAATTCTGGTATCAATGATATCTGGCAGGGAACGTAAATCTTCATAACGCCTATGTCTGCGACCACGGATAGATTGTGCTACTGTGTGCATGGTATTAGTTGATATTCTTGGCTGTGTGCCTGCATGTTGCTGTGGACTACTCTCCGCAAAAACTGGTGAAGGGCCACTTTGTTGCCCTGTAGACTGGCCTGCAATTACATTAGTGGATTGACTTGTTCCCAAACCCAAATAAGAGGACATTTCTTCTGCGTCTGGCTGGCTGGTGTTGGGGATTGGTGTAGGTTGATATGAGGTAGGCTCCATCTCAGAAGCAGAGGTCGCTGATAATACTGCTGACTGGGCTTCCTCACTATCTTCCAGATTATCCTCTGTACTTTGATGAAAAAAAAATAAAAATGAATGTGTGCCTTTTAAATAAAACCACCATGTGATGTAATGGTAGAAATTTACTTTGGTACTTCCATAATGGGCATAAGGAAGCTCAGTTTTTCATAAGGTCACTAATTCTAACAATTGTAGACTTATAAAAATTAGACATTAGTCTTGTATTGCAGCATTTGTAAAAAATAGGAACACACATCCATGTGTATGAAAACAACAACCCATAACATTCATATGTGACATAATAACACAATAAGCAAGGGAAAGAAAACAAGTTCACCAGTAAAAATCTTAAACCACTGAATAATCATTCATCTCCTTTTAATTGTTAAAAAAAAAAAAAAAAACCTAAAGAAAGCCATGAGAAACAAAATGACTACTAACCCATGAAGTGCCATATGTTCCACATATATTTTCCATTATACACTACACATTACTGTTACCATTCCAGACATGGTGACACCAATAGAGTTGAGCGCGGTTCGAGGTTCTCCAGTTCACGGCTCGAGTGATTTTGGGGGCTGTTCTAGATCGAACTAGAACTCGAGCTTTTTGCTAAAGCTCGATAGTTCTAGATACGTTCGAGAACGGTTCTAGCAGCAAAAAGACAAGCTAATTACTAGCTGGCTTTCCGCTGTAATAGTGTAAGTCACTCTGTCACTCACACTGTTATGAAATTTCAGCGTATAGTGTGCGGGAACAGCGCATTCAGATCACTGCTGTTTGGATAATGACGATCACCATTTTTTTTTTTCCTTGTCTTCCTTCCCTAAGCGTGCGCGTGTAGTGGGGCGGGCCAGCATGTCAGCCAATCCCAGACACACACAGCTAAGTGGACTTTTAGCCAGAGAAGCAACTGCATGTGTGATAGGATGTCCATGTCACATGTCCATGCATTATAAAAACGGACATTTTCCTCCAACACGCCATTATCTGCCTTCTGCGTCTTGGTGTCAGTCACCGCTGGCGTAGCTCCTGTCTCCGATACTGCTGTGTACGCTCTATACACAGCGCTATACAGAATAGGGATAGAAGTTTCTATTAGTCCTTGTAAGGGCCAATACCGGCAGGGTCAGAGCCATAGGTGACAGTCAGGTCAGTGAAAACAGATTTTAACAGCTACACAAGATGACAGCGTCTGTGTAGCTAAGGTCAGGGATTTCCTCGCTGCATTTCTTCATTAGGAGGGATAGAAAGGGAGGCTTCCTTTCCTCTACAAAGACCCACAACCCTGCTACTGTACCCTCCTGCCCTTTGCACACTCAAACTCATTGTTATTAAGCCATTATACTAGCAAACACTGAGGAAACTTAGTGGCATCCTAAAAGTGGCTGTTGGACTTCCATTAGTGTCCCACTGGTGCAAACCTATGTGCAGCACCTCTGCATTGCACACTCAAACTCTTTGTTACTAAGCCATTATACTAGCAAACACTGAGTAAACTTAGTGGCATCCTAAAAGTGGCTGTTGGACTTCCATTAGTGTCCCACTGGTGCAAACCTATGTGCAGCACCTCTGCATTGCACACTCAAACTCATTGTTACTAAGCCATTATACTAGCAAACACTGAGTAAACTTAGTGGCATCCTAAAAGTGGCTGTTGGACTTCCATTAGTGTCCCACTGGTGCAAACCTATGTGCAGCACCTCTGCATTGCACACTCAAACTCATTGTTACTAAGCCATTATACTAGCAAACACTGAGTAAACTTATTGACATCCTAAAAGTGGCTGTTGGACTTCTATTAGTGTCCCACTGGTGTACACCTATGTGCAGCACCTCTGCATTGCACACTCAAACTCATTGTTACTAAGCCAGTATACTAGCAAACTATGCTGCCAGTTTAAGGGCCGTAGTTGCATTGTCAGGGATAGTTATTGTTGTTTATTCTGCTGTTAATAAAGATAGACCACCGCTGCAATCTACACCACCTCTCAATTTTTATTACCACATTTTAAGTGCACAATCTTGTCGCAATCAAAATGAGTGGCAAAATGACAGATGCTGGTGGAAAGGGGAAGAGGCGTGTTGGAAAAGGAAAAAAAGGGTTTGTCCTCGGGGAAGGTGGCAAAGCTCCATTAACATGTGCTGAAGATAGACCATCTTCCAGCAAAAGTAAGATGTCTACTACTTACCGTGGACAATCCGATGTGCTCCCTTTTTTTACGGACACGAACAACTGGAACAAATGTAGAGGATGGCCAAAAAAAGAAAATGCTTGAATGGATCTCAAGTGGTCCAACAAGTGCCCTCTCCTCCACCTCAACTACCGCATCCAAAAAACACCAGTCCTCTGAGTTGTCATCCCAATCACACTTGCTTTCTCCCAGCTCTGAAGTCTCCATCCGCCATGCACAGTAGGGTGGAACTGAGATGGCTGAGTCTGCAGAGCTGTTCAGTCACACTATAGCCTGGGAATCAGAGGTCTGCTCCCAAGCTACAGTGAGTACAGACCAGGAAATGGTCTGCAGTGATGCCCAGAACCTTTGTGACTCAGATTCAGGCCGTGATGACCAAGTTTCTGAGCATAATGTTGACCCTTATTCACAAACTGAAACACCTGTTGTAATAGACAATGAGGAACATACTGATGACTATGAGACGCAGATTCCAGATTGGGATGACAACTTAAATATTCGGTCAGGGCAAGAAGAGGCTCGGTCTGAGGGTGAGGGGAGTGCAAACACAACAATTGATGAGGAAGTTCTAGATCCCACCTACTGTCAACCCACAGTCAGGCCCTTGAGGAGGTCAACAGAGACGGTGGAGGAGGATGCAACTGACGACGAAGTTACCTTGCGCCTTCCTGGACAGAGTCGGAGTACTGGTAGCACGTCTACAACTGCATCCTCAGCCACCACTGTGCCTCTGAGCACTAGTCGGGTTGGATCAGCAGGTCGCATGCCCTCTAAGCCTTGCCTAGCCTGGTCCTTTTTTGACATAGCAAAAGATCGCCCAAATTATGTGATCTGTAAAATTTGTCGTGATTCTGTTAGTAGAGGGCAAAACCTCAGCAGTTTGACAACTTCTTCCATGAATCGTCACATGAATAAATATCATATGTCCCAGTGGGAAGCTCACCGTGCTGCAATGCAGCCTAGCGGAGCGAACCCTCCACCGCCTGCCCCTTCCAGTGCATCCGCGCGCTCTTCATCTTCTAGGACTGTGGGGACAGCTGTCACACCTGGTTTTCCACGCACAACTTCCACCACTGCAACAGGCAGTTTGCTTGGTAGGTCGTCAGTTGGTTTGGAAGGGGAAACAAGTGCGTGTGTACAGCTCTCTCAGACATCGATAGCACCAACGTTGGATGAAGGGAACATCATGTCTATGCCTGCACTTTCCTCACAAACCTGCATTTTTCCAGGGACACCCTACTCAACACCGTCTACACACAGCAGCCAGATCTTTGTCCCTCAGATGTGGACAAATAAAAGGCCATTTCCTGCGACCCATGACAAAGCTAAGAGGTTGACTTTATCCCTCTGTAAGCTCTTGGCTACCGAAATGCTGCCTTTCTGCCTGGTGGACACACAGGATTTTAGAGACCTTATGTTTGTCGCTGTGCCCCAGTACCAGATGCCCAGTCGCCACTACTTCTCTAAGAAAGGTGTGCCCGTGCTACACCAGCATGTCGCACACAACATCACCGCTTCCTTGAGAAACTCTGTGTGTGAACGGGTGCATTTCACCACCAATGCTTGGACCAGTAAGCATGGACAGGGATGTTACATGTCGCTGACTGGGCACTGGCTAACTATGGTGATAGATGGTGAAGGGTCTGCTGCACAAGTCTTGCCGTCCCCACGACTTGTGTGTCATCCTCTGTCTGTCCAAGTTCCGCCACTGCTTCTGCCTCCTCCACCTCATCTGGGTCCTCCACCTCCGGCCCAAGCCTGCCTGGTCAGGCCACCAGCGTTCTCACTGCGCAGAAGGAATCACGCACCCCTCATTACTATGCTGGCAGCAGAGCGCAATGGAATCAGGCGGTCTTTAGCTTGACATGTCTTGGAAATAGGAGTCACACAGCGGATGAGTTGTGGGCAGCTCTGGAGACTGAGTTTAATAAATGGTTGTCTCCACTCAACCTGCAGCCTGGTAAGGCCGTGTGCGACAATGCTGCAAACCTGGGTGCGGCCCTTCGCCTGGGCAAGGTGACACACGTGCCTTGTATGGCTTACGTGTTGAACTTTGTTGTCCAGCAATTTTTAACACACTATCCCAGCCTAGATGGCCTTCTGAACAGGGCACGAAAACTGTCTGCTCACTTCCGCCGTTCAACCATCGCTGCTGAGCGACTTGCATCGCTCCAGACGTTTTTCGGCCTGCCGGTTCATCGCCTGAAATGCGATGTGGCAACACGCTGGAATTCGACTTTCCACATGTTACAGCGACTGTGGCAGCACCGCCGAGCCCTGGTGCAATACGTCATGACGTATAGCCTGGTTAACGAGATGCAGAGGTGGGGAAGATCACCCTGATGGAGTGGTCTCAGATCAAGGACCTATGCACCCTTCTGCAAAGTTTCGACATGGCGACGAATATGTTTAGCGCTGACAATGCCATTATCAGCATGACAATTCCAGTCATTTACATGCTGGAGCACACGCTAAACACTATTCGGAGTCAGGGGGTGGGACAACAGGAAGGGGAGGAACTACAGGAGGATTCATATGCCCAAGACACAACAACATCACCAAGGTCCAGACGATCATCATCACCAACGCGGCAGTCATGGGACCATGGGGGACAGGGATCAACAAGGGCGCATGGTAGCAGGCAAAATGTTGAGGAAGGTGCAGGAGAACATGAAGAAATGGAGGATGAACTGTCCATGGACATGGAAGACTCAGCGGATGAGGGAGACCTTGGTCAAATTTCAGTTGAAAGAGGTTGGGGGGAGATGTCAGAGGAAGAAAGAACGGTTAGCACCTCTATGCCACAAACACAGCGTAGACTTGGTCCACATGGCTGCGCAAGACACATGAGTGCCTTCTTGCTGCACTACCTCCAACATGACCCTCGTATTGTCAAAATTAGAAGTGATGATGACTACTGGCTTGCCACACTATTAGATCCCCAGTACAAGTCCAACTTTTGTGACATAATTCCATCCATATAAAGGGACGCACATCAACATCCGTGCAGGGGCAGGGAGTGATTCTCCCAGTTGTAACTTGACAAACATGGGACGGTCTCGTCATCTTCAACAGTCTACCCGTACCAGTAGCACCGTATCTGGTGCTGGTAACAGCAATTTTATTGAATCTTTTCATAATTTTTTAGACCCTCCTTTACAAGGCCAGCAGAGACAACAAGTCTGACACATAGTCAACGGCTGGCGAGGATGATACAGGAGTATCTCCAAATGAACATCGATGCCATTACTTTGCAAATAGAGCCTTGCTCATTTTGGGCTTCAAATCTTGAAAAATGGCCAGAGCTCTCCACTTACGCCTTGGAGATTTTGTCGTGTCCAGCGGCCAGCGTTGTCTCTGAACGTGTCTTCAGTGCTGCTGGGTGTGTGCTGACAGATAAGCGCACGCGTCTGTCCAGTGACAATGTGGACAGACTAACGTTCATCAAAATGAACAAGTCATGGATCCACAAGGAATTTACTACCCCTGTGTCATCCTGGGGAGAGTAAATGCTTGTGTATTTTGAATGTGCTTGATGCAAATCTAGCTGTGAAGTGTACAACTAGGGCACAAGTGCTGCCACTGATGGGGTGTCTGTGTGGCCCATTTTTTGGAAAAAAGGGAGGCTCTTCTTGGAGTAACTTTTGCTGTGTTTTTAAAAATGATCCAAGATGCACAGCGCTGGGATCAGGAAAGACTTTGCTACCTACCCCGGTGTCATCCTGGGGACGGTTAAGTATGGCGTATTTTTGAATGTGCTTGATGCAAATCTAGCTGTGAAGTGTACAACTGGGGCAAAAGTGCTGCCACTGAAGGGGTGTGTGTGTGTGTGGCCCAATTTTTGGAGAAAAGGGATACTCCGCTTGGAGTAACCCTTGCTTACATTGTTTTTAAAAATGATCCAAGATGCACAGAGCTGGGATCAGGAAAGACTTTGCTACCTACCCCGGTGTCATCCTGGGGACGGTTAAGTATGGCATATTTTTGAATGTGCTTGATGCAAATCTAGCTGTGAAGTGTACAACTGGGGCACAAGTGCTGCCACTGAAGGTGTGTGTGTGTGTGTGTGGCCCAATTTTTGGAAAAAAGGGAGACTCCGCTTGGAGTCACCTTGCGGTGTTTTACATGATTTTAGAAGGGCGTGCCATGCCTATATCTGTGTCTCCTTCTCGTTTTCCTTGTCCTGCTCTTTTGTTTTCGCATGAGTATATGTCCTTGTCACTTTCCCATGTGTTTGTGTTGTGTTGTGAGTTGTTTGTCACCTTTTGGACACCTTTGAGGGTGTTTTCTAGGTGTTTTTATGTGTTTGTGATTGCCTGCCATTGTTTCCTATGCGGTTCGAGTGGTTCGTCGAACGTTCGCCGAACCGAACTCGAACGAGACCTCCGTTCGGCGAACCGAACTCGAGCCGAACTGCGACCGCTTCGCTCATCTCTAGACACCAAGGAACATGCATAATAAACCAAACATAGAAATACAACTCAAAATGTATAGACAATTCACAGCACATTTGCAATAGAAAAAGCAGAGAAATGCAAACCAAAAAAAACCCAAAACATGTTTAATAGTGGCTTAACCACCCTGAAATGCCTTTTGTACATGCATAAAATGCTTTGCAGACCACATAAACACATGCTGACATTACTAGTAAACTGCAATGAATACTTCAAAAGGCCAAATAAATACACTCTCCTGTTTGTGAGTCTCCAGTGTATCTCAAAATGAGTCAGGCCCATTAATACATGCCAAACAAACTATACAAATATGTTTCTAATCTACCTACAGAAAGTGCACATGTTGATAAAGACAGAGGCAATGCAAATATCTGTACTCACCATATCTATTTTTCCTTCCAGGGGTACAATGAGACCATCCATTCCTAGGGTAGACTATCTCTGCCACAGCCATCCATGCTTGTTCCACCATTAACCTGTCATGATAGCCATCAACACGTGTGTCCCACAGCTCTGGATGCCTCTCTACTTCTCCAATCAGCCTCTCTCTATCAATTCTGGGCGCCATGCTCAGTACCTGTGTTGTTCTCTGTGCTCAAAGTTCCCCTTCAGCGAGAGGACAGGTGCCCAGCTGCTGTCTGGCATGCAAATGAGACAGGAAATGTATGTTTGGCGCCAGAATTAATGGCCTACAATTGACCTGATAGATTGGTAACAAGTGTTTCAGATTTTGTGATGAAAAACGGACACGGACGATACGTGCTGAACACGGACATACTCCATGTGCGGTCCGTGCAGGCACGGAGCCATAGACTAAAGCGGGCCCGTGCCTGCGTGTTGCCGGCCAAAAACGGACATGCCGTCCGTGTAGAAAAGCGCACACATGTACTTACGACACGGACACACGTTCCGTGTGATTTTACGTACGTGTGCCATCTACCATTGAATAACATGGGTCTCCGTGTGTACGTGTCTCCGGTACGTGTAAATACGTACCGCACATGTACAAATTACACGGATGTGTGTTGTGGGTCATAGAAGATGAGAATTGCTACTGATAAGATTCTAGGTAGAGTAGAGGGGAAGAAGGAGGAAAGGAAGATCTACCTTTAAAATCTTATCAGTAGCAATTGTTATCTCCTATCTCAGTAATGAAGAAATCTGTAATCAGTGAAGAGAGCTTTTACCTGTGATTTGAGAATTTTGAGTATGATCAGTTTTGGCAGAGAAAGAAGCAAATTTGTCTCATAAAATATACTGTAAAGTTCCTTATTTTTATATGGACCATTGATTTATGAAATAACAATAAAAAATATTTTTACTCTTTAATAGTGATGACCTAGCAGTAAAGTGTTCAAGCCCTCGTTACTCAAACCAATTGGGTCTGACACCTGGACCCCTCGATTCGAGTAACAAGTATAATGGAAATCTATGGGTAACTTGAGCATTTTTCTGGCAGAAGGATGGGGAGGCAGGAAAAATACATGGGGAAAACGCCTGGACGCATCTCTGACTCCCAGGGAAGCAGTTATATAAAAATGAAGAAAACAAAACATAGGGTTCCGCTCATTTTTAATAACCAGTCAAAGTAAAGCTTTACTTTGCATGCTTATAAAAAAAATAGAGGGGCCCCAGGCCATATTTTTTAAATACTTTGCTTAAAAATATTTTTTTTTAAAAAAACGGTGTAGGGTCCACCCATTTTTGATAACCAGCCAAGCTAAAGCAGACAGGCTAGTATTATCAGGCTGGGAAGGTTCATGAATATTTGGTGTCAGGAGGCTCCTCGTAAGAGGAAGGTACGCCTGTGCCGGTCTCTGCTTCGGCCGCTAGGCAGTGCCACACTGTTGTTGAGGGTGATGCTTGATAGCATCAATCCTATTTCAATCCTGGGACTTGTGGCTGTATCCAGTGTGGAAGTTGTAGGGTTAATCCGTTGTTTTGGTTTCTGCATACTGTCAGCACTGGGTGGGGCTATTTCATTTAAACCCTCAAGAACCAGCTCCCACTGCCAGTTAATAGAGATTCCATCCTGGTTTGTACATCCCTATCCTGGTTTTGACCCATTAATTACCATTCATTGACCTCGGTTTGATATTTGACTACCCGCTTGTTGTTTTATTCTGTTCTTGATGTAACCACCTGGATGCAAGACCCGGCTTCCTGACTATCCTTCTTGCCAGCTTGCTCCACTGAACAGCTGTTGACTTTGTTGCACTTACCCAGGGATATTTGTTTAAGTCCAGATTCCTGTACAGAGTATAAAGGGTGAAGGCTAGGGCAATGCCTGGTTTCTGAGAAATGGAGTAGCTTGCACCAAGACTGTTCATTGAAGCCATTTTGGAGCATCCAGGTAAATACTAACATTGCAAATGTGACACATATGTTGACACAGCAGTGGAATAAGGCAGTGCTTATTTCCATCTCTTTGTCATGCTGCTGGCTGTCCATGCTATACAGTATGTGTTTTTGGCCTCCTCTTGTATGTCTAGTGGCAAATATAGCAATAGATGAGGATAACAAATGTACTTACTCTATTTAAGTATTTCTCTTTTCACTTATGTTTCACTGTGTGTTTAGTTGGTTTGCCTAAAAAAATGAAAGAAAGCAAATACGTAAGATATTATATTAGCATAACATATATGTCCCATTATTAATTACACATACTATAAAGTTCTGAAAAATATACATTTACATTGTTCAGTAATATCACTAATATGCAATGCAACCTCAGAAAGTGCTTTAAAATAGTAATTGAATTCATCTCACTGAAAAGGCAAATAACAAATATAGAAAAGTGTGTTAATAAAAATGAGGAATGCCAGATTTATGGAGACAGGAAATTAAACATGTGGAATAAGGTTTTTTTATGAAACAAATCACATTCTACATGAAATCATACATTTCTAGAATATGAAGAACAATTTGTGAAAGCTTATCAATATGCAAACTGCACTATTATATAGCTTTAAAGTAAAATGCAAGACATACATTTTGGTTTAATTTCCAATTATGGATAAATAACATTATCAGTAATTCAATTGTAAATGTATCTGCTCCTCTAATGTGGAAAACTAAACATTATATAAAACATTGCTAAATCATTTAGATATCAAAAATAAGAACTCATATTTTGGGTTCTGTCCAATGAAACATGCAAAAGTATATTATTGTATAATCATCTAAAAAGTGATTGTAAAACTTCAGTAAGTCAGTAGGAAGAGTGCGTAAGTCCTGTTTCATGATTCATGCCTGTCTCAGCTGCTGCTGAGCCTTTGCTTCTATCCTATCCTATGTCATGGGAGAGGTTAATTCCATTCTGCTTCATTCCGGAGGACAGGCCACTATATCCTGGCGCTGCACCTCTGGAACATCACCTGTAATAGTTCCTCCTCTGCAGCATGTGTGCCTGGCTCCCGCGAGTTTATCTTGATCTGTCCTGCCTCCTTGCCTCCTTGTTCTGACCTGTTTTTTCCTCTCTGTTCATCCGTCTCATTCCCTGACTCCCCGGTCCTGCCTGTTGTTTACTCTACTCCTTTCTGTCTTACCCCCAGTCTCAGCCCATGACTCCTCATCCTCGTACATTACTTAGACTTCCTGGCCGCCGACCTGTATATTTGTTTTTGACCTCAGCTTCATCTCTACCTGCTGCTGTTTACATGACCTCCTGGCTTCTGATCCCTGGCTATTACCTGACCGTGTCCTGCTTTCTCCTGCATTATTGATGAGACCTCTTGTTGCAGACCTGGCTTGCTGACTACTTTATCGACCTGTAGTGGCTAGTTGTCTAACTGCGCACTGAAGCTATTCCTCCAGCTAGCTTCAGTGTTTCCTTTGTACCATGTAACACTATGGTTCCAAACTTTGAAAACTCCCAAACTCCACAGTACGTTAGAAAACACTGGGGAAAGAAAGCGCAATAGGGTCTTACCTGGTAACACCAAGAGGATCACAATAAATATGGCTCAACCTATTGTGAGAAATCATAACCACTATGTTACATATAGGAGAGAACGGCTGCCGCAGCCCCACATACAGTTCATATCGATTTTCAGAAGAGAGTGTGTTAATGCCTCATTTACACAAAAAATTCAGTTGTTTTAAGAACATAATGTTTACTCAGTCAATGCGTTTCCGAGATTAAGTGTCCTTCATCAGTTTGGAAGAAATAAACATAATGTTGATTTTTTATTTGTACTGTTGAAGGAGACTTGATCTCTAAAATGTGTCGATTGAATAAACATTACATTCTTAAATCAACAACTGGCATTAACCCCTTCCCTTCTGAAAATTTATATAAACTCCAAAGTACAGCAGCTAGGAAGGGCCAAAAAATGGGCGCACCTACTTGTTTTAAAATCATAATCTGCAATGACGGAATTGAACACTGTGGTGATAAACTACACAGCTAAAAAAATAAATCCCAATAAAAATTACCTATTACAGTCGATATGCATTAAAATTACACCCAGTAATATTTCCAATGTATACTAAATATGAATTTTAATCATGGAGTTGTATTGGAAACAAGTCAATTGCTCAGTCCATGTGTAAAAAGAAACACAAATAGCTAGCAGCTATAAATATCATCAATATATAAGACATAAGATTATACTCCTAGAGTAGAGGTTGTTCATGATTTTGATAACTGTTAACAAATTAGTAAAAGTGATATTTAGTCCATGTACTAAGGGTCCAGGAGACTGGCCCCAGTTGGTTGTAACTAAATTGTGTTCCAACTTTTTTCATAGAATTTCAGTTTCCTTCATCAAGAAGTCAACTCTCTGAAGATCACAAATTCCTATAGTTTCTTATTATGTTGTTGGTACTAATATGCCAAAGAAAAGCAGCTAATAATAAAATATGTCACAGAAAACAAAATACAAAGATATAATAAAGAATTCATTGCATGCAGTTAAGAATTATTACTTGCATACTAATAATCACATACAATTACTTTTCTCTTTGCCCTTGTCACATTTCATTGTGACAAAACAGAGCAAAATTAGATTAATATTTGCCATTTCTTTTAATAGAGAATATAATATTCAGTAAACAGAAGCCCAACATTTTGCTTTTGTCTTCATGTATTCTTTTCTGCTACATGGTGTGTTTCATTCAGAATAAATATTAATTAGTGCCTGTAACTTTGAAAATAAATCCTATTAAATGGAGATGTTATGGGAAAAATGCCAGCTCATACAAGCTCTTAAAAATAAATAAATAGAATGAATGGTGCTAATTTTAATTGTTAACATCTCAACATTATACTAGTATATCACTATACAATAGCAAGTTCTTAATTTCACTTAACCCCTTAACGACCGAGGATGTACTGGTATGTCCTACATAATCAATGGGTAATCACATCTGGCTGCTGCGGGCAGCAGGCGGGTATTCCTGCACATGTAAGATGATTTGAACAGCTGACATGTGTGTCTTGCAGACACGGGTGGATACGATATCCATCCACGCCTGTAAACCCCTTAAATCACGCTGTCAAACTGTGAAAGCGCGATTGAAATGTCCGCAACGGTAAACGTGTACTCATCCACCTCCATGAGCGGCACAGAGTCATGTGATGACTCCTGCAGCTCACATGACTCACTTCTTGTAACAGCCGGCAGAGCAGCTTCTGTAACTGGAGATGAGCATTTCTAGTGCTTATAGCTGTGTAGTTGTGATTGTTAAGGATGGGATACAAGTGATCCCTTTTCGATCTGACCACTGTTTCTAATCATAATATCGTGTGTGCACAATGAGAAAGAATAATAATTAATTGAATCAATTATAACACTCTCTCACACGACAGAAGCTGAGGCAAGACTGAAGTCTTTATTCTTAGACAGCTAGACCACAAAGTAAAAGGGGTGTAGACAAAAGTTTTAGTCCAATCAAGTATCGTAGGTCGGAGCTTCATGACGTAGAGAGATCTGCACATCCTCCTTGGATTGGTCAGTCCAGGCTCCAGGAATTTCTTTGTCCATCGTCCCATGTGCAAACAGGAAGCGGCAGTCATCTTCAAGTTATATATATATATATATATATATATACTAGTATATACTGTATCCAAGGAAAATCACTAAATATGCAATATACCTATATATATGTGTTAGTAAAAGAGTAAAAAAGAACAAAGACATGCATAGATATGTGTGTTAGTTTACATCTTACTAAACTATATACCTGAGTCTATGAAATGGCTGAATTAAGTATTTCAGTTTACTCATTTCTCATCCCCAACAGTCCCCCCTAAAGACTTACTTCTGCCATTTCTGATTTCTAAGGGTACTATGTTCCCTTAGGAAGGGAGGTAGAAAGACCTATCGGAAAACCTGCCTAACTGAACGTTGAGGCATGGGCGGAGGGGGGAAGTGTTTTTTTTCACCGGTTTGAGACCAAGGACTCCTAGGCAAGTCCTCACCCTTTGTAGTTGGACTTTCCCATGTCCCAAGGTTCTCTAAGTCATCCTCTCTTCTAACTGTTTATTCTAGCAGAATCGTTTTGTAACCGGGGGAGAGGATCGTGTTGGTCTTTATCGGCATGTCATCTGTCATACCTAGGTCTTCTGTTTCAAGTAAAGGAAAGGTCCCTCCTAATGTGACTTCAGCTGTTTTGGAAATATTTTCTTTAAACACGGAATTACACAAACCGTAATGGCTAATACTATGACTAGTACTATACTTAAGGCGGTCCCTGTCTGGATCAACCAGCCATTAAAAGAACTCGTCCACCCAAAATAGTCTCCCCAGGGGTCGGTCACTCCTGAATTTTTCTTTAATTCTTCAGACAGTGTAGTGAGTTTCTTTATAGCTAAGGTGACCTTCCCATCCACCCCAGTGTTATCTGGTATATATGTACAACAAACATCCCCCACCATTTTACAGACTCCACCTTTCTCTGCGAGTATCATATCTAAAGCCATTCTGTTTTGATAAGCCATGATGGAAGTCGGGTCTAGTTGTTCTGCTCGTCCCTCTAAGGCGTCACGTGTATAATTAACAAAACGTTGCTGATTATAGTAGATATAATTAATCCAGTCTACATTTTTATTTACAGTAATTATGGGGATAATAGATTCAAATTCCGCCTTAACTTGGTCTCTAGCTTTATATTCGTCACGGACCCCCCTGGGCACTCCAATAGCGTCAATGTAAACATGTGGGTCAAAAGAGCCTTTAGGTGTATTTTTACCGGTACGGTCATCATCTGCACTCCGTTGAGTCCGTAAGTTGACTTTGATGTGCGCTATAAAGTCATTTTCTTTGACAGTGTGGTCAGTGGGGGCTATGTGTATAGGCATAAGTGCCTTAGCTAATGTACATTCTCCCGTCTAATTTCCTTCTACTCGTGATCGAATTTTCATATCCCCACAAATCCAAAACACATCTGCCACGAACTGTACCTGGTTAATTAAGTGATCATGGGTGAGATTGCTATAGGATCCACAGAACCCATCTCGAAATCTACACATATCTCTCCCTTGACAACTCACATTCTAACGGTTATAGTTGCCAGGATATATAGTGATGCCTTTCCCAGGGGAGAAGGCCTTGGCTATTATTGGGTATCTTTTTTTCCATTCTTCCCATGCATTTCCCTCTGTCATATTTGTAAACAGACTAACAAGACATAATTCAGCTTCGTAATCTAAATTCAGTGGGACGGTTCCTAAATGAGGTCTGGCTCCTGCACATACATAACAGTCTGACCTGTTGGCTTGGTGTACTGTATATTTCATCCATTCTAACCACAGGTTAGTGTCTGTATAACCCTGTTCAACTGCATATACATCTTCCATGGTGGGATTAGCTATGGCTACCATACTGTGAAAGGTCTGAATATGTGTAAGCATTCGAAATACTGGTAGAACTTTTGTCATCTGCGATAACCTGAATTTTCCCAACTGTGTACAACCATTGTGTCCACCCTTTATATGTGTACCCAGAAGGTATATACCTTCATCCTGAGGTTGGGGGTGTTCTATGTTGAGAACTAAAGGGTTACACTGGTTATTCGTAGTACATGTTCTAGTGACTGGTGCACGGGAGAGCGTAATCCTGGTAAGTAAAGATCTGCCCTTCTCATCCCGTTTATTTAAGGCTACACTTGGTTTGTATCCCCAATTTTCACCAGTATTCCACCCAACAGCCTTCCATGAGCTACATGTGTCTCCATATCCACCTCCTGTAACACATATGTACTGTTGTCCCTGTCTCAAGTGTGCTTGACATCCCATTTGGGGGACCCGTCCTATTTCACATTTCACAATATCACAGTAAACAAATGTAAAAGTGACAACTTGTGTCGAACTATTGTACCAAAACGTAACCACCTCATTTGTTTTGGTAACAGTGGCCTGAGACCACACAGATGTTGTGAAAAGGATAAGTATAAGCAGGACACTCAGTGCAACTCTAGTGGATCGACCCTTCTGCAATGCCAGGCGTGGATCCATGTTGTCCTGCCTTCGAGTTTCACGGAGGTTGGAGTCACCAGGATTATCTGGAACGGGCCTTCGTATCTGGGCTCCAGACAATTCTTCCTGACGTGTTTCTTAACGACCACCCACTCTCCTGGTTTCAATGTGTGGGTGGCTAGATCTGTGTCAGGATCTGGAAGAGAAGAGAAAACTGCTGCATGTGTTTTAGTTAACTCTCGACTTAGTTCAATAACAAAATGCACAACTGAGTCATGGTGGTCAGACAAATTTTGAGGGAAATAAGACCCTAATCTGGGGACGGAACCGAAAAGTATTTCAAAGGGGGTTAGGCCATGTTTTGCAACAGGGGTGTTTCGGGTATGGTACAGGACTATAGGGAGAAGTTCTGTCCAGGGCAGTGCACTGTCTTGTGAGGCCTTGAGCAGTTTAGTCTTCAGAGTTGAGTTCATCCTTTCCACTTTCCCACTGCTCTGGGGATGATAAGGAGTATGCAGTCCGAGACTTGCTCCGAGCATGTTCCACAGTTCTTGGTAAATGTTAGTTAACTTTGAAGGCTGGTCCTTGATCGCTTTCGATGACTTCTGGCATTCCAAACCTGCACACGGTTTCTGTGATGAGTCGTTTAGCTGTGACTCTAGCAGTCATGTTGACTATCGGGTAGGCCTCGGGCCAACTGGAAATGATGTCGACAACTACCAAAACATACTCGTACTTCCCTACTTTGGGTAGTTGTATGTGGTCCACTTGTATCCTTTGGAATGGATAAAGAGGCTTCGCCAGATGTTTTTGTGGTGTCTTCTCTGTTTGTGCAGGATTACATGTTATGCAAGTCTGGCAGCTTCTAGTGTACGCGGATATTGCTGAGGAAATTCCTGGTGCGTAGTAGAACTTCTGGATGAGTGCCAATATTTGATTCTTGCCTCTGTGTGTACAACCATGGGCCCATGCTACTACTGCAGGGAACATTCTTCTTGGTAGACAGACTCGACCCTCGAGCTTCCAAAGTTTCCAATCCACCTTGGCTCCCATCTTCTTCCTTCTTGTCTTTCATCATATGGAGCATGGATCTGTTCCGATATGAGTTTATCATATGGAGTCCTCCCCACTTTGTTGCCTGAGTCTTCTGGCTGTGTAGTTTTCCCCGTCCTGGTTGTTACCATGAGTAGAATATCCGCCAATTCTTCCGGTTTCTCTCGTGCTGCCATCTTCACTAGTTCATCAGCATAATTATTGCCAAGTGCTTCTAAGATGACCAGCCGTCCATGCGCTCTGACCTTCATGACAACTATCTCTCTGGGCAACTGAACTGCCTGCAACAGTTTATAGACAAGTACCGCATTCTTCACTGGAGTTCCAGTTGTGTTAATGAATCCTATGAGCAACCATAGCAGTCCAAAATCGTGGACAACCCCAAAGGCGTACCTGCTGTCAGTATAGATGTTGACTCTTTTTCCTTCTGCCGCTTCACACGCCTTGATAAGAGCTACCAATTCTGCTTCTTGTGCTGACATGTGGGATGGTATGGCTCCTGATTAGAGATGAGCGAACCGGTCGCGGTTCGGCTCGAGGTCGGTTCGCCGAACGGAGCTCCCGTTCGAGTTCGGTTCGTTGAACGTTCGACGAACCGAACTCGAACTGCATAGGAAACAATGGCAGGCAATCACAAACACATAAAAACACCTAGAAAACACCCTCAAAGGTGTCCAAAAGGTGATAAACAACTCACAATACAACACAAACACATGGGAAAGTGACAAGGACATATACTCATGCGAAAACAAAACAGCTGGACAAGGAAAAAGAGGAGGAGACACAGATATATGAGTATATGCAAGGAAACATCGATGACATTACTGTGCAACTTGAGCCCTGCTCATTTTAGGCTTCCAATCTGGATAAATTGCCTGAGCTCGCCACGTACGCCTTGGGGATCTTGACGTGTCCTGCAGCCAGCGTTCTCTCGGAACCAGTCTTCAGTGCTGCTGGGGGTCTGCTGGCAGATAAGCACACGTGTCTTTCCACTGACAATGTGGACATGGCTCTCAGAGGACTTTTCTTCCCCTGGGTCAGCCAGGGGAGGCGAAAGGCACGCGTATTTTTGAGAGTGCTTCATGCAAAGCATCTTTTTCTTTTTCAAAAGGGGGGTCAACTGATGCCAGTCAAGTGGGGTGTGTGTGGCCCAATTAGTGGCAACGAGGGAGACTGTGGTTGGAGTCCCCTCGCTGTGTTTCTAAAAGAACCAAGATGAACAAGTCATGGCTCTCAGAGGACTTTTCTTCCCTTGGGTCATCCAGGGGACGGGAAAGGCACGCGTATTTTTGAGGGTGCTTCATGCAAAGCATCTTTTTCTTTTTCAAAAGGGGGGTCAACTGATGCCAGTCAAGTGGGGTGTGTGTGGCCCAATTAGTGGCAACGCGGGAGACTGTGGTTGGAGTCCCCTCGCTGTGTTTCTAAAAGAACCAAGATGAACAAGTCATGGCGCTCAGAGGACTTTTCTTCCCCTGGGTCATCCAGGGGACGGGAAAGGCACGCGTATTTTTGAGAGTGCTTCATGCAAAGCATCTTTTTCTTTTTCAAAAGGGGGGTCAACTGATGCCAGTCAAGTGGGGTGTGTGTGGCCCAATTAGTGGCAACGAGGGAGACTGTGGTTGGAGTCCCCTCGCTGTGTTTCTAAAAGAACCAAGATGAGCAAGTCATGGTTCTCAGAGGACTTTTCTTCCCCTGTGTCATCCAGGGGACGGGAAAGGCACGCGTATTTTTGAGAGTGCTTCATGCAAAGCATCTTTTTCTTTTTCAAAAGGGGGGTCAACTGATGTCAGTCAAGTGGGGTGTGTGTGGCCCAATTAGTGGCAACGAGGGAGACTGTGGTTGGAGTCCCCTCGCTGTGTTTCTAACAGAACCAAGATGAACAATTCATGGCTCTCAGAGGACTTTTCTTCCCCTGGGTCATCCAGGGGACGGGAAAGGCACGCGTATTTTTGAGAGTGCTTCATACAAAGCATCTTTTTCTTTTTCAAAAGGGGGGTCAACTGATGCCAGTCAAGTCGGGTGTGTGTGGCCCAATTAGTGGCAACGAGGGAGACTGTGGTTGGAGTCCCCTCGCTGTGTTTCTAAAAGAACCAAGATGAACAAGTCATGGCTCTCAGAGGACTTTTCTTCCCCTGGGTCATCCAGGGGACGGGAAAGGCACGTGTATTTTTGAGAGTGCTTCATGCAAAGCATCTTTTTCTTTTTCAAAAGGGGGGTCAACTGATGCCAGTCAAGTGGGGTGTGTGTGGCCCAATTAGTGGCAACGAGGGAGACTGTGGTTGGAGTCCCCTCGCTGTGTTTCTAAAAGAACCAAGATGAACAAGTCATGGCTCTCAGAGGACTTTTCTTCCCCTGGGTCATCCAGGGGACGGGAAAGGCACGCGTATTTTTGAGAGTGCTTCATGCAAAGCATCTTTTTCTTTTTCAAAAGGGGGGTCAACTGATGCCAGTCAAGTGGGGTGTGTGAGGCCCAATTAGTGGCAACGAGGGAGACTGTGGTTGGAGTCCCCTCGCTGTGTTTTACATGATGTTCGAAGGGCATGACATGCCTAAGAGGTTGAGTTTCATCATCTGCAATTTGTTGGCAATAGAAAGGCTGCCTTTACACCCTTTTGAGATCGAGGATTTTCGAGACCTTATGCCCATTGCAGTGCCCCAAGAGCCGATGGCCAGTCGTCACTCCTTCTCCAAGAAAGGCGTGCCCGCGCTACCACAGCAGGTCGCACACAATCTCATCGATTCCTTTAGAAACTCTGTGTGTGACAGGGTGCATTTCACCATAGACACTTGGACCAGTAAGCATGGACAGGAGAGTTACATGTTGCTGACTTGGCACTGGGTAACTATGGTGAGAGATGGAGAAGGGTTTGCTGTACAAGTCTTGCCGTCCACACGACTTGTGTGTCAATCCTTCATCTGTATGTACAAATTCCTCCACTGCTTCTGCCTCCTCAACCTCGTGTGGGTCCTCCACCTCGGCCCAAACCCTGTGTGGTCAGGCCACCCGCGTTGTAACTGCGCCCAAGGAATTCCACACACCTCCTTACTATGCTGGCAGCAGAGCTCAAGGCCATCAGGCTGTCAAATGTTTACTTTGAAATGTAGGGGAAATGTGAGACACCGCTGAGGAATTGTGGACGGTTAGCTCTGGAGAGTGAGACCGAGTTTCATCAATGGTTGTCTCCACTCAACCAGCAGCCAGGGAAGGTCGGGTGCGACAATGATGCAAACCAGTCTGCGACCCTTCTTCAGGGCAATGTGGCACACGTGCCTTGTATGGCTCACGTGTTGAACCTGGTTGTCCAGCAATTTTTAAAACACTATCCCGGCCTACATGGCCTTCTGCAGAGGGCACGGTGTAACGCCTGCCTGGATCGACACACTCAGATGGGCTGTAAAGGATAGGCTAGAGGCAAGCCACTCACCAAGCTGGACACCCAGAACCCTGAAACCCTTTAACCCCTATACAGTGATTTGGAATTACACAGGGCCCAAGTTTATCAATACCTGTGGAAGGCAGAGAATAGTAGTCATGCAGGGTCAAAAACATTAATTGAGGAAGAGGAACAGAATGGGATGGCCAGGACTTAACCAGAAAACAAGCAGAGGTGAAATGCGGATCGGCCAACGAGGTACATAAACAGCAAGCAGGAAAAGTAGTCAGGTAACAAGCACACAAAATCATAAAACTGAACTGGGGGTAACAGTAACAAGAGGTTCATAGCTTTGTCTGGCAGTGGTCTGCAGACAGGAGGGGCCTAAAAAAGGGTGTGGTGTCTTCCCATTGGTTGTAGCTGAATGATGGTACTTCATCTGTGAGATACCCACCACCTACATTCAGCCTGTGGTTCTGTATCTGTCAAGGTAACGCAACCCAGTGGGTGACCATAACCTGCGTCCACCTGCGCCGCTGTCATCGACTCCTTTCCCATCATCAGCACTATGCATGAAAGGAACACGTTGTCACCTGGCGACCGGAGTACAAATTGATTGAGTGGACTACGTTGGTGACTTAACAGCCGTGTGCGGCAATGATGCAAACCTGTCTGCGGCCCTTCGGCAGGGCAAAATCACACACGTGCCTTGTATGGCTCACGTGTTGAATCTGATTCTCCAGCAATTTTTAAAATACCATCCCGGTCTACATAGCCTTGTGCAGCGGGCACGCTGCTATGTGCTCACTTTCATCCTTCGCACCCAGCAACTCAACAACTTTCATCGCTCCTGAAGTCTTACGGTCTGGCGGTTAAACGCCTGAAATGCGATGTTCCGACAAGCAGGAATTTGAATCTGCACATGTTTCAGCGTCTGTGGCAGCACCGCAGAGCCCTGCTGAAATACGGTATGACGTATACCCTCGGCTAACTTGATCCAGAGGTGGTGCAGATCACGCTGCTGGAGTGGTGTCAGATCAAGGACCTATGCACCCTTCTACACAGTTTACAAATATCGACGAAGATCTTTAGCACTGGCGATGCCATTCTCAGCGTGACAATTCTGGTCATCTACAAGATGGAGCACACTGTAAGCATTATTCGGAGTCAGGTGTTGGTCCAAGAGGAAGGGGTGGAAGTACAGGAGGAGTCATATGCAGAAGGGATAATAAGATCTACAAGGTCCAGACGGTGAGCGGCACCTAGGCGGAAGTCAATGGACGGTGGGGGAGAGGGATTAACAAGGGCGCATAGTATCTGCAAAAATTGTTGAGGAAGGTGCAGGAGCCCATGGAAAAATGGAGGACGAACTGGTGATGGGCATGGAAGACTCAGCAGATGAGTGAGAGCTTGCTCACATTTAGATTGTGCGAGGTTGGGGGGAGAGGGCAGAGGAAGGAGGCACGATTCTCACCTCTCTGCCACCAACACACCAAGGACTTGGTCCTCCTGGATGCACAAGACACATGAGCGCCTTCTTGCTGCACTACCTACAACATGACCCTCGGATTGTACGAATTCGAAGTAATGCTAACTACTGGGTTGCCACACTGTTAGATCCCCGGTACAAGACAAAATTTGGCGAAATAATTCCAGCCATAGAAAGGGACGCACGTATACAGGAGTATCTGCAGAAGGTGGTACGGATTCTTAGATCTGCTTTTCCACTAAACACCAGTGCTGCACAGAGTGAATCTCAACGCTTTGTCATGGATAGGAGGAAATGGGCTTTTACTTGTCCACATCTGAGGGACCGAGGGCTGGCTGCTGGGCTGAGACGGCGTTGAGTATGGTGTCCCTGCAGAGTTGCACTTTTGGTCATATACCAAATGAGTTGAAAAAGGACAAATGCTGGTGGAAAGGGGAACAGGTGTGTTGGAAAGGGGAAAAAAGTTTTTGTCCGTGGGTTTGGTGGTTAAGCAAAAGTAACATTTGATGAAGAAACAACATCTGTTACGGTGGGACTGGCAGATTTGGATAAGGTGGTATATACTATGTTACCGGTATATAACGAAAATTAATAAGAAAAGAAAGAGAAAGGTATATATCCCCATCAGCAGTCAATGTCCACCGTGCTCCCAGATGGAAAAGGAGAGGTTTGCAAATGGAAGGTTAGGTGGAGGATACAGATCTGTGTGGCTATGAAACTAATAGTTGCCTGAACCGAGTTAGACGCCACTCGGATCTTGAGACTGGGAGCCCTTTTAGTGTCACAGGGTCCACACGCCCACCCAGCCCAGGAACTCCCTGTTAACATCACAGGGGCCATTCAGTACGCTGACCGTGTGCATTGGGGCCACACCTGTGGACAGCAGGCGCATCAGCAGCAGCAGGCCTGTTAATTCCACTGGGCTGCACAAGCAGGACTTGTAGGACAGGAGCTGGTCTTAACCGTTCTGCGTTACCAACTGTGGTGGCGGCCTGCATCGACGCCCTATCCCTGCCTACCTCTGGCCTAAAGCTGCAATGGGTTCAACACATGGAGGTGTGCTCTTTCGGAGCATAATAGAAGACTGCGCATCTCCTTGTTGGCTCCAGCCCGTTTTATAACCTGGGTCCGCCCCAAACCAGGGGGGACCACAATGCACCTCCTGGAGACAAAAGCAGAGTGACACGTCATGAGTGGCATAACTAGCATCCTATTTGGACCCGCAACTTCAATAATGACCTCATGGCTGCCACGACACAAACACCTCACCAGTCATTGTCTGACCATCAATAATGAGGTGAAAAGTCATAGGGGCGGGCCTCTGTAAGCCATTTGGGAGTGGCCTGGCCACATCGTCAGGACACCTGATGCCCTGTGGTCTATATGAGCCCCCCCACATCAGGGGCAGGGCCAAAGAGTTCATTACCGGACCTAGTCTCTGATGCAATAAGTGCCTGAGCATGGTCAGTTGCATGAAATAGAGTCTCTGAAAAAAGACTATCAGCTTTAGCATGGTGTCTCGGCACAAAACAGGACTTAGACCCGGCATGGAATGCAAGTACCTGTGCAAAGAGGCTTTTCACACTAAGTGTGGGAGCATGCGCTGTATCCCGAAATGAAGACTTAGCGTCAGGAATGGCACAGTCCGGCTGAGCATACTCACTAGGCGAAACACTGTAGTTAGGCTGCAGCTGGGGTAAATCGGCACACGCATGCGCACTAGTTGCCTCTCCACACTTACACGTGGAGGAGAAATTGCTCTTCGGGTGTGGACTTGGAGATGCTGTCTATAAACAGAAGGAAAAGCTAAAGGAAGCCTCACTTTCTATCCCTCCGAATTATCAAATGCAGCAATGAATTCCCTGAGTTTGCTATAACATTAGCATAGCAAAATGTGCATGAGGGTGTCCTCCACAGGTGCTAGGATTAGCTTGGCACCAGTGGGACAATAATGGAATACAACATCCAGTTCTATGATGCCACTAAATGGCAGTATTTTTTGCTATCATTATAGCTTATTAAAAACAGAGCAGGAGGGTGTCCTGCACAGGTGCTAGAAATAGCTTGGCACCAGTGGGACAATAATGGAATACAACATCCAGTTCTATGATGCCACTAAATGGCAGTATATTTTGCTATCATTATAGCTTATTAAAAACAGAGCATGAGGGTGTCCTGCACAGGTACTAGAAATAGCTTGGCACCAGTGGGACAATAATGGAATACAACATCCAGTTCTATGATGCCACTAAATGGCAGTATTTTTTGCTATCATTATAGCTTATTAAAAACAGAGCAGGAGGGTGTCATGCACAGGTGCTAGAAATAGCTTGGCACCAGTGGGACAATAATGGAATACAACATCCAGTTCTATGATGCCACTAAATGGCAGTATTTTTTGCTATCATTATAGCTTATTACAAACAGAGCAGGAGGGTGTCATGCAGAGGTGTTGTAAATAGCTTGGCACCTGTGGGGCACAAATGGAGTACAACAGCCACTTCTTGTATGCCACTAAGTTGCAGCAGTTTTTGCTAGTATAATGGCTTAGTTATAATGAGTTTGAGTGTGCAATGCAGGCAGACGTGCTGCAAATATCTGTGCACTACTGGGACTATACAGAAGTCCAATAGCCACGTTTAGGATGCCACTAAGTTCACTCAGTGTTTGCTAGTATAATGGCTTAGTAACAATGAGTTTGAGTGTGCAATGCAGGCAGACGTACTGCAAATATCTGTGCACTACTGGGACTATACAGAAGTCCAATAGCCACGTTTAGGATGCCACTAAGTTCACTCAGTGTTTGCTAGTATAATGGCTTAGTAACAATGAGTTTGAGTGTGCAATGCAGGCAGACGTGCTGCAAATATCTTTGCACTAGTGGGACTATACAGAAGTCCAATAGCCACGTTTAGGATGCCACTAGGTTCACTCAGTGTTTGCTTGTATAATGGCTTAGTAACAATGAGTTTGAGTGTGCAATGCAGGCAGACGTGCTGGAAATATCTTTGCACTAGTGGGACTATACAGAAGTCCAATAGCCACGTTTAGGATGCCACTAGGTTCACTCAGTGTTTGCTAGTATAATGGCTTAGTTATAATGAGTTTGAGTGTGCAATGCAGCCAGACGTGCTGCAAATATCTATGCACTACTGGGACTATACAGAAGTCCAATAGCCACGTTTAGGATGCCACTAGGTTCACTCTGTGTTTGCTAGTATATCGGCTTAGCTACAATGAGTTTGAGTGTGCAATGCAGGCAGACGTGCTGCAAATATCTTTGCACTAGTGGGACTATACAGAAGTCCAATATCCACGTTTAGGATGCCACTAGGTTCACTCAATGTTTGCTAGTATAATGGCTTAGTTATAATGAGTTTGAGTGTGCAATGCAGGCAGACGTGCTGCAAATATCTGTGCACTACTTGGACTATACAGAAGTCCAATAGCCACGTTTAGGATGCCACTAGGTTCACTCAGTGTTTGCTAGTATAATGGCTTAGTAACAATGAGTTTGGGTGTGCAATGCAGGCAGACATGCTGCAAATATCTTTGCACTAGTGGGACTATACAGAAGTCCAATAGCCACGTTTAGGATGCCACTAAGTTCACTCAGTGTTTGCTAGTATAATGGCTTAGTTATAATGAGTTTGAGTGTGCAATGCAGGCAGACGTGCTGCAAATATCTTTGCACTACTGAGACTATACAGAAGTCCAATAGCCATGTTTAGGATGCCACTAGGTTCACTCAGTGTTTGCTAGTATAATGGCTTAGTTATAATGAGTTTGAGTGTGCAATGCAGCAAGACGTGCTGCAAATATCTTTGCACTACTGGGACTATACAGAAGTCCAATAGCCACGTTTAGGATGCCACTAAGTTCACTCAGTGTTTGCTAGTATAATGGCTTAGTAACAATGAGTTGGAGTGTGCAAAGGGCAGGAGGGTACAGTGGCAGGGTTGTGGGTCTCTGGGTAGAGGAAAGGAAGCCTGCCTTTCTATCCCTCCTAATGAGGAAATGCAGTGAGGAAATCCCTGACCTTAGCTACACAGACGCTGTCATCTTGTGTAGCTGTTAAACTTTGTTTTCAGGACCTGTCACCTATGGCTCTGACCCTGCCAGTACGAGCCCTTAAAAGGACTGATAGAAAGTGCTATCCCTAAGCTATCCAGCGCTGTGTATGGAGCGTATACAGCTGTATCGGTGTTAGGAGCTGCGCCAGTGATGTCTGACACCAAGGACGCAGAAGAGATAATGGCGTCCGGACGGGCAGATACTCGTTTTTATAATGCAGGGACATGTGACATGGACATCCTATCACACATGCCGTTGCTTCTCTGGCTAAAAGTCCACTTAGCTGTGTGTGTGTCTGGGATTGGCTGACATGCTGGCCCTCCCCACTACACGTGCGCGCTTAGGGAAGGAAGACAAGGAAAAAAAATGGCCATTATCCAAACAGCAGTGATCTGAATGCGCTGTTCCCGCACACTATACACTGAAATGTCATAATAGTGTGAGTCACAGAGTGACTTACACTATTACAGCGGAAAGCCAGCTAGGAATTAGCTGGGTTTTTTGCTGCTAGAACCGTTCTCGAACGTATCTAGAACTATCGAGTTTTTGCAAAAAAGCTCGAGTTCTAGTTCGATCTAGAACAGCCCCCAAAGTCACTCGAGCCGCGAACTGGAGAACCACGAACCGCGCTCAACTCTACTCCTGATGTAATTGGCTGATACAGAGTGGTCACAGCAAATCCCATGTAGAACTTGCCGCCATCCGCGTACCGAGAACCATCTGTCCACAAAGTAAGGTCTGCATTTGGCAAAGGTGTTTCAGATACTTGACAAGGTGTAGTAGTTTCCTTTTCCATCTCCTTTAAGCAATCATGGCTGCAAACAGGGACGTCAACCATGTCGTAGATGCTGCAGCGTTCATGGGCTTCATCCTGACATATGGGGTAGTCCCCCCTAGAAAGCGGAAGAAGAGTAGCGGGATTCAAGGTGGTACACTGCTGTAGAGTAACGTTGTCAGGAAGTAGTAGGGAGCACTGAAGACGAAGGTGACGTTGGGCAGACAGGTGTCTTGGTTGAGTCTGGTCAAGAATCGCCTTCAAATCATGGGGTGCTTGAACCACCGTGACGTGGCCAAGGGTAATGTCGGTCATTTTGTCAAGAAAAAGATGTGCAGCATGGACCGCACGAAGACAGGTGGGTGAGACCCTTGCCACAGGGTCTAGTCTGCAAGAGTAGTATCTAACTGGGCGTTTTCTGGAGCCATGGTCTTGTGTTAACACTACGGAGGCATGGCCATCGATCTCATGAAGAAAGAGAGTGAATGGCAAGGCATAGTTCGGAAGGCCCAATGCTGGGGCTGTTAAGATGGCATCTTTGAGTTTCTCGAAAGCCCAATTTCGTTTGTCATAATCCTCAGGAAGGTCGTTATATGTGATATGATTGGTCTTGACAGCGTCGTACAACGGTTGCATGATCCTGGAAGCATCTGGTATCCATTGTCTGCAATAGGTGATGAGGCCTAAGAAGGCTTGTAGTTGTTTGATATTCCTGGGGAAGGATAGAGCATCAAAGGCCGCTTTCCTATCCTCCGTGAGGTGTTTGGAGCCTGGTGAAATACAATGACCAAGGAATACGACTTTGGGTTGACACCACTGAACCTTTGCTTTAGAGACCTTACAATTTTGGGTTGCAAGGAACTGGAGCAAAGATACGGAGAAGTCGTAGCAGTCTTGTTCACTTCCGGCACAGAGGAGCAGATCGTCCACATACTGTAAAAGAGCCACTTCTGGATGCTCTTGCTGCCATGGTGAGAGAATGATAGACATTGCTTGAGTGAACTGATTGGGGCTGTTTTGTGCTCTTTGTGGCTTGACTGTCCATGTATACTGGCCCCCTTGGAAGGTGAAAGCGAACAGATATTGACAGTCCGGATGTAGAGGTACACTGAAGAAAGCGTTGGTGAGATCAATGACAGTGAAAACAGTCGCTGAGGGTGGGATCTGTCCAAGAAGAGTATGTGGATATGTGGATAAGGTACCACTGGGGTCTCCAACAGAGTATCAGCATTGACGGCCCTCAAGTCTTGCACTAACCGAAACTTAGGAGCTTCTCCTTTAGATGTGTTCTTTTTGACAGGAAACAACGGCATATTACATGGCGAAACACAGCGAATGAGGGCCCCGTTTTCAAGGAGAGGGGATATTTGCAGTTTGAGTGATTCTTCCTGGAGGGATTTCAGAGGATATTGCGGCACTAGAGTTAGCTGGACCCCAGTTTTAAGACGCACCATAACGGGAGGTACTTGCAGACAACCAACATCTTCGGGTCCCGTTGACCATAGAGACTGTGGTATAAGGGCTATAACACTGTCAGGTATTCCATACAAGGGATCGTCTCGATACAAGAGCATTATAGGCAATGCTGAGACAATACACACGTCTTCAATTCCCTCCGGTGTATTGGGATTGTGGAAAGTTACCATCATGCCATCAGAGTCGAAATTGATGTTTGCTCGGAAACGGTGTAAGAGGTCGGCACCCAAAAGAATAATGGGACAGGTAGGCGACATCAGGAGTCTGGTCAAAACTTCAGGGAAAGGGCCGATTGGGACCGGCACTGTAAGTTGGTGTTTGGTTGGTGTGCCATCTACACCAACACAAGTAAAAGTGTCTGAAGTAAGAGGAACTGACAATGGTAAGTCTTTTTGTCTAATAACAGTTTTGGCCGCACCTGTGTCCACCATGAATTTGATTGGGTTCTCATCTACCAGTAGGGTGAATGCAGAGCAAGGGGAAAAGGCACTTGTGGTAGAAGCCATGGCAGGTTCAGGCGTGCCTGACCATCATTGTAGCTGTAATTGAACCTGGTTGTGGAAAGCTTGTTGAGGTTCCAGATATTGTCTCCTTAGTTGTCGTCTATCGCCGTTCCGAGAGTAACACCTGTTAGGTGGCACTTGACAATCACGTTTGATATGTCCTTCTCTTCCGCACCTGAAGCAAGGGCCTCTGACTCCTCTCTGGTCAGGGTAGTTTTGGAATTGTGGTGAGGGTTCGGCTGTAGCTTGATGGATGGCGGGAGGGTACATTTGCGTAGGAAATGGAGATACATTAGACATGACGTATTGAGGGTCCTCAGAGTCCTCTTCCGTCAGGACAACCATCGCCTTCTTAGAGGGCTTCATATTCTTCTGGAAGCTCTTTGCTATAATAATAGGACCTGTCATGGTGGCATTTTCAATTTTAGGGCGAGTCTTCATTATATTATTCCTAAGCTCCTCTCTCAGGCCAGCGACAAAGGCTTGTGACAAAAGCTGAGCCTGTGGTTTAATTTGTTGTGAGAATTGGAGGTCTGCAAACATCTGGATGAGTCTGGAAGCTTATTTTTCAACTGACTCTGCTTGTTCTTGAGTCACATCCTTAAGGCTAGTAGCTTGATCAGATAAACGGTCTTGTGCCCAGGATTTCAACTGTTCATAAAAGGTGACACCGGATTGCCAGGTTGCTTCAGAAGACAGGCGAGTATCATTCAGGGCCCCTTCCATGACTGGCCAATAAGAGTCTCCTGCTTTAATTTGGGCCAATGACATTAAATCTTGCCATGTAGCGGCATACATCTTCTGGATCTGTACGATACGGCGGTAGAATGGCATAGGTTGGGCCTCTGGGTCTGGCAGTGTGGAGACTAGCTGCCTGTCCAGGAGTAAACATTATATACATCAAAGGTTCTGAGTCATCCTTGTCAAGTATGGCTTTCTGTGTCCGGACTGGTACTTGATCATCACTTGCATCTTCAACCATAATAGGTAGTTTCCTGGATGGAAATAGTGGGTTTGGATGGGCGAACGTATCCTTGGAGGGCATCCTGGAGTGCCTTAACAGTCGCTTCCAAACTTCCGACTAGACAAATTTCTTGCAAATTCAACATCTGGCCATGGATTAGGGACATTATGGTTTTAACAATCTCGTTTGCACAAGCTTGGATAGGAAATCCGAAAACCCCAGCTGAAATGGCGGGCAAGGCTATTGACCGTAAGGGCATCTGGGTCTGAGGGGTCTGGGAAGCGTGTAGGATGGCTGCTTCGACTGCCTCTCGGAGGATCCGGCAACTGGTGTCATGTTGATTGGAATCATAGAGTGGGCCAACTGCATGAATGACTAGATTGCAGGGCAGGTTGCCAGGGCCTGTAATAGCAATGCGTCCTGGTTGGACAGGGCCTTGTGTACGTACTAGGGCTTCTGAGTCACGTTGAATAGATTCGCCCCCAGCCTTGACTATACGGGCAGCTAGGCCACCTCTGTGGCGCAGGTGGCCGATGGCAGGATTAACCACGGCTCCTACAGACATGGTAGTGATGTCTCCTTTTCCAACTGAGAGGAGGAGGGTGCCATTGGCACAGGCATAATAGCGCTGAAAGACAGGGTCCCACTCCTCGGATACCGTAGAAAATTAATCCTGTGATCCTCCATCCATATGGAGGTTATCATAAGCCACACCGTCCTGTGCATAAGTTACACCCTCCTGTCCGGGTGGATCCAGATCAATAAGCTCATGTGACAGTACAGAACGGGTAGTATGTGGTTTGGGCCTCTGAGGTTTCAGAACTGGAGGTGCCACGGAGGATGCTGAAAGATTGGGACAGAGTAAACCGGGTTCATGCACCGGGCTGGGGTGATGACTGGACAAAGTAATTGTGGTTTATGAGGTGTAGCAAGATGGCCACCACAGGAAGTTCCAGGCATCTGACTTCCGGAAGTATTGCCATGTTGGGACACTATGGGTGTGCTGGGAGGGGCAGAAGCTACGGACGGTGCCAGGGGCGTTACTTTTAAAGGCTGTAAACTAGTTTGCATTACAGCATGCAAAGGAGGGGTTTGATTAGTACCAGATACAGTAACTTCTAAAGAAGGAGAACAATGGGGCACAGTTGGAGGAAGACATTTAGTAACGTCAGAAACAGCAACAGGCAAAGGGGGGTAAAGGGGGGGACTGTGAGCTATAGCAGGCAGTGAATGAGGTCTTTGTCCTCTACAATTATAACAAACACCACAATAATCAGGATTTTGGCAATCACAAACAGGGCATATCCACCCACCTGGACCAACCCCTGGACCGGCCGCAGAACTATTGTAAGACGGCGGCAATGAGGTTTGTGAATCTGTCACTTGAACCTTTGATTTTTCACTTAAAACATGACCATACAGTTTAACATGTCCTTGGTCCACTTCAATCTCCTGCCAGCCCTATTTCTGCAAAACAGCAGCTGTCCGAAACCAAGCTTTTGCTGTATCCAACAGATTATTGTCTTCAAGTATGCCCTTACTAGAGCTCAATATTGACTTCCATACACTGGGCTGCAGCCTGCCACCTGATGGTAATCCAACTATTTTACACAATTTGTTACAATTTTTCATATATTTTTTTCCTTCTCGTCTTCCAACTAGGATACTAGCGCTCTCAGCATTCTCTGGAAGAACCGTTTTCTTTCTGAACAGAGTATACATGTGCTTTAATTGGACCGTCTGGCTCCAACTGAACCCTCTTCCCACTTCCCTACTATGCAATAAGGACACACTTAGACGTCCAACGTGTGAATACAAAACCGTTCCTCACGCGTCCCTATTTCCGGCGTCTCACATAGCAGTACATGAGTTAATACTCAGGGGAATGCGCTGATTCAAACACTTTTCTCCACCACCAGAATCCCTCCCCCTCTTTCCCATGTAACGAGGACGCACTTTTTCAGCATCCAACACGTGAATACTAATACCGTTCTCCACGTGTTCCTATCCGGCTCTAAACACAGAAATCGATGTGTTAAAGAAAAACAAAACACTGGGGGACACGCCGATTCCCTTATCTCTCTGTTCCAAAAACAAACCAACAATTACAAAATACTGAAAAACACATAAACCAGTTAGTTGATATATATATATATATATATATATATATATATACTGCAGCAGTAGGTAATCAACCCCTCCTTTCTCCTCACTACGAGCAGATGTCTGGGCTATCTTCCCCCCTTCTTTTCTTTCTTTGTTCTTAGTGGAGAAATGCAGCCATGTGGGCAATGACTAACATACACTGACTCCCCTTCTTGCTGCCCTCTCAGCGAAAGAATGTAGCTACGTGAGTGAGTGACCTCCACCTTTTTCTCCTCCACAGAACAAAGACAGCAGCTGAGTGAGTGAGTGACCCCCACCTTTTTTTTGCTTTCCTCTTGGTGAAGGCAACAACTGCAGGCGCGCAGCTACGTCTGCAGGCTTCACCCCTCCTTCTGCCTTTTCGCTCCAGGCAGCAATGGGTTTCACCAACCCCCCCTTCTTTTCTTCAACGTAAAGACTACGGCAGTGATTGCTAACACACACCGACTTTCCTCCCTGCTTCCTTTGTTCACAGTAAAGAAATGCAGGCTGCGTAATTCGACCCTGCTCTCTGTCCCTGTGTAAGCAGCCAGTGGGGGACTGACCTCCCCTCTCTTCCTCTCAGCTAGTCCTTTGTGTACAGCAGCAGAAAAACTCTTTGCAAACAAAATCAGAGTTAAAGTAGAGAAATTACAAACCCAATTAATAACAAATATCAATCCGCTACATACAAATCCGCGGGCAGCAGCCACTCAGAAAGCCCACCTGGTTTCTACCTCACTTACAACAACTTAATAATACAGACAGCCAGTCATATCTGTTAACCCTTGCCCATCACCTATGGGTGTGGGGTTTATTTTCCTTTGTTCTAAATTACCGGCAAAAGATAATGGCCACGTTAGGGTATATAACGTCAACCCCACCCTCAGTTCAGAGATCAAACCCTTCACCACAGACCGTCGAATCACAGGTAAATCATCATATACATTATATATGACACTCACCTGCGATATTTGAGTGATCAGCTCTATCGGCGGTCTGCGGGTATTGGGAAACGATCTCCTGGCTCTGAGAGAGAAGTTCGGCCAATCTTTCTTACGGTATCTCAGCAGTGCCTCCAACTGTTAAGGATGGGATACAAGTGATCCCTTTTCGATCTGACCGCTGTTTCTAATCATAATATCGTGTGTGCACAACGAGAAAGAATAATAATTAATTGAATCAATTATAACACTCTCACATGACAGAAGCTGAGGCAAGACTGAAGTCTTTAATCTTAGACAGCTAGACCACAAAGTAAAAGGGGTGTAGACAAAAGTTTTAGTCCAATCAAGTATCGTAGGTCGTGGCTTCATGACGTAGAGAGATCTGCCCATCCTCCTTGGATTGGTCAGTCCAGGCTCCAGGAATTTCTTTGTCCATCGTCCCATGTGCAAACAGGAAGCGGCAGCCATCTTCAAGTTATATATATATATATATATATATATATATATATATATATATACATATACTAGTATACTGTATACTGTGTCCAAGGAAAATCACTAAATATGCAATATACCTATATATATGTTAGTAAAAGAGTAAAAAAGAACAAAGACATGCATAGATATGTGTGTTAGTTTACATCTTACTAAACTATATACCTGAGTCTATGAAATGGCTGGATTAAGTATTTCAGTTTACTCAATTCTCATCCCCAACATGATCAACAGAAATTAATGAGCAATCAGACTGCTGATCCTTATAGTTTCCTTGGGGGACTAGTAAAATAAAAAAATAAAAACCTAAAGGTTCAAATCCTTTTGCCCCATTGATAATTAAAGGGTTAAAAAGACAAAAAATATGCACACATTTAGTATCATCAAGTTTAGAAATGCTCGCTCTATCGAAATATAAAATCAATTAATCTGACTGGCAAACAGCGTAACAGCAAAAAAGTTCCAAATGACAAAATTTATTTTTGGCCGCCACAAATTTTGCACAAAATGCAATAGTAGGCGATCAAAGCATAGCAATTAAAAACATCAGCTTAAGATGCAAAAAATAAGCCATCACAGAGCCATAGATCCTAAAAAGTGAGAACGCTATGGGTCGCAGAAAATGACACAAAAATTGTGCCACTTTTTTTGGACAAACATCTGAATTTTTTTAACCCCTTTAGATAAACGTAAACTTATACGTTTGCTATTTATAAACTCATACTGACCTGAGGCATCACAATGACCCATCAGTTTAGCCATATAATAAACACGGTGAATAATATATCCCGAAAACAATCATGTAATCACACTTTTTTTTTGCAATTGTTTCGCACTTTGAATTTGTTTCGCTGTTTTCCAGTACACTATATAGTAAACTTATGGTTTCATTTAACAGTACAGCTCGTTCCACCAAAAACAACCTCTCATATGGCAAGATTGTTGGAAAAAAAAAATTACAACTCTCAGAAGTAGGAAAGCAAAAAATACAACAAAAATGAAAAATTGCCCGAGGGTTATTGGGTTAAAAAAACACATTTACCAGGGACTGATTGAAGGTGATCTGTGCCTCTGACAATTTAAGGTAATAAACCCCTTACTATCAAATACAGCCATTATGTTAGTCATATATCCTGGCTACAGCACGGGGCACATTGACCTCCTCACCTGGTACCTGGCACTTGCTCCTTTGCAACTTGAGTTACCATAATAACTTGGCGGGAACCTCCGAAATGACACCTTAAGGCATTACAGGCCTGTTATGGTGGCAACACTCCTACTGAGTCTTTAGGTAGTTGCAGGGCCGGATTAAGGTTGGTGGGGGCCCCTGGGCAGAAAATCTGGTGGGGGCCCCATAAACGTTAACATTTTTAGCCATAACAGTAGAGCGCGAACTGTAGCATTTAGATATAAATTTAATGAACATTTATCTTCTTCTGTTCTGCCACATTCAGATTTACAGTACAAATACAGTCCAGGATCACTCACAGCCGTCACTTATACACAGTACAATACAGATACAGTCCAGGATAACTCACAGCTGTCACTTATACACAGAAAGTAGAGTTGCTCACATATTTTTTTATTCATCCCAATGTTAAGGCAGCCAGGGCCGGCTCCAGGTTTTTGTGGTCCCCGGTTGAGTCTTAGTGGGCCCCATCCACACACAGACACGCACATACACATACAGGCATACGTACATATACATATTTGAAGACAAATTCACAAAAATACATTTAAACAGACAAATATATGCACAGTCATATACACTGACACACATGCAGACACAGACGCATTAAAGGTGTTAATATGGAGAAGTCACAAGCAGCCTCACTCACCTCCCCCGCTTGTTTCCGTCCAGGTCCTCCAGGACATGTGGCTGTGTTGCATGATGGCCATCACTAACATGACTGCACACCATGCACACTGACACAGCACTGCTGTATATACATCACAGGAGGGGCTAGGGCCTACAATATATACATTACAGGAGGGGCAGGGGGCATAGACGTTACTGGGGGGCATAGATGTTGCTGGAGTGGCAAACAGCTCTGGTGGCGTACACATTACTGGGATGGATGGCTTAGCGCTCTGGGGTGCTGCACTGACTGCTCTGATTCATATATACACACACAGCTCTGCTTCACACACACACACAGCTCTGCTACACACACAGCTCTGCTACACACACACACAGCTCTGCTTCACACACACACACACACACACACACACAGCTGCTTCACACACACAGCTCTGCTTCACACACACACACACAGCTCTGCTTCACACACAGCTCTGCTTCTCACACACACACTCTGCTACACACACACACACTCTGCTACACACACACACACTCTGCTACACACACACACACTCTTCTACACACACACACACACTCTGCTACACACACACACACACTCTGCTACACACACACACACTCTGCTACACACACACACTCTGCTACACACACACACTCTGCTACACACACACTCTGCTACACACACACACAGCTCTGCTTCACACACACACACAGCTCTGCTTCACACACACACAGCTCTGCTACACACACACAGCTCTGCTTCACACACACACACACACACACACACAGCTCTGCTTCACACACACACACACAGCTCTGCTTCACACACACACACACACACACACAGAGCTCTGCTTCACACACACACACACAGAGCTCTGCTTCACACACACACACACAGCTCTGCTTCACACACACACAGCTCTGCTTCACACACAGCTCTGCTTCACACCACACATCTTTCTTCAGCTCTGCTTCACACACACACACACACACAGACCTGCTTCACACTACACATCTTTCTTCAGCTCTGCTTCACACACACACAGCTCTGCTACACACACACACAGCTCTGCTTCACACACACACACAGCTCTGCTTCACACACACACACACAGCTCTGCTTCACACACACACACAGCTCTGCTTCACACACACACAGCTCTGCTTCACACACACACAGCTCTGCTTCACACACACACAGCTCTGCTTCACACACACACACAGCCCTGCTTCACACACACACACGGCTCTGCTTCACACACACACACAGCTCTGCTTCACACACACACACAGCTCTGCTTCACACACACACACAGCCCTGCTTCACACACACACACAGCTCTGCTTCACACACACACAGCTCTGCTTCACACATAGCTCTGCTTCACACACCACACATCTTTCTTCAGCTCTGCCCTTACCTGCTCTGATGCCATCCTCCTGCTACTCCGGTATAGGCCGCCGTCCTCCTGCTGCTGTTCCGGTGCCGCGGCCATCCTCCTGCTCCGGTGAGTCTCCTCTCCTGGCCGTGGCGCCGGTCTTCTCATCTGCGGCCGCGGCGCCGGTCTTCTCATCCGCGGCGCCGGTCTTCTCATCCGCGGCGCCGGTCTTCTCATCCGCGGCCGCGGCGCCGGTCTTCTCATCCGCGGCCGCGGTGCCGGTCTTCTCATCCGCGGCCTGGGCGGCGTCCTGCTGTGACGGCCGCGGCATTGGACCCCGCAGCAGAGCAGGGAGCAGGCATACCTCTGACCCCGGAAGTACAAACTACTTCCGGGGTCAATCAGCGTCCTGCGCCCGCAGTTTGTTTTTGCGTCTTAGAGACGCAGATACAAATAAATGTAGGTGTGCACACCTCCCCCCCACCCCCCCGAAAACACAGCTGATGTATTAGACTGTCTTTACGGAGGGGGAGAGGGTGTGAAGAAAAAAAAAAAAATTGCTGACGGGTGGCAAGTATGGCCCTGGTGGTGGGGGCCCCCTTGGAAGCTCTTATGGTGGGGGCCCCGGGGCTGAAGCCCCGCCTGCCCCGCCTATAATCCGGCCCTGGGTAGTTGATGTCCATGCTACTACTTTCCACTGCTTTCCTATGCCATATTTACATTGGCCATCTGATCAACCTAGCAGTGCTTCATCTATGGGTGCTCCATATTGAAAGACTCTGCTATACAGTGGTTCCTCCTGACAAACCAAGCTTTTCTATATCTCTGGGCTTTGTAACATCAAGTACGTCTCCTGACATCCTGACTCATTTCTGTTGCTGGGCTTTGCTTTTGAATGTTGGTTGTACTCTCGCACTTGTGGTAGCATAAAATGGACTCTACAACCCACACAAGTGGCACAGGTAGTGCAGCTCATCCAGGATGGCACATCACTGCAAGCTGTGGCAAGAAGGTTTACTGTGTCTGTCAGCATAGTGTCCAGAGGATGGAGGTGCTACCAGGAGACAGGCCAGTACATTAGGAGATGTGGAGGGGGGCATAGGAGGACAACAATGAAGCAGCAGGACCGCTACCTCTGCCTTTGTTCAAGGAGAAGCACTAACAGAGCCCTGCAAAATAACCTCCAGCAGGCCACAAATGTGCATGTGTCTGCACAAACTGTTAGAAACCGACTCCATGAGGATGTCAGGAGGGCCCAACGTCCACAGATGGGGGTTGTGCTCACTGCCTAACACCTTGCAGGATACTTGGCATTTGCCACAGAACACCAGGATTGGCAAATTCGCCACTGGCGCCCTGTGGTCTTCACAGATGAAAGCAGGTTCACACTGAGCATATATGACAGACGTGACAGAGTCTGGAGATGCCGTGGAGACCAGTCTGCTGCCTGCAACATCCTTCAGCACGACCGGTTTGGCAGTGCGTCAGTAATGGTGTGGGGTGGCATTTCTTTGGAGGGTCACACAGCTCTCCATGTGCTTGCCAGAAGTAGCATGATTGCCATTGTCAAGGGAGGAATTTTGTTGAAGACTGCTAACGGAGTCTTCATTTGGGATATCCAGAGACGGTGCCATATTAGCTATATATCAGTGCCAATATATCAATGTATATAAAACATTGAACACACAGACATGCTCTCTCTTTCAGGCCTGAAACACACATCCGTGAAACACGTGCGTGTTTAGTCCGTTTCCGTGTATACTGGAGACACGGCCAAACGTGCACCAATGTTATTGTATGATAAAAGCTCCACGTGCATTTTTGATGCATGTCCGTTTGTCCGTGTCCGTGATCCGTACCTGTGTGCGTTTTGCACGGCAGCATGTCCGTTTTCTGCACGCAACACGCAGCACGGACTCAATGAAAGTCAATGGGTCTGTGCGCACGTCCGAGTGACACGGACGCATCTCTGTTTGCTCCCTGTACGTTTTGTGCTTTTTTCATGTGATGTTGGTCTTTTTTCTTATTCTGTTTCGTTCTCTCCCTCAGTCCGTCGGTCGGTCTCTATGTCTGTCGGTCGGTCTCTCTGTCTTATCTGTCCCTCTAGCTGTCTGTCGGTCAGTTCCCCCCCTCTCTCATACTTACCGTTCCCCGATCTACTGTGCGGCGCTGCACGGCTGTTATAAAAACTTCGGCGGCTTTTACTATTTTGAAAAAGCAGGCCGCCCATTAATCAATCTCGTATTCCCTGCTTTACCCGCCCACCGGCGCCTGTGATTGGTTGCAGTCAGACACCGCCCACCACGCTGAGTGACAGCTGTCTCACTGCACCCAATCACAGCAGCCGGTGGGCGTGTCTATACTGTGCAGTGAAATAAATAAATAAATAATTAAGAAAACCGGCGTGCGGTCCCCCCCCATTTTAATACCAGCCAGATAAAGCCATACGGCTGAAGGCTGGTATTCTCAGGATGGGGAGCTCCACGTTATGGGGAGCCCCCCACCCTAACAATATCAGTCAGCAGCCGCCCAGAATTGCCGCATACATTAGATGCGACAGTTCTGGGACTGTACCTGGCTCTTCCCGATTTGCCCTGGTGCGTTGGCAAATCGGGGTAATAAGGAGTTATTGGCAGCCCATAGCTGCCAATAAGTCCTAGATTAATCATGTCAGGCGTCTCCACGAGATTCCTTCCATGATTAATCTGTAAGTGACAGTTAAAAAACACACACACACCTGAAAAAATAATTTATTAGAAATAAAAAACACAAACAAATTCCCTCATTACCAATTTATTAACCCCGACAAAGCCCTCCATGTCCGGCGTAATCCACGGACCTCCAGCGTCGCTTCCAGCTCTGCTACATGCAGGTGACAGGAGCAGAAGAAGACACCGCCGCTCCTGTCAGCTCCACGCAGCTAATGAGATGAGTAGCGCGATCAGCGGTCAGGTAACTCGCGGCCACCGCTGGATCCAGCGGTGGCCGCGGGTAACCTCAGTGACAGCTCAGCTGATCGCGCTACTCACCTCAGTTGCTGCGTGGAGCTGACCGGAGCGGCGGTGAGTATCGCGATCAGCTGAGCTGTCACTGAGGTTACCCGCGGCCACCGCTGGATCCAGCGGTGTCCGCGAGTTACCTGACTGACAGCAGCTGATCGCGCTACTCATCTCATTAGCTGCGTGGAGCTGACAGGAGCGGCGGTGTCTTCTGCTGGGGAAAGCAGGGAATACGAGATTGTTTAATGGGCGGCCGACTTTTTCAAATTAGAAAAAGCCGCCGGAGCAGTGTGAACGCCGTGCAGCGCCGGTGATCGGGGATCGGTGAGTATGAGAGAGGGGGGGACACTCCAGTCACTCGGGGGATTAGCGGTCACCGGTGAATCCTTCACAGGTGACCGCTAATCAGTACAAGGCACAGACAGAGCCGCAGCATGACAATGAAGTTGGGTGAAGTTCACCGAGTTCATTCTCATCCCGCTACTCTGTCTTCCGACATGTAGTAACGACATTTTGCAACACACACGTACATTTCACACGGACAACACACACACATGTCAGTTATTTCACTCACGCACACACGGACATTCCACACGCACATGCGGCTAGCATACGGGATACACACGCAGGCCACACATACCATAAAAACGGACCTAAAAAATGTAAAACGGACCCGAAAAACGGCCCGTATCACACGTGCGTGGTTTTAACGGATGTGTGTTGGAGCCCTCAGCCAGCGTCATCAACTGACTCGTATAATTCAATAGATCCAATTATACAGTAAGCATGAATAACTCCCCAATTTCTCACAGCAAATTGCCTGCCTCCCATACATTCCTTCTGTGTGAACATTACTGATAAGTAGTGATGGGCGAGTACGCTTGTCACTACTCGGTACTCGCACGAGTATCACTGTACTCGGGCTACTCGGCGGGTACCGAGTAATTTCGCGATACTCGTGCTGTACTTGTGGTCTTCATCCCTGCATGTTGGCGCTCTTTTGAGAGCCAGCCCTCATGCAGGGATTGTCTGGCAGACCACTGCAATGCCACAGCCCTGTTAGTTGTGGAATTGCAGTGATTGGCTGGCCCGCACAGCGTGACCGAGCCTTTATACTGGCGGGCGCGCTGTGCTCTGCACACAGCCATCTCGTATTCCCTGCTTTCCTCGCCCACAGGCGCCTATGATTGGTTGCAGTGAGACACGCCCCCACGCTGAGTGACAGGTGTTTCACTGCACCCAATCACAGCAGCCAGTGGGCATGTGTATACTGTGCAGTGAAATAAATAATTAAATAATTAAAAAAAACGGCGTGCGGTCCCCCAATTTTAATACCAGCTAGATAAAGCCATACGGCTCAATCATAGGCGCCGGTGGGCGGGGAAAGCAGGGAATACGAGATTGTTTAATGAGCGGCCGGCTTTTTCAAAAGAGGAAAAGCCGCCGGAGTTTAGTGAACAGCTGTGCAGCGCCGCGGCAGTGATCGGGGAACGGTAAGTATGAGAGAGGGGGGAGACTGACCGACAGACTGTGAGAGGGGGACAGACAAGACAGAGAGAGACCGACAGACAGACAGAGAGACCAACCGACGGACTGAGGGAGATAGAATGAAAAAAAAAAATTACCGACATCGCTAGTAAAAAGCACAAAACGTGCGTTTTGGACATCGGAGTGCCACACAATGTTTTCACGTAAAATCTTTCATGTAATCTCAAAAAGTAACATACACCAGCTCTATCTCACTATTGGGTATGTGCCCTTAACATTTCCGCCATGAAAATTCATTTTGGTGTCATTTTGGAAGGTTTTCTGGTGAGTCCGTAAAAATGGCGTAAAACTCGGACAAAACTGTTCACAGCTGTGACTTTTGAGTGATAAATGCTTCAAGGGGTTTTCCCCATGCTGTTGTCATGTCATTTGAGCACTTTTCTAAGACTTTTGTGACATTTTTAGGGTTTCTACATGCTGCCGGGGGTCATTTCATAAAAATACTCGGGTCTCCCATAGGATAACATTGGGCTCGGTGCTCGGGCCGAGTACACGAGTACCTTGGGATGCTCGGCCCGAGCCTCGAGCACCCGAGCTTTTTGGTACTCGCTCATCACTACTGATAAGACTTTGCAGCTTCACATTTTGACTTCATTATCTTTGGTTTACTCCTTCATGGCTTATACAGCTTAGAATTATATTATGGGTCTATGCGATGGCTACATAGACAGACAGATAATTATGCAACTACATCTACATTTTGATTATTTATATACACAGATATTCTTATTAGGTTTGAACAAACAAGCTATAGCTCAGTGCCACCTCCACACCATTAGATACTGAGATGAGATCCTCAGACCCCTTTTGAGATAATATGCTGGTTTGGTTGGCCCTGGGTTCCTCCTAATGCAGGAAAATGCCAGACCTCATGTAGCTGTGGTGTGTCAGCAGTTACAGCAAGATGAAGGCATTGAAGCTATGGACTGGCCCGCCCATTCCCCAGACCTGAATCTGATTGAGCACATCTGGGATATCATGTCTCGTTCCATCCATCAACAAGCTTGGATGCCAAAAGCCAACTAACATTTGTTATCTTGTGAGCCCATCCGCAACCTCATCAGGAGCATGCCCAGGCGTTGTAAGGAGGTCATACAAGCATACACAATACTGAGCCTAATTTTGACTTGTTTCCAGTTTCATTTTGTGTGTGACTTCAAATCCAGGACCTCCATTGGTTAAAACATTTGAATTCTATTGATGATTTTTGTGTGATTTTGTTGTCAGCACATTCAACTTTCTACAGAACAAAGTATTTAATGAGAATAGTTAATTAATTGAGATCTAGGATGTGTTATTTGAGTGTTACCCTTAATTTTTTTGAGCAGTGTATAAAAAGCATTTTTAATGGTGAAAAAAATCATGCTTTTTTAATGATTTTTTTTACATTTTGTTCCCTTCTTGTAATATTATAATTAGCACAATGTAGTAATTTTTGCTAACATCTTGTAGTAATTTTTCCATCCTGCTCTTCATGATTTAGTAATGTTCCCCATCCTGTTCCCCTTCTTGTAGAGAAGTGCCCCATCCTGTAGTAATGTGACCATCCTGATCCCCATCCTGTAGTCATGTGCACCACCCTGTTGTAAAGGGACCATACTTGTCCCCCCTGGTAGTAATGTGCTCATCCTGGTCCCCTGTAGTAATGCGCCCCATTCTTTTCCCTATCCTATAGTAATGTGCTCATCATTGTCCCCTTTTACAAATCTGCCAGAGCTGGTGCTCTTCTTGTATTAATGTCTCTATCCTGGTCCTCTTCTTGTAGCAATGCCTTGTAGGAGTCTTTCCTATTGTGACATTCTTCCCATACGCACACACACACACACACACACACACACACACACACCATTCATACAGCTCTGGAAGTATACAGCACTGGGGTGGGGGAGATACAGCTCTGGGGGTATACAGCACTGGGGTGGGGAGACAGAGTTCTAAAGCATATACAGCACTGGGGTTGGGGGGACAGAAAGTTCTGGGGGTGTATACAATACTGGGGGCAGTATTCTGAGGGTATACAGGTAGTGCTGGGATTGGGCGGCAGGCAGTTCTGGGGAGGAATACAGGGAGCACTGGGGTTAGGAGGGACAGAAGGTTCTTGGGGGTATACAGGCAGTGCTGGGATTGTGGTACAGACGGCTCTGGGTGCTATATAGGCAGTGCTGGGATTTGGGGGACAGACAGTTCTGGGGGGTATACAGGCAGCTCTGTGGTTGGAGGGGACAGACAGTTCTGGGGGTTATACAGGCAGTGCTGGGGTTAGGGGATATAGACAGTTCCGGGGGCATATAGGCAGCGCTGGGATTGGGGGGACAGACAGTTCTGGGGGTTATACAGGCAGTGCTGGGGTTAGGGGATATAGACAGTTCCGAGGGCATATAGGCAGTGCTGGGGTTGGGGGGACAGACAGTTCTGGGGGGTATACAGGCAGCACTGTGGGTATACAGGCAGCACTGGGGTTGGGGGACAGACAGTCCCGGGGGTTATACAGGCTGCGCTGGGGTTGGGGGGGGGGCACACAGTTCTGGGGGTTATACAGGTAGTGCTGGGGTTTAGGTGGAAAGACTGTCCTGGGGGGAATACAGGCAGCACTGGGATTGGGGGAGGGCTAGACAGTTCTGAAGGGTTTACAGGCAGCACTGGGGTTTGGGGGACAGACAGTTCCAGGGGATATACAGGCTGCACTGGGGTTGGAGGGTACAGACAGTTCTGCGGATATATAGGCAACAAAATTAGAAAGTGAAAAAATCCAGCACCAGCAAATACAATGTAAACATTTTATTGAAGCATAATTAAAAAGCCTATAACAAAAATTGTTAGGGCAAGTACAGAGCAAAGAAACGTCAACGTGTTTCCTTTTTTCGCTTGAAACATGTTGACGTTTCTTTTCTCTGTACTCGCTCTAACAATTTTTGTTATGGGCTTTTTAATTATGCTTCAATAAAATGTTTACATTTTATTTGCTGGTGCTGGATTTTTCACCTTCCAATTTTGTTCTTCACCTGCCAGCTGAAGCAGGGTGTCCATGCACCACCACCCTCAATTTTCTCCAGTGAGCTGTGCATTTCTCCTTTTTCTGATATATCGGCAGCACTGAAGTTGGGGGACAGACAGTTCTGGGGGTATATAGGCAGCACTGGGGGTATACAGACAGTACTGGGGTTGGGGTAGACAGACAGTTCTGGGGGATATAAAGGCAGCGCTAGGATTGGGGGGGACATACAGCTCAATGGGATGTTGGTGCTTCAAATCCTGTCTTCATCTGTGGGACAGTAGCTCAGCACATGATGTGCTAGCTCAGCCCACAGATGAACTTGCCCTGGATGCAGCGCTCAGCAGAGAATGCTATGTGCAGGTGTGGATTTAACTGCTGGTAGCCAGGAAAGTGTGGCTGCCAGCCCGAGCACTGTGGTCCCCGGAACTTGGCCTGGGTGCCGCGGGATACATCACCACCCTTCTCACCTGGCTATCCTCCATTCCCTTGTGTCCTTTTCTTGTGGCCTGCAGCCCTTGGTGATTGTGCCCCTGGCGCCGCAGTCAATAACTTCACACGCACTGTGCAGAATCAAGCTCTGTGCTCAACTATTCCACGGCCAGCCGCTGGTCGATCAGAGGTAAGTAGGTGACATCATACGCTTCAGCTACTGTCCTCTAATTGAACAGTGGCTGTGATAGCTGTGCACAGAGCTCGACTCTGCGCAGCAATGGCAAATCATCTGAAATAAAGAGCTGACTGCTGTGGCCTCTGCACTGGCCATGATCATCAAGGGGGCAGTGGGCAGCAAGAAGCAGCCTCAAGGGCCAAATGCTGCCTCTGGACCATGTGTTTGAGACATCTGGGCTACAACATGTTAGTGTAACACATATAATTCCAGTTCCACATCCTAGCATTATGAAATTCTGTGAAACACCTATGGGTTCAAAATGCTTACATACACATTAAATAATTTCTTGAGGGGTGTTTTTTCTGAATTAAGCAAATTTTTCATGGTTTTCTATTTCTAATATACTGATACCTTGCTTATGGCATCCACAAACAATTACAGACAAATTTGTGCTCCAAAAGCCAAATAGTGTTTCTTCCTTTCTGAACCTTACTGTTGTCCAAACAGTAGCTTTCAATCACATAATGTAGAGGGCATTGTCACATTTAGGAGAAAGTGGCTTACAAATTTTGGAGCCAATTCTCTCTTTACCCTTTGTGAAAATTAAACATAAGAGACTAATTTAAGATATAAGTGGGGAAAAAAGCAACTATTATTCATTTTAACATCCCAACATTATACATTTTTGTAAACCATTTGTAGGATTTAAAAACATCACTACATGTCTACATGAATTCCTTGAGGAGAGTAGTTTTCAAAATGGTGTCACTTGTGGGAGATTTCTGTTGTTATAACACTCCAGGGACTCTTCAAATGCAACATGAGGTTTGTAATCTATTACAGCTACAGTGCCTTGTGAAATTATTCACCCCCTTGGATTTTTTCCTTTTTTGTTACATTACAATCTGTACTTAAATATTTTGTAATCCGATTTGTGTGTCATGCATCAGCACTAAATAATGTAAGTTGGGGAAGAAAAGTGGGAAAAATATAACCACACATTAAATTTATGGGATATAGTAAGTAAAAATTTCCAGGTGCTTAAATATTTACTAGAGTTGAGCGCGGTTCGCGGTTCGAGGTTCTCCAGTTCGCGGCTCGAGTGATTTTGGGGGCTGTTCTAGATCGAACTAGAACTCGAGCTTTTTGCTAAAGCTCGATTGTTCTAGATACGTTCGAGAACGGTTCTAGCAGCAAAAAGACCAGCTAATTCCTAGCTGGCTTTCCGCTGTAATAGTGTAAGTCACTCTGTGACTCACACTATTATGACATTTCAGTGTATAGTGTGCGGGAACAGCGCATTCAGATCACTGCTGTATGGATAATGGCGATCGCCATTTTTTTTTTTTTCCTTGTCTTCCTTCCCTAAGCGCGCGCGTGTAGTGGGGAGGGCCAGCATGTCAGCCAATCCCAGACACACACACAGCTAAGTGGACTTTTAGCCAGAGAAGCAACGGCATGTGTGATAGGATGTCCATGTCACATGTCCCTGCATTATAAAACCGGACATTTTCCTCCAGCACGCCATTATCTGCCTTCTGCGTCCTTGGTGTCAGTCATCACTGGCGCAGCTCCTATCGCCGATACTGCTGTGTACGCTCCATACACAGCGCTGTACAGCATAGGGATAGCACTTTCTATCAGTCCTTTTAAGGGCTCATACCAGCAGGATCAGAGCCATAGGTGACAGGTCCGTGAAAACAGAGTTTAACAGCTACACAAGATGACAGTGTCTGTGTAGCTAAGGTCAGGGATTTCCTCGCTGCATTTCCCCATTAAGAGGGATAGAAAGGCAGGCTTCCTTTCCTCTACCCAGAGACCCACAACCCTGCCACTGTACCCTCCTGCCCTTTGCACACTCAAACTCATTGTTACTAAGCCATTATACTAGCAAACACTGAGTGAAATTAGTGGCATCCTAAACGTGGCTATTGGACTTCTGTATAGTCCCACTAGTGCAAAGATATTTGCAGCATGTCTGCCTGCATTGTACACTCAAACTCATTGTTACTAAGCCATTATACTAGCAAACACTGAGTGAACTTAGTGGCATCCTAAACATGGCTATTGGACTTCTGTATCGTCCCAGTAGTGCAAAGATATTTGCAGCACGTCTGCCTGCATTGCACACTCAAACTCATTGTTACTAAGCCATTATACTAGCAAACACTGAGTGAACTTAGTGGCATCCTAAACGTGGCGATTGGACTTCTGTATTGTCCCACTAGTGCAAAGATATTTGCAGCACGTCTGCCTGCATTGCACACTCAAACTCATTGTTACTAAGCCATTATACTACCAAACACTGAGTGAACTTAGTGGCATCCTAAACGTGGCTGTTGGACTTCTGTATTGTCCCACTAGTGCAAAGATATTTGCAGCACGTCTGCCTGCATTGCACACTCAAACTCATTGTTACTAAGCCATTATACTAGCAAACACTGAGTGAACTTAGTGGCATCCTAAACGTGGCTATTGGACTTCTGTATAGTCCCACTAGTGCAAAGATATTTGCAGCACGTCTGCCTGCATTGCACACTCAAACTCATTGTTACTAAGCCATTATACTAGCAAAAACTGCGTGAACTTAGTGGCATCCTAAACGTGGCTGTTGGATTTCTGTATTGTCCCACTAGTGCAAAGATATTTGCAGCACGTCTGCCTGCATTGCACACTCAAACTCATTGTTACTAAGCCATTATACTAGCAAGCACTGAGTGAACTTAGTGGCATCCTAAACGTGGCTATTGGACTTCTGTATTGTCCCACTAGTGCAAAGATTTTTGCAGCACGTCTGCCTGCAATGAACACTCAAACTCATTGTTACTAAGCCATTATACTAGCAAACACTGAGTGAACTTAGTGGCATCCTAAACGTGGCTATTGGACTTCTGTATTGTCCCACTAGTGCAAAGATATTTGCAGCACGTCTGCCTGCACTGCACACTCAAACTCATTGTAACTAAGCCATTATACTAGCAAACACTGAGTGAACTTAGTGGCATCCTAAACGTGGCTATTGGACTTCTGTATAGTCCCAGTAGAGCAAAGATATTTGCAGCACGTCTGCCTGCATTGCACACTCAAACTCATTGTTACTAAGCCATTATACTAGCAAACACTGAGTGAACTTAGTGGCGTCCTAAACAAGGCTATTGGACTTCTGTATTGTCCCACTAGTGCAAAGATATTTGCAGCACGTCTGCCTGCATTGCACACTCAAACTCATTGTTACTAAGCCATTATACTAGCAAACACTGAGTGAACTTAGTGGCATCCTAAACGTGGCTATTGGACTTCTGTATAGTCCCACTAGTGCAAAGATATTTGCAGCACGTCTGCCTGCATTGCACACTCAAACTCATTGTTACTAAGCCATTATACTAGCAATTTATGCTGCCAGATTAAGGGCCGTAGTTACATTGTCAGGGATAATTATTGTTGTTTATTCTGCTGTTAATAAAGCTAGACCACCACTGCAATCTACACCACCTCTCAATTTTTACTACCACATTTTAAGTGCACAATCTTGTCGCAATCAACATGAGTGGCAAAATGACAGATGCTGGTGGAAAGGGGAAGAGGCGTGTTGGAAAAGGAAAAAAAGGGTTTGTCCGTGGGGAAGGTGGCAAAGCTCCATTAACATCTGCTGAAGATAGACCATCTACCAGCAAAAGTAAGATGTCTACTACTTACCGTGGACAATCCGATGTGCTCCCTTTTTTACGGACACGAACAACAGGAACAAAGGTAGATGATGGCCAAAAAAGGAAAATCTTTGAATGGATCTCAAGTGGTCCAACAAGTGCCCTCTCAGGCACGTCAACTACCGCATCCAAAAAACACCAGTCCTCTGAGTTGTCATCCCAATCAAACTTGCTTTCTCCCAGCTCTGAAGTCTCCATCAGCCCTGCACAGTATGGTGGAACTGAGATGGCTGAGTCTGCAGAGCTGTTCAGTCACACTAAAACCTGGGAATCAGAGATCTGCCCCCAAGCTACAGTGAGTACAGACCAGGAACTGGTCTGCAGTGAAGCCCAGAACTTTTGTGACTCTGATTCAGGCCGTGAGGACCAAGTTTCTGAGCATAATGTTGACCCTTTGTCACAAACTGTAACACCTGTGGTTATAGACAATGAGGAACATACTGATGACAATGAGACGCAGATACCAGATTGGGATGACAACTTAAATATTCGGTCAGGGCAAGAAGAGGCTCAGTCTGGGGGTGAGGGGAGTGCAAACACAACAATTGATGATGAAGTTCTAGATCCCACCTACTGTCAACCCACAGTCAGGCACTCGAGGAGGTCAACAGAGGCGGTGGAGGAGGATGCAACCGACGACGAAGTTACCTTGCGCCTTCCTGGACAGAGTCGGAGCACTGGTAGCACGTCTACAACTGCATCATCAGCCACCACTCTGCCTCTGAGCACTAGTCGGGGGGACTCAGCAGGTCACATGCCCTCTAAGCCTTGCCTAGCCTGGTCCTTTTTTGACATAGAAAAAGATCGCCCAAATTATGTGATCTGTAAAATTTGTCGTGATTCTGTTAGTAGAGGTCAAAACCTCAGCAGTTTGACAACTTCTTCCATGAATCGTCACATGAATAAATATCATATGTCCCAGTGGGAAGCTTACCGTGCTGCAATGCGGCCTAGCGGAGCAAACCATCCACGGCCTGCCCCTTCCAGTGCATCCGCGCGCTCTTCATCTTCTAGGACTGTGGGGACAGCTGTCACACCTGGTTTTCCACGCACAACTTCCACCACTGTAACCGCAACAGGCAGTTTGCTTGGTAGGTCGTCAGTTGGTTTGGAAGGGGAAACAAGTGCGTGTGTACAGCTCTCTCAGACATCGATAGCACCAATGTTGGATGAAGGCAACATCATGTCTCCGCCCGGACTTTCCTCACAAACCTGCATTTTTCCAGGGACACCCTACTCAACACCGTCTACACACAGCAGCCAGATCTCTGTCCCTCAGATGTGGACAAATAAAAGGCCATTTCCTGCGACCCATGACAAAGCTAAGAGGTTGACTTTATCCCTCTGTAAGCTCTTGGCTACCGAAATGCTGCCTTTCCGCCTGGTGGACACACAGGATTTTAGAGACCTTATGTCTGTCGCTGTGCCCCAGTACCAGATGCCCAGTCGCCACTACTTCTCTAAGAAAGGTGTGCCCTCGCTACACCAGCATGTCGCCAAAACATCACCGCTTCCTTGAGAAACTCTGTGTGTGAACGGGTGCATTTCACCACCGATACTTGGACCAGTAAGCATGGACAGGGATGTTACATGTCGCTGACTGGGCACTGGGTAACTATGGTGATAGATAAAGAAGGGTCTGCTGCACAAGTCTTGCCGTCCCCACGACTTGTGTGTCAATCCTCTGTCTGTCCAAGTTCCGCCACTGCTTCTGCCTCCTCCACCTCATCTGTGTCCTCCACTTCCGCCCCAAGCCTGCCTGGTCAGGACACCAGCGTTCTCACTGCGCAGAAGGAATCACGCACCCCTCATTACTATGCTGGCAGCAGAGCGCAACGGCATCAGGCGGTCTTTAGCTTGACATGTCTTGGGAATAGGAGTCACACAGCTGAGGAGTTGTGGTCAGCTCTGTGGTCCGAGTTTAATAAATGGTTGTCTCCACTCAGCCTGCAGCCTGGTAAGGCCGTGTGCGACAATGCTGCAAACCTGGGTGCGGCCCTTCGCCTGGGCAAGGTGACACACGTGCCTTGTATGGCTCACGTGTTGAACCTTGTTGTTCAGCAATTTTTAACACACTATCCCGGCCTAGATGGCCTTCTGACCAGGGCACGAAAACTGTCTGCTCACTTCCGCCGTTCAACCGCCGCAGCTGAGCGACTTGCATCGCTCCAGAAGTCTTTCGGCCTGCCGGTTCATTGCCTGAAATGCGATGTGGCGACACGCTGGAATTCGACTCTCCACATGTTACAGCGACTGTGGCAGCACCGCAGAGCCCTGGTGCATTATGTCATGACGTATAGCCTGGGCCAACGAGATGCAGAGGTGGGGCAGATCACCCTGATGGAGTGGTCTCAGATCAAGGACCTATGCACCCTTCTGCACAGTTTTGACATGGCGACGAATATGTTTAGCGCTGACAATGCCATTATCAGCATGACAATTCCAGTCATTTACATGCTGGAGCACACGCTAAACACTATTCGGAGTCAGGGGGTGGGACAACAGGAAGGGGAGGAACTACAGGAGGATTCATATGCGCAAGACACAACAACATCACCAAGGTCCAGACGTTCATCATCACCAACGCGGCAGGCATGGGACCATGGGGGACAGGGATCAACAAGGGCGCATAATAGCAGGCGAAATGTTGAGGAAAGTGCAGGAGAACATGATGAAATGGAGGACGAACTGTCCATGGACATGGAAGACTCAGCGGATGAGGGAGACCTTGGTCAAATTTCAGTTGAAAGAGGTTGGGGGAGATGTCAGAGGAAGAAAGAACGGTTAGCACCTCTATGCCACAAACACAGCGTGGACTTGGTCCGCATGGCTGCGCAAGACACATGAGTGCTTTCTTGCTGCACTACCTCCAACATGACCCTCGTATTGTCAAAATTAGAAGTGATGATGACTACTGGCTTGCCACTTTATTAGATCCCCGGTACAAGTCCACATTTTGTGACATAATTCCAGCCATAGAAAGGGACGCACGTATGCAGGAGTATCAGCAGAAGCTGTTATTCGATCTTAGCTCGGCTTTTCCACCAAACAACCGTGCAGGTGCAGGGACTGAATCTCCCAGTTGTAACTTGACAAACATGGGACGGTCTCGTCATCTTCAACAGTCTACCTGTACCAGTATCACCCTATCTGGTGCTACTGGTAACAGCAATTTTATGGAATCTTTTCATAATTTTTTTAGACCCTCCTTTGCAAGGCCAACAGAGACAACAAGTCTGACACATAGTCAACGGCTGGAGAGGATGATACAGGAGTATCTGCAAATGAACATAGATGCCATGACTTTGCAAATGGAGCCTTGCTCATTTTGGGCTTCAAATCTTGAAAAATGGCCAGAGCTCTCCACTTACGCCTTGGAGATTTTGTCGTGTCCAGCTGCCAGCGTTGTCTCTGAATGTGTCTTTAGTGCTGCTGGGTGTGTGCTGACAGATAAGCGCACGCGTCTGTCCAGTGACAATGTGGACAGACTAACGTTCATCAAAATGAACAAGTCATGGATCCACAAGGAATTTACTACCCCTGTGTCTTCCTGGGGAGAGTAAATGCTTGTGGATTTGGAATGTGCTTGATGCAAATCAAAACATCCTGTTTGCAACTAGGGCACAAGTGCTGCCACTGATGGGGTGTCTGTGTGGCCCAATTTTTGGAAAAAAGAGAGACTCCGCTTGGAGTAACCCTTGCTTACATTGTTTTTAAAAATGATCCAAGATGCACAGCTGTGAAGTGTATAACCAGGGCACAAGTGCTGCCACTGAATGAGTGGGTGTGTGTGGGGCACAATTTTTGGAAAAAAAGGGAGACTCCAATTGGAGTAACCCTTGCTTACATTGTTTTTAAAAATGATCCAAGATGAACAGAGCTGGGATCAGGAAAGACTTTGCTACCTACCCCGGGGTCATCCTGGAGACGGTTAACAATGGCGTACTTTTGAATGTGCTTGATTCAAATCTAGCTGTGAAGTGTACAACTAGGGCACAAGTGCTGCCACTGAATGGGTGTGTGTGTGTGGGGTACAATTTTTGGAAAAAAGAGAGACTCCAATTGAAGTAACCCTTGCTTACATTGTTTCTAAAAATGATCCAAGATGAACAGAGCTGGGATCAGGAAAGACTTTGCTACCTACCCCGAGGTCATTCTGGGGACGGTTAACAATGGCGTATTTTTGAATGTGCTTGATGCAAATCTAGCTGTGAAGTGTACAACTAGGGCACAAGTGCTGCCACTGAATGGGTGGGTGTGTGTGGGGCACAATTTTTGGAAAAAAAGGGAGACTCCAATTGGAGTAACCCTTGCTTGCTGTGTTTTTTAAAAGGAGCCAAGATGAACAAGTCATGGTTCAGCAAAGAGTTTGCTACCTACCCCGGTGTCATCCTGGGGACGGTTAACAATGGCGTATTTTTGAATGTGCTTGATGCAAATCTAGCTGTGAAGTATACAACTGGGGCACAACTGCTGCCACTGAATGGGTGGGTGTGTGTTGGGCCCAATTTTTGGAAAAAAGGGAGACTCCGCTTGGAGTAACCCTTGCTTATATTGTTTTTAAAAATGATCCAAGATGAACAGAGCTGGGATCAGGAAAGACTTTGCTACCTACCCCGGGGTCATCCTGGGGACGGTTAACAATGGCGTATTTTTGAATGTGCTTGATGCAAATCTAGCTGTGAAGTGTACAACTAGGGCACAAGTGCTGCCACTGAATGGGTGGGTGTGTGTGGGGCACAATTTTTGGAAAAAAGGGAGACTCCGCTTGGAATCACCTTGCGGTGTTTTACATGATTTTAGAAGGGCGTGCCATGCCTATATCTGTGTCTCGTCCTCTTTTTCCTCGTTACGCTCTTTTGTTTTCGCATGAGAATTTGTTCTTGTCACTTTCCCATGTGTTTGTGTTGTGTTGTTTGTCACCTTTTGGACACCTTTGAGGGTGTTTTCTAGGTGTTTTTATGTGTTTGTGAATGCCTGCCATTGTTTCCTATGCAGTTCGAGTTCGGTTCGTCGAACGTTTGACGAACCGAACTCGAACGGGACCTCCATTCGGCGAATCGAACTCGAGCCGAACCACGACCGGTTCGCTCATCTCTAATATTTACCCCTTTTGCAATGAGCCTTTAAACATTTCTGGTGCAAGTAATTACCTTTTCAAATCCCATGCTTAGTGAAAGAAAGGCCAGCTGTGTGCAATCTAGGTGTCACATGATCTGTCAGTATATGCACACCTTTTCTGAAAGGCTACAAAGGGTGCAACATCATTAGGCAAGAGGCTTCACTAGACAACAACACCAAGAGGACCAAGGAGATCTCCAAACAAGTCAGAGACAAAATTGTTGAGAAGTACAAGTCATGGTTGGGTTCTAAAAAAATATCCCAATCTCTGATGATCCTCCGAAGCACCATCAAATCCATTATCATCAAATGGAAAGAACAAGTCATCACAACAAACCAGCCAAGAGAGGGCAGATGACCAAAACTTTCAGCTGAGGCAAGGAGGGAATTAATCAGAAAGGCAGCACGGAGCTCAAATGTAACCTTGAAGTAGCTGTAGAGTTCCCAAGCAGAGACTGGAGTATCTGTCCATACGACTACAATAAGCCATACACTCCATAGAGCTGGTCTTTATAGGAGAGTATGTAGAAGAAAGCCTTTACTTACAGCCCAAGCAGCATGCTCGCTGTCTTGGGGTCATATTTGACTCAGAACTCTCCTTCATTCCCCATATACAATCACTCACTTGCACATGTCACCTACATCTCAAAAACATCTCCAGAATCCGACCATTTCTTACTTTTGAAACTGCAAAAACCCTGAAGGCTGCTTTACACGGTACGACCGATTGTGCAATTTCACAATCGATCGTACCCGCCCCCATCCTTTTTGCGTCACGGGCAAATCTCTGCCCGTGTCACACAAAGTCGGTAACCCCATCACACGTACTTACCTCTCATGCGACCACGCTGTGGGTGGCGAACGTACACTTCCTGGAGTGGGAGGGACATTCGGCGTCACAGCGACGTCACACGGCCGCCGGCCAATGGAAGCGTAGGGGCGGAGATGAGCGGGATGTAAACATCCCGCCCACCTCCTTCCTTCCACATAGAGCCAGCGGCGTCCGCGGGAGGCAGGTGAGCTGCTCATCGTTCCCGTGGTGTCACACGGAGCGGCGTGTGCTACCACGGAAACGATGAACAACTAAATGAAACGATATTATGGAACCTAGCGACCAGTAAACGACTCACGATTTTTGAGCGATACTGCGTCGCTAGGAGGTGTCACACAGGCCAGCATCGCCAACGATGCCGGATGTGCGTCACAAAAACCGTGACCCCGACGATCTATCACACGATAGATTGTCTGGTGTAAAGCAGCCTTGACTGTTGCTCTCATTCATTCTTGCCTGGATTACTGCAACTCTTTATTGATTGGTCTCCCTCGGACCAAACTCTCCTCTCTCCAATCCATCTTGAATGCAGCTGCCAGGGTCATATTCCTGTCCAGCTGCTTCACCGATGCCTCTACCTTGTGCCAGTCATTACACTAGCTACCTATCAGCTACAGAATACAATACAAACTCACATCCCTCACCCACAAAGCTCTCCACAGCTCTGCACCACCATATATCTCATCTCTCATCTCTGTCTATCAACCTACCTGCCCCCTTCGTTCCGCAATTGATCTTAGACTAACCTCCTCCATAATACAAACTTCACACCTCCGTCTCCAAGACTTTTCTCGTGCCGCGCCAGTTTTCTGGAATGCACTACCCCAAAGAATGCGACTAATATCCAGCCCCCAAGTTTTTAAGCGTACATTAAAAACACTTCTCTTCAGACAAGCTTATCATAGTAACTTACTAACCTAACTCTCCCCCGTCCCACCTTTTAAATGCTACTCTTAACCTTCTCTCTCCTATTTCTGTCCTCTCATCCTACATACGACCAATAGCACGTAAGGGCACCCAAAAGGTTACTGTCTAAAGACCAGATCATTCATCTTTATATGTAACCAATTAACTAGCATAACAATGGCCGGCTAGATCTACAAGTGTGCTTCACCTCTTGTGTCCCCCTTCTTCCCCATAGATTGTAAGCTTTTGAGCAGGGCCCTCATTCCTACTGTAGCTGTTGAATTATGTACTATTTTGTTTTGTATTTGTCTATACAACCCCCCACCAGATTGTAAAGTGCTGCGGAATATGTTGGCGCTATATAAATAAACTTTATTATTATTATTATTATTATTATTATTATTACAGCCAAAAATGGCAAAGCTCATTTTTATTTTGCCAAAAGACATGTGGGAGACTCACAAAATGTATGTTGGAAGGTCATGTGATCAAAAGAGGCCAAAATTGAACTTTTTGGCCACCAATATAAACGCTATGTCTGGTGCCAAACTAACACACCTCATCACTCCAAGAACACTATCCTTCCAGTGAAACATGGTGGTGGCAGCTTCATGCTGTGTGGATGTTTTATTCAGTAGGGACAGGGAAAATGGTCCGAATTGAGGTGCAGATGGATGGTGCAAAATACAGGGATATTCTTGAGCAAAAGTTGGTTCAGTCTGTCAGTGATTTGAGATTGGGACTGAAGTTCACCTTCCAACAAGACAACGACTCAAAACATACTGCTAAAGCACTTGAGTAATTTAACCCCTTCACGACCATGGACGGATATTTCCGTCATGGAGCGTGTCCCGTTAAGCCCCGCCCCCTGATGCGGGCAGGCGGCGTGGATCGGCACACATATCAGCTGTTTTCAACAGCTGACATGTGTGCCTGCATGTTACGAGTGGAATCGCATTCCACCCGTAACATTAACCCCTTAGATCTTGCTGCCAAAGTCTGGCAGCGAGATCTATATGCGCGCGGCCATGTTTTTTACTTACCGCCGCCCCCACCGGAAGGCACGTGAGTGATCACGTGACGTTCGGTGGTTGCCATCGTAGCACAGGGTCATGTGATGACGCCTGCAGCTACGAAGTTTCACTTTCGTTTTTCCTCGGCCGGGAGCAGAGGGAAAAAGAAAGTAACTATTTCTGCTGTTTACAGCTGTATAGCTGTGATCAGCAGATAGCGATCAGCGATCGGATTGCTGATCGCTATAGCCCCCTAGGGGGACTAGTAAAATAAAATAAAAAAAGTAAAAAAAAAGTTTTAAAAAATAAAAAAAAAAAAAAAATAAATAAAAGTTCAAATCACACCCCTTTCCCCCCATTGAAAATTAAAGGGTTAAAAAAAATAAATATATACACATATTTGGTTTCGCCGCGTTAAGAAATGCCTGATCTATCAAAATATAAAATCAATTAATCTGATTGGTAAACGGCATAGTGGCAAAAAAAATCCAAACACCAAAATTACGTTTTTTGGTTGCCACAAGTTTTACGCAAAATGCAATAACAGGCGATCAAAACATAGCATCTGCGCAAAACAAGCTACCATTAGAAACACCAGCTCGAGACGCAAAAAATAAGCTATCTCTTAGCCATAGATCCCAAAAAATGAGAACTCTACGGGTTTCGGAAAATGGCGCAAAACGTACGCCACTTTTATTGGACAAGCTTGTGAATTTTTTTAACCCCTTAGATACAAGTAAACCTATACATGTTTGGTGTCTACAAACTTGCACCGTCCTCAGGCATCATACCCACACATCAGTTTTACCATATAGTGAACACCGTGAATAAAACATCCCAAAAACAATTGTGCCATCACACTTTTTTTGCAATTTTTCCACAATTGGAATTTTTTTGCTGCTTTCCAGTACACCATATGGTAAAACTTATGGTTTAATTTAAAAGTACAACTTGTCCCGCAAAAAACAAGTCCTCATATGGCAAGGTTGACAGAAAAATAAAAAAGTTACGGCTCTCGGAAGAAGGGGAGCAAAAAACAAAAACGCAAAAACGGAAAGTGCCCCGGGGCTGAAGGGGTTAATGGGAAATGTGCAAATGTATTGTAGTGGCCTAGTTAAAACATAGACCTTAATCGAATTGAGAATCTATGGTCAGACTTGAAGATTGCTGTTCACCAGAGGAAACCATCTAATTTGAAGGAGCTGGAGCAGTTTTGCCTTAAAAAATGGGCAAAAATCAAACTGACAAGATATGAAAAGCTTATATATACTTATCCAAAGTGACTTTCAGCTGTTATTACTGCAAAAGGAGGCTCTACAATGTACTGAGTTTAGGGGGGGAATAGTTTTGTACACTGAAGTTTTCAGTATCATAGTATCATACTTTCATAGTTTTTTAAGGTTGAAGGGAGACTCTAAAGGGGGCTTTACACACTACGACATCGCTAATGCGAACTCGTTGGGGCCACGGAATTGGTGACGCACATCCGGCCGCATTAGCGATGCCGTTGCGTGTGACACCTATGAGCGATTTTGCATCATGGCAAAAACGTGCAAAATCGCTCATCAGTGACATAGGGGTCCATTCTCAAAAAACGTTACTGCAGCAGTAACGTTCCTGCGGCAGCACACATCACTCCGTGGGACACCGCAGGAGTGAGGAACCTCTCCTTACCTGCCTCCTGGCCGCTATGCGGAAGGAAGGAGGTAGGCGAGATGTTACGTCCCGCTCATCTCCGCCCCTCCGCTTTTATTGGGTGCCGATTCAGTAATGCAGCTGTGACGTCGCTGTGACGCTGAACAAACCACCCCCTTAGAAAGGAGGCGGTTCGCCAGTCACAGCGACGTCGCCGGGCAGGTAAGTATGTGTGACAGGTCTGGGCGATGTTGTGCGGCATGGGCAGTTATTTGCCCGTGTCGCACAACAGATGGGGGCGGGTACCCACGCTAGCGATATCGGTACCGATATTGCAGCGTGTAAAGCGGCCTTAAGTCCATCTAGTTCAACCTATAGCCTAACATGTTGATCCAGAGGAAGGCAAAAAAAAAAAAACATTGTGGCAAACAAGCTCCAATGGGGAAAAAAATTCCTTCCTGACTCCACATACGGTAATCAGACTAGTTCCCTAGACCAACACCCTGTCATAAAATCTAATATACATAACTGGTAATATTACAATTTTCAAGAAAGGCATCCAGGCTCTGCTTAAATGTTAGTAGTGAATCACTCATTACAACATCATGCGGCAGAGAGTTCCATAGTCTTACTGCTCGTACAGTAAAGTATCCTCGTCTGTGATTATGATTAAACCTTCTTTCCTCAAGACGTAGCGGATGCCCTCATGTTCCAGTCGCAGGCCTAGGTGTAAAAAGATCTTTGGAAAGGTCTCTGTACTGTCCCCTCATTTTTGTATACATTGTGATTAGATCCCCCCAAAGCCTTCGTTTTTCCAAACTAAATAACCCCAAGTTTAATAACCTGTCTTGGTATTGCAGCCCACCCATTCCTCTAATAATCTTGGTCGCTCTTCTCTGCACCCTCTCCAGTTCAGCTATGTCTTTCTTATATATCGGTGACCAGAATTGTACACAGTATTCTAAGTGCGGTCGCACTAGTGACTTGTACAGGGGTAGAACTATATTTTTTTCATGAACACTTCTACCTCTTTTAATACATCCCATTATTTTATTAGCCCAGGCAGCAGTTGCCTGACACTGTCCACTAAAGTTACGTTTACCATTCACCCATACACCCAAGTCTTTTTCTGTGTCTGTTTTACCCAGTGTTCTACAATTAAGTGTGAGGAAAGAGTTAACCTTTTTCACTGACTTAGAAAATAATAGAAATTCATTCTCCCTGGCAAAGCCAAACCAGACTTATTTGCGTAATAAACTGTGAGACCAACCTCAAGGACGCAGAATGTTTTGACTTAGAGACGACTGAAAAACATTCTTGTTATGGAAGAAGAAACGTCATAGACTGTTATGGGAGTATAAGTCATTATATTAATTTCTCTTGCTGGGAATATGCAATCCACGCCTTAATCAATGTAGATTAATGAATATGTATGTTGCATAGTTACGCCCTAATCAACTTTGTATAACTTTGTAATGTAAACAATACCAATACACTTTCTATTCGGAGCCGCACATCTCCAGTCTTATGTGTATAACGGTGTCCGCTTGTTTTCATTGAGATGGAGTATCAGAGGGGGGGTCACCGGTACCCTCTCTGCATTCGGACATCGCTGGCAACAGCTGTGACCGTTAGGTCAACCTAACATTATCTGGCGCCCGAAAAGCAGGGACCCGTGTTTCCAATCCCAGGACGCAGTGCACTGTCTTGCCATTCAGAGGAGGAGTGGACCAGACGTGGGGACCAGAAACACCTGGCCAGGTAAGAGTTGAACCTTATTCTTCTCTTTATGCTCCCCACATCTGATCTCCCCTCTCCTCAACGCGCAAGAGGTACACTGTGAGTAGATACTGGGTTATTGGCGGGTTTCTACTGAACTCTGAGAGAGCCTTGCCAGCTGATGTTTTCTGTGCCTTGTTTGGTTGTTTGCTTGTTTGTTTCTCTGTGTTTCTCTGCCTCTCCATGTGTCGCGTGTCTGCTCTCCTGCGCTTTGCTTCTGTGCTGTTGTCTTTGTTGATTGTCATAGATCCCATACATCAGTGAGTGTTGAAAGGGAATAGTGTACCTGCTCTGTCCAATGGATGTGATATTCACTGCCCTAGTGTTAGTGGGAATAGCCCTGTTTGCCATTGCTATCGGATATAAAGTGTATCTCTGGTACAAGAAGGGTAACCCAGCACCATTCAACATTCTCAGCCCCCTCTGAAGTTAGGACACCACCTTTCAGTAGGAATACAGATCAAGAATCAGTCTTTGGGTACTTCCAGGAAAGGTGGTTCTAGACCTCACCTTAGGTGGGAATACAAAAGGAGTTAGTCTCTGAGTATCTCCAGGATAGGTAGGTTTAGTCCAAATGGCGTTCAAGGGTCTAAAAGCTGAAGAAGATAGAAGAAGAAGAATGGGGCAAGGAATATCAAAAGACAGAAGTGCTGGATGCACCCTGCAATATCTCAATACGTGTTATCATGGCAAAAGAACAGCCAGTCAGTCCAAGGAAGTTTTTAAGACATTTGGATTGAAGGGGAAGGATCAATTGGACCCCAACAAATGGGACACAATAACAGCTACTAGAGCAGGAGTGATAGCAGATAAATCATGGACTGAACTAGTCAGAACTCTTTCTGACATGGCAAAAAAAGACCACGATCAAGGTTGGATATATCATGAAGAATCAGACACATGGGAAGAAGGCTAATAAGGATCAATAGCAGCCTCCTCTGTACCTGTCAGCTACTCCTGGAACAGCTTCAAAAATAGCAGGATCCCCGGGATGGACCTGCACAAACTGTGGCCAACAAAATCCGGACTGGAGTGAAACATGCCTAGCCTGTGGAGCCCCACAGCACAAGCCACAAGCCACAGCACCAGTGCCTCTCTATCCCATAGTGGAAAGAAGAGTCCTGATAAGACCACCTGTTAATCCACAAAACCCAGATGCTCCCAGAGATGCAGTTCCTCGTACGTATGATGACTACGTACCCTGGACTCCAGCCGAGCAGATGGCTTTCCTGCAAAATGCTCCAGACCCGACTAGAAACCCAGTCAGTTTTTCACATTACCTGAACCAAATACAGGTCTTCTACAGAAGCACTTGGTTGGACATGGAAGGTTTGTGTAGAGTTAAAATGTCTCCCGAACTGTATGCCAAACTCACTGCCCACCTGACAGGACATGTTCCGGACAATACCCGTAATGTGGAATCTGGCCAAGACTTCATGATAAGACTCAATCTCTTCTGCGCCCAGGAGCAAAGAACTAAGGGCACAATGGGACCAGTGCATCAAGGTCCAATGGAGAATGTCAGCTCATTTTACTACAGATTGATGCTGTCATTCGCAGATGAAGGGCTGGACTTAGAAGAGGGTGCGATACGTCGCCTGATGGTAAGATCCTTCATGGATGGAATGCATGCACCTCTGGCAGAAAGATTGAAAGCGTGCTGCCCAGAATGGAGAAACATGGAAGACATAGATCTTCTAGTCAACAAAGCAAGTGGCTTAGAAACCGACGCAAAGGATAAAAGGAGCAACAAGAAAGTTGTCATAGCAGCAGTGGACCGTCAGCCAGAAGGTACAAGAAGGAAGGCACCGACCTGCTACTATTGTGGGATCAGAGGACATGTGATCAGAGACTGTAGAAAGAAGAAGAGGGACACTCAAAACCAACCCGAGAGTCAGGAGGAGAAGACTGCCTGACTTGCGGTAGCACGGGATAGGGATGCCAGAGGTCCATTTATACACGTCCCCCTTCACATTGGCAACAAGGAAATAAGAGCTTTGGTGGACTCAGGAGCCTCACGCTCCTGAACTCCAGGAACCTAGTGTCTGAAGGATCCATCTCATCTGAAGCTACTGTAGTATCCGGATTTGATGGACAAGCCCAGATAATCCCAATAACACATCCACTGAAGGTGAAACTGGGACCATACATGTTTGTGTCTAAATTCTTAGTGTCCCCCCTGGGTGGAGATGCCCTAGTGGGAGAAGATCTACTATCAAGACTGCAAGCTTAGATTGTCTACAATGAAGATGGATCTGCTATCCTGCAAATTCCAGAAGATATCCCAGAAGAAATCCTGTGCACTCTCCAGATGATAGAAGATCAACCAGAATCTGATGTTACACGTGAAGTAAACATGGATCCAATACTTCTACAAGTTCCTGCAAAACTCTGGTCCACATCAAAAACTGACCTCGGCCCACTACCCGTGCCCACAGTAAAAGTTTCAGTCAAGCCTGGAATTACGCCACCGCAGCTGAGACAATCCCCCCTCCCGCTACCTCTCGCAGTACATCTACCAGTACGTGGATGATTTACTACTGTGCTGCCCTAGTGAAGAGGAATGCTTACCTTTCTGGCAGAAGTAGGATGCAAAGCAAGCAGAGATAAATGCAGATGGTGGATTCCCAATGCGTCACTACTCATGCAACCGCTGTATGATTGCACAAAGAATGTTCCTTTTTCCCTTACAGAAGAAGCTCGACAAAACTTTCAAAAGCTCAAGGAACTAGTGATTGATGCACCTGCTCTGGCACTACTAAACTATGATCTCACCTTTAATCTATTCGTATCAGAGCTTCAAGGATTTGCCGTAGGAGTACTCACCCAGAAGACGGACAAACATCACATAATCGGGTACTACTCCGCTCAACTTGACAACGTCACAAAAGCAGCACCAACCTGTGTCCGTGCTGTTACAGCAGTTTCAAACATTCTGCAGAAAGCATCTGAAATCTCACTCGATTTCCCGACTACCATCCTTACCAGCCATGACATTTATGCTGTTCTCAATCAAGTGCAGTTGAAACACCTCTCCATGGCAAGACAAGTCAGATTCCAGTGCACGCTGTTGCTACCCCCAAACATATCATTTGCTCGAGTTACAAGTGTAAACCTTGCTGATCTTTACAAGTTTAGAGGGGGGGACAGAAGAGAGGACAGAAGAGAGTGACAAACGTACCAGTGCACCATTTGATCATGATTGTCAGGAACTCATTGAACATGAGGCAAAGCCCCTGCACAATATTCAGGCAACACCGCTTACAAATCCAGACTTTGAACTTTTTGTGGATGGTAGCAGATACGCTGATGAAGCAGGCAAGTTCCACACCGGATTTGCAGTAGTGACTCTATATGCAGTCCTGGCCAAACAACCTCTACCTCCACGCATATCTGCTCAAGAAGCAGAACTTCTTGCTCTCATCTGGGCAATTGAGTTTCTGGAAGAACGAACAGCGAACATCTACACGGACTCAGCCTATGCACATGGCATTGTGCACGATTTTGGCACTATCTGGCAGACAAGAGGATTCCTCACAGCAACAGGAAATCCCATCAGGCATGGAGCCTCAGTGAAGAAACTAATGGAAGTAGTCTTGATACCAAAACAGCTAGCAATCATAAAGGTTGCTGCCCACACCAAGGCTCAAACACCCGAGGCAAGGGGAAATCGCTTGGCCGATCAAACAGCAAAACAAGCCGCCTTACTCCATTTGAAAGAGACGGAAACAGTGTCAACGATGGAGGAAGAAATGCAGAACCTCTTTGAGACACAAGAAAACGCCTCTGAGGAAGAAAAGGCCGGATGGCGGGCCATGGGGGCAGAAAAGGTGGAGGGGATTTGGCGCCTAAACAAACTTCCCGTCCTGCCACACAGTTGGTTCCCTGCCATTTTCCAAGTACTCCACTATCCCACACACGGTAGCACAAACTCAATCATGAACCAGATGCAACCATATTGGGTAGCCCCCGGCTTCAGACAATACGCCTCCCAGAGAATAAAAGCTTGTCACATCTGTCAACAACATAATCCAGGCCAGCTAACTAAAACCCCGCAAAGACACATGCCAAAGACGTTTGCCCCGTTTCAAAGAGTACAAATAGACTATATACAGTTGCCAAAACATGGCATCTACGAGTTTGTACTTGTCTGTGTAGACCTCTTCTCAGGATGGCCAGAGGCCTATCCTGTAAGCTCAGCCACGGCCCGAATTACAGCAAAGAAATTGGCCTGTGAGCTGGTGCCTCGGTTTGGACTCCCTGAAGTCATAGAGTCAGACCGAGGTACTCATTTCACTGGACAAGTTTTCCAGAACACCTGTGCCCTGTTAGGCATTCAGTCAGCCTTACACACGCCTTACCACCCACAGTCATCAGGGAAAGTGGAAAGGATAAATGGAACTCTAAAGCTCAAACTAGCCGAGGCAGTGGAGGAGACTGGTAGACCATGGACAGAATGTCTCCCCATAGCTCTTTACTCTATAAGGACTACCCCGCAGGGAAAGCACAGGCTCTCACCCTTTGAAATACTCTTTGGTGGTGCACCCAGATTAGGATGCTACTTCCCACAGGAGTTACACCTGCAATGTGATAGCCTAACGTCTTATGTTGTTTCCCTGCAGAAGAGACTAACTGAAACCCACCAAAGGGTCTACTCTTCTCTACCTGATCCTGATGCCGTTCCAGGAACCCACTCCCTAAAGCCTGGTGACCGGGTTTACCTAAAGAAGCACGCGAGAAAGACCCTTGAGCCACGATTCGAAGGGCCTTTGACTGTCCAGCTGACCACTCCAACCTCCGTCAAACTTGAGGGGAGATCGACATGGGTCCATGCCAGCCACTGCAAGAAGGCCTAATACTGCTGATAAGTATTTCTATGTGTACTCCCTTTTTGGGGCCTTCTACACCACGGCAGAATTCATTTGAGACCCATCATGAAGTGTTAGCTGAAAAACTTGAGATCACAGACTGCTGGATATGTACACACGCACCTGTGACAGCCATTTCCATTCCATACTTAGCCATACCAGTCCCAATAAACAAAGTGTTTCAATGGGGAGGCTGTTGCAACAGACTATCAGTGTTCCAAGTGTTACTCTGTTTACTAGTTGCTTATGTAGTGTTCAAGTTGCTAATGGCTTTGTTTTCCCGCTGCTTGAAGCAAAGTAGATACAATGATTATTCAGCACCCGTATGAAATCATTAATATGCCTTTTTTCTTTTCTCTACTCTTTCCTCTAGAAATCACCTTGGCGTATCATGATGAGACTCCTATCGAGAGGCATGCAGGCAGTCCTGGGTGACGGATGTGAGACGACACTCCCTGAGCAAACCCGCGGCTCAGAAAGTATCTGGAGGCTAGCCTGCTTTCTCTATAGTCCACAGCTTCTCGATGGCCCCCTGTCCATCAATCACGCCAATAGGGGGGATTGTGAGGAAAGAGTTAACCTTTTTCACTGACTTAGAAAATAATAGAAATTCATTCTCCCTGGCAAGGCCAAACCAGACTTATTTGCGTAATAAACTGTGAGACCAACCTCAAGGACGCAGAATGTTTTGACTTAGAGACGACTGAAAAACATTCTTGTTATGGAAGAAGAAACGTCATAGACTGTTATGAGAGTATAAGTCATTATATTAATTTCTCTTGCTGGGAATATGCAATCCACGCCTTAATCAGTGTAGATTAATGAATATGTATGTTGCATAGTTACGCCCTAATCAACTTTGTATAACTTTGTAATGTAAACAATACCAATACACTTTCTATTCGGAGCCGCACATCTCCAGTCTTATGTGTATAACGGCGTCCGCTTGTTTTCATTGAGACGGAGTAGCAGAGGGGGGGTCACCGGTACCCTCTCTGCATTCGGACATCGCTGGCAACAGCTGTGACCGTTAGGTCAACCTAACAAGTACATAATTATAAATTTTATTTCCTCTACCCAAGGGCATGACCTTACATTTATCTACATTAAACTTCAATTGCGACTTCTCAGCCCAATCCTCCAATTTACATAAATCTCCCTGTAATATAAAATTATCCTTCTCTGTATTGATTACCCTGCAGAGTTTAGTATCATCTGCAAATATTGAAATTCTACTCCGCATGCCCCCAACAAGGTCATTAATAAATATGTAGAAAAGAATCGGGCCCAATACTGACCCCTGTGGTACCCCACTATGAACTGAGACCCAGTCTGAGTACGTACCATTAATAAAATACAATTTTTTTTTATTTTTTTTTATTTTTCAGTGATTTTGTCCTATTTGTTGTTTGCTTCACAATAGAAATAAAATCCAATGTTCACAGTTAGAGGCATGTTTTTTATATGAATTGATGCAAACCATCAAAAGAACAGTGAATTTTTAGGTTGTGAGGTAGCACTAAGTGAAAAATGCAAAGAGGGTAAACACTTTTGCAAGTCACTGTAAATTCAAATTCCAAAGTCAAAATAACACACCTTCATTTCCATGCCTTGTGTACAAACAAATATATTCCAACCACACATGGGTTATCTCCACATTCAGTAGACATTGCATAACATATTTTGGGTGCATTTATTCTCATTATAGAAATTGGAAAATTTAAGATTAAATAAATATTTCAGTTGAAAAAATGTAATATTTATTTTTTTCATTTCACCTTACAATAATTTCTGTGAAAGATCAGAAAAGTTAAAGGGGTGACTCGGTCTTCTGATGAAAGTCTTCAGTCACTCTATGTCAGCATTCACTGGTGTTGTGAGTGGGTAAATGTTATACATGTTTTTACATGTCAAAAAGACATGCCCAGTCTAGCTCACTACATGGGATGTGAGAATGGGGAACTGTGTGATGACATCATGCTGCTTGGGGTGCTGTGGGTGGGGGTCATACTAAATGGGGATCTTTGGGGAAAAATCATGCTGCATGGGGAGCGGTGTGGGGACATGATTCTGCATGGGGAAAATTATAATGTTTAAAAGATTTTATGGGGTTTTGTTAGGACATCATACTGTGTGTGGGAACACCATACTGTGTGATGGGCTTCGTGTTGACATAATTATTTGTAGGGCCTTTGTGTGATATCATACTATGTGGAGGGGTGTGGGATTACATAATACTGTGTGGGGCGCTCTATTGAAATATCATACAATTTGAGGAGCTGTGAGGACATCATACTCAGTGGGGAGCTGTATAGTGACATCATACTGTGTGAGGGACTCTGGGGGCATCATATTGTGTTGGTAGCTGTTGATCAAAGTCTACGTAAAGTCTTAACAACAAGAGAATAACTTCCTGTTTTTATAAACTTTAAAAAAAGCTATGAATTAAATGCTTTTGACTAACCGCTATTAACATGTATTAGCCATACTTGCTTGCTAGATATTAAGTGATAAAAATAATATAAAACAATATTAATAAGCAGAATTATATTTAGCTTGTTGGGTTACATCCCCCAACAGTAATGGTGTCTTATTTGAGCCTTAAGAAAATTAATTACCCACGCTCTGTAGCTTTGCATGTTGCATTTTTTAAGAAAAAAGTGGAGCTCTAGCTCCCAAAAGGAATATGAAATAAAATAGCAAAGAATGTGGAATTGAGTTTGTTTTTAGTAAATGGTAATTTGGGAATAAATAGGCTTAACCACCATAAATCAATAACTGTTTTTGTCTTATATCATCTCTTGCATATCAACTGTTGTGATAGAGTTAAATTCTTTTGCACTATATGCCAGTGACATGTTAATTCTAATTACTGTATGTACTAGATCGCTCAGTATCAACTACATCTCGCAAGTTAAGAACAGTATTTATCTAGCAAATGTCATTCTCTCCAGCTGTGTCCTTATAATGCAAATAAGGGTTGTTTTTAATGGGATATGGAAATGAGCAAGCTGAATTGTTTCATGGAATTCTCATTTTCTGATTTTCTTTATATAGGGTATTTGTTTCTGATTTTAGCAGTGAGACATGATAGTAGGTTTACGGCCAAAATATAGATTGTAGGATCTCTGGAGAAGGTCTATTGGCAATGTCATTGACAAGCTAGGAGCACAAAACAACTAGTGAACAATGCGCCGGGATGCATTGTTATCACACACACCCAAGCAGATAATTAGAGAAAATTCTAATGAATGGATTTAAAAATAGAAAGAGGCAATTGAATTGAAAGAATAGGATCCTTCACTTCCCTTACTGACATTGAAAACAACAAAGCTGCTCGGTTTCTTGGTTTTCACCAGCTGGCTCATTGTGTTTATGGTTTGTCTTCCATTTCTTTCTCTGCACTATACCCTTGATATCAATAGCTATTTGACTATAGATTACTAAAACCAAAATGCAATTATTGTATATCTGAACTGAAATATCTGTAATATACCCCTTTATTCTCTTCAATGATCAACTACTGCTGTGTCCATTGTGTTAGGAGGCTGGGCATTTTCAGAATATATTACTATTAATATATGGAATATGTAAAGTCTTGCGCCTTACACGATATATGTAGCCCTATCTCTATATTTTACAGATGGCTAGTATTTTTAGAAAGCTATTTAAAAATCTGCTTGCAAATACCTGCATACATTGCACAAGGTGCACGAGAATTTAAATTTAGAACGGTAAAATTGATTTGCTGGTTTCCAGATTTGCATATTGGAGACTCAATGGAAAATTGAATTTATAAAGATTATTTCATTTTTAGTAAAGATATACTATAATCCACTACAATATTTTGAATAATATACAGCATGCGTGTTGATAGAAACTGTATCTGGACATTTACATAGCTAGCAAATGCTAGGTTGTAGATGTATTGTGTGTTCCGTTGCAGACTTTTATTGAATTATTCTCTGTGATATGGTAAGTGAATGTCCTCTAGTGCTTTGTTGAGTCCGCGCAATGTTCTTCTTTCATATAAATTTACATTTTTAGGCTGATCTCTAAGGACAAATATAATAATGCCATACATTGTCAAGGTAACAGTGAGCAATGCAAAAAATATCAGATCATTTTTTTCTGGTACAGTTAATTCTGCTCCTTTTTTTCTCAGAATGCCCTTTCATTTCCTATTACAGTCATGAAAAAATGAAATACTTTAAATTCTATTGTGTTACAAATCAGGGCAAAAAAATCTAACCCTTAGAAGGTTTTAAAATGAGGTAAAAACAACCTCAGATGAGCCAAAACAGATAATAAACTACAACATTTCATTATTAATGTAAAAGAACTAGACCAAAATGCAGATGCAGCATATGAAAAATTAAGTAGACCCCAAGAATCAATAGCTTGTAGAACGACCTCTAGCAGCAAAAATTTGAAATATTCATTTTCTGTACAAACTTATCAGTGTCTCACATTGCTCTGGAGGAATTTTGGCTCACACTTATTAACACGACTGCTTAAAATTCATTGAGGTTTGTGGGCAATAGAGTTCATTTAGGCACAAATCTCTTAAAGGACTTCTCCAAGAAATAGACAAAGAAAAGTGTTTGTCCAGCAACAATATGGATAAAACTCTCAAATTTATTGAATTTTTTTTTTTTTTTAAAACATCATAAAATACGGGACACCTGATGCAGTTCAAACATCAGTCTTTAGTTGTAGGTAATGCATTAACATACATTTCAAATATTTTATATACCCTACGGAGATATAACCTAAGCCTCAGGTGAAATTAACTAAATGTAATGAGAATCAAGGGCAGGCTAAAAGCTTAACTCTTTAACCTCTGGAAAAGAAACAATCACAAGACTCTGCCTGAATAGTAATAAGTATCTACAATGTGAACAAGGTCTATAAAAGAAAACCATCACATTGTAGATAGTTTTTCCTATTGAGGCACAGTCTTGTGATTGGTTCTTTTCCAGAGCTTAAAGGGATAAGCTTTTAGCCTGCCCTTTCTTCTCATTAACATTTAGTTTATTTCACCTGAGGCTTAGATGATATCCGCTGTAGAATATACAAAATATTTGAAATGTATGTTACTGCAGTAACCACGACTAAGGACTGACGTGCAAAACGCATCAGGTGTCCTGTGTTTTATGATGTTTTAAAAAAATGTTAATAAATTTGAAAGATTTATCAATATTAGTGCGGGACAAACATTTTTCTTTGTCTACATCCCGTGGAAAACAGCCACGTATCTCTGTGCACCTGCAATTCGTCCGGATCAACACAGCGGCTGTTTGAACATTCAATGGACTCTTGGTGAGCTGATCATTTTGGGTTTTTTTTCTCCAAGAAATGTGATTAAATAAACAAAATATTTGTATCTATTAGGCGTTAAGGGGTAATGTTTCTCCTTGTGGAGAGTGAGATACCTGGCATGTCAGCGTAAGGAGGGAGGCTCATATGTTGTGAAGTTCTCCTTTCTGAAATTAAATATGCTAACTGCCTGTTCAGAGAGGAAGAGGATTTCAAATCTAGTATCATCTATTGCAAGTTAGAATCCTAAAAGTCAATATTGACCAATTAATGAGTCTTACAATGTGACTTAGGATAAAAACTAAACCAGGATGTTGCTCCTTGTCAGTGTAACATATGAGTTCTGATTTGGCAGTATGAGAAGCATAACACTGGGATCTAAGGGGTAACATTTTTCCTTGTGGTGAGTGATATGCTTGGCATGTCAGTATAATGAGGGTTATACACTGTGCAATATTCTTATGGGAAATTCAATATGCAAATTCCCTCTTAAGACAGGATGATGACTTGAACTATACTCCACATACTAAAGGAAGCATTCCTAAAAGTCAATATTGACCTTTCCCAGAAAAGCATTGCATGGCAAATAAGCCTAATTACCCTGACATGTCAGGCTTTTCACTCTCCACAAGGAGAAATTTTACACTTTAAGGCCCCTTTACACACTGAGACTTTCTAGCGATCTCACCAGCGATCCCAACCTGGCCAGGATCGCTACAAAGTCTCTGGTGAATCGCTGGTGAGCTGTCAAACAGGCAAACCTGGAAAACGACGCAACAGCAATACGGACCTGCAGAACGACTTAGCTAGTCATTGGAGACGTTGTAAAGCAGCTTTTTGAAAGGGAAGTCGCTAACAAAGTTGCTGTAAAGGCCCCTTTAGACACTGAGACGTTCTAGCAATCATGTTGCACAGCGGGAAACAAAGGACCAAAGAATGGTCCTGAGAGATGTGTAGTGATCAGCAACCTCACAGCAGGGGCCAGGTCGCTGATGTGTTTCACACACTGCAATGTCGCTGGGGAGGTCGCTATTACGGCACTAAACCGGTGACGTTACAGCGATGTCGTTTGCGATGTTGCAGTGTGTAAAGGGGCCTTAAGATTCCAGTCTTAACCCTCTCATACAGCCAAATAAGATTTCATACTTGCATTGACAAAGAGCAATATTCTGAAACATCATTTCTGCAAAGTGAAATCCTGGTTTGGCTTTGATCCTAAGTCAAATGGCAAGACTTGTTAAAAGGTCATTGTTTACTTTTTGGATTGCTACTTACAATAAGTGGCACTAGAATTCAAGTACTTTTCATCTTTGAAGAGGCATTTTTAAATAATGACCACTTCACCCCAGGCGATTTTCCGTTTTTTGTTTTTGTTATTTGCTCCACTTCTTCAAAGGGCCATACATTTTTTTATTTTTCTGTCAATCTTGCCATATGAGGTCTTGATTTTTGCAACATGAGTTGTATTTTTAAATTAAACCTTGAGTTCTACCATACAGTGTACTGGAAAATGGCAAAAAAAATCCTATTGTGGAAAAATAGCAAAGAAAGTGCAATTGCACAATTGTTTTGGGGGTATTTTATTCACTGTATTCACTATATGGTAAAACTGATTAGTCTGTGTGATGCTCAGGTCAGTAAGAGTTTGAAGATATCAAGCATGTATAGGTTTACTTTTATTTAAGGGGTTAAAAACATTCAGAGGTTTATCCAAAAAAAGTGGCACACTTTTTGCGCCATTTTCTGTGACCCATACAGTTCTCATTTTTCGGGATCTGGGGGCTCAGTGACAACTTATTTTTTGCATCTTGAGCTGACATTTTTAATTGTACCATTATTGCACAGATGCTAAGTTTTGATCGCCTGTTATTGCATTTTGCACAAAATTTGCAATGACCAAAAAAAATGTAAGCATTTGGAATTTTTTTGCTGCTATGCCATTTACTGATCAGATTAATTCATTTTATATTTTGATAGATCGGAAATTTATGAACGCGGCGATACCAAATGTGTGTATATATATTTTTTAACCCTTTAATTTTCAATGGGGTGATTTGAATTTTTAGGGTTTTTTTAATTTTTAAAAAGATTGTAAAATTTTTCTTTACTGTTTTTATTTTACTAGTCCCCCTAGGGGACTATAAGGATTAGCAATCTGATTGCTCATTCATTTCTGCTGATCAGAGCAGCACAGCTTGTGATCAACATAAATGCTGCGTTTTTAATACAGCCGCTGCTCTGCCAGCTGTAACAGGAGCTACATCATTCTAGTTACAGGAGTCATCACATGACCCGTCCCTACTATGGCAACCATTGACTCCCTGTGATCACATCATGGGGCTTCCAATGGCATCCCTGCTGTGGCCATTTAAATCGCGCTGTCACATTTTGACAGTGCAATCTAAGAGGTTAACATGTCTGCGAGGCACACATGTCTGCTGTTCAAATGAGCAGACATATGCGGGGATCACTGCTGGCTCACCGCAGCAGCCGGCAGTGATCACCCCTTCATGATTTAGGATGTACCATTACGTCCTAGGTCATGAAAGAGTTAAACATTTTTCTAAACATATTTAGCAAAAAGGTATACTTTATCTAGTGCACTCTGTTAGGATTTTAAAGATGACAGCTTCTATCCCTGCATGGTATTTCAACTGTCAGGCTAACTGAAATCATTCTCAGATAGCTAAAGAAATGTGTTTATTTTTTCCTTTTAGTCCACTCCACTCTCAGTGTTCTGTTAGGTTGACTGAACAGAGTAAAGTGAGTGCATGTACCCTGTACTATACTGCTCTGACCTGATGTATGTCATGAGCCGATGTTATTCACACAACCTGTCTTAGGCTAGCGCCACACATCCGTGCCTCCGGTACGTGTTTGGCATTTTTTACACGTACCGGAGACACGGAGACACGTACAGCAATGCCACCCTATGGTAGCAGGCACACACACGTAAAACCACACGGAACGTGTGTCCGTGTGCGTTTGTACGTGTGTGCGATTTTCAAAGCGCTGACATGTCCGTTTTTTCACCGGCAGCACGGGTGTCACACGGCCCGCACCCGTACCACACGGGTGTAGTGTGGATGCGGTCCCGTGTGACACGCGCCGGAGAAAACACACATGTCAGTGACAAAAAACAAAACATTAACTCACCTTCTCCAGCCCTCCTGTCTCTGCCGCTGCTGCCTCTTGCTGCCGACCGCCGCTCATTATTCTCATTGAATATTCACTTCACTGCTTGGCAGCAGAAGCAGCGGGGAGACGGGAGGGCTGGAGACCGAGGATCAGCACCACGGACAGCAGCGCGGACATCAGGAAGGACCAGGTGAGTATAATAATTACCGGTTCTACGTGTGCTATCGCGGATAGCACACGTAGAACACACGTGTCACGCACGTACCAGAGACACGTACTTACCTGCACGCAACACGCAGGGAAAATACGTGTCTCTCGGCACGTGCGTGAATTTCACGTGAGTGTGGCAGAAGCCTTACTGTGTGTCCTGCAAGTACAATTGCATACTGCTTTGTCAACTGCCATCTTTAAAATCCTGACACAGTACATTACATAAAGCATACATGTTTGTTAAATAAATGAATGAATCAAAAAATGAAACACATTCCTTTCCTGGCCTAAACCCTATAGAGAACTTGTGGGCACATCTACAAAAGGAGATATGCCTTAAAGGAAAACAGTACACCTCTCTGAACAATTGGTCACTAATATTATTTTTTAGAAATATCTGCAATTTACTTTGGCACATTTTTTATTTGTTTTTTATTCTGACTTTAACATGAAAATAAAAAAGAAAAATTAAAATATTTACGTTTTCATTTAGTTGCATAATAATTCTGCAGACTAGCTGAATAATTATGTGCATAACGATATTCTTCTAAAAAAGACAAAACCTGTTTTCACCTTCTTTCTTAAATATTCAGATTTCAGGACTATTACCCTTTCAGAATGACCTGTAGTTGTTCAATAATAAAATGATCAAAAATACAAATTGCCTAATAATTGTTCACAGTATAGAGCTCTGATATGAGCCATTTTCAAAATCCTAAAAGCAAGTACAGAGTCTTTTGGTGCTGATATGGCTGGATAGCACCGTGGAATCAATGGTGCTCTATAAATAAATAAATAATAATAATAATAATATTAGATCAAATAATAAAAAGTTCAATGTACTTTTTTTCTTACTATTAGTGTAGATTTCAAGAGAAAAAATAAAAAGACTCTGTGATCTAAAATTAATTTAACATGTTAATTCTGAAATAGATTAAGGATCTGGGGATTAAATTTGTTTGTGTTTTGTTTGGGTTCTTAATATATTTTGGAGTTTGGGCTCAGGTCTGAATATATTTTGTGTTTTCTTAAATTTCTGAGGTATTTATTTATTTAGGGATCTGATCCAGCGTTTTAATTAATTTAATGGTCTGGTTTGGGTTATGAAATAGGATGGCTGCAGATGGGAAAAGAAAATATTTTTTGGCAGCAAACTATTCATGATGGAGGAAAATAGAAAAAGAATCTCTTTCATAACAGCAGATGCAACCGGCGAGGCACTGGATTAATGGTGGATCTGTCCCCTCACCTGATATGTCTATTATAGAATACCTTTTATTGCCCATAAGATAACCCTAGAATATCTAAAGTACTGTGCGTTTTGACACTTCTGTGCTATTTTTCTTGGAAACGCATGAATAAGCCCAGCTTATATGAAGATTTTTTTTTTGTAAACTGACAACTACTGCATTTCTTAGACATACATTAAGTAGCAGCCTATCCTGGGCTGGAGCTGTAACTCAACTGTGAAAATCCGTAGTGTTGCAGATAGGTAAACTGGGTTGTGACCCTGATATGGTTACATTAATGGTTTTATTAGTGCCTCTTTAGGCCTCATGTGAAAAAAATAGCACCGCTGTCATCAATGTTTTGCATCAGTGCGTCATCCGTGTGTCAATTTTTACTTTCAGTGTGTCATCCCATACTTCAAAGACATATTGATAGGAAATTTAGTTTGTGAACCCAATGGGAAAAGTGATGAGAGTGTCTGTAAAGCACTGTGTAATGAATTGTTGCTAAAAAAACTAGCGTAATAAAACTTTCAATGTCTTATCTTTAATGTACTTGTAGGCAAAAAAATATTAATAAGTTTCAAAGCTTTTTTATAACCACTTCAATGTTAAAAATTGACAGAATTCAGATGGAAAATAGAGCTAGGCAAGTATTTAAATGCTGGAGTGCTTGTTACATGAGTCGAGCAGGTCAGACACTCGGACAGGCTCAACTTGAGTAGCAAGTATAATTGAAGTCACTGAATTGGCAGTTTGCTCTCCTCCCACATACAGCCAGCCATAAAAACAACATTTCCTGGGGTAGTGAAGGCAGGGTTGCTTTTTTTACATGCCACATCTAAAATGTTGTTTTTTATCCCCAGTGAAAGCCATATAGAGACCGCAACCCCAGTGAGAGACGGCAAGTGTTTCTCAATGGGGTGTTGGCTCACATCATGCCGTGAAGCAAGCCTATGCTTTGTTTTCAAAGTTTCATTGACAATATATTTGAGCACCCGCAATACTCAGACGAGCACCAAGAGTACCTGACCACACCGATGTTCGATCAAGTATAAAGCAGTGGAGAGCACATTTTTGTCCAACATTAATAGTAAGCAGATGGAAATATGTTTTGTTAATGTTTTTACACCGACCCATAAACTTATGAGTACTTTTGATTTATGATTTGGATCAAGTGCAGACATGTCTCCACGATTTTTTATGCTAATGCACTGTCTACAAAAAAGCAAAAATTTGAACACCTCCATAGGTAATATTATGTAACTATCCAGGAAAACACAGATAGAAAATGTAATTGATTCAAGAACTCCTAAAAGGGGCCTAAAAGTCACTGTAGACAGATCTGTAATTTCAAGTTTCCTATGTCCATATGATTGCTTTAGAAAACAATGATGATATGCTGTTTAACAGGGATCCTTAGAAACAGAAGCAAAATGGCACCATGATCATGTGCAAAAAAATAAAAAATATACAATGAAAAATAGAAACATTGATAATAAAAAATGTAATGTTTCAGTATCTGGTTTTAGTGCACAAAAAGAGGTGTTCCCTTTTAATATCTGCTTTCAATGTTTAATACTAATATATAATACGATATCTTACTTTTAAATGAGCAGTTACTAATTAAATGATAAAAGCATGTTGGCTAATTTTGTACAAACAGTGAGCAAGAGTTTATACTGGATTATATTTTCTACTTAATATCTTTTTCATCACATTCTAACAAAACAAAAGCTGTTTTCAAGAAAGAAAATATAGGAACTAGTCAGAATATGGACTAACTATATCTACTTTCCTAATAGTGTGCTTCTGTGGAAACAAGACATGACAGGCAAGCTTTATCTATTCATGTCCCAAGAGTCTCGGTGTCAGGTAAGACATTTTGGTTGGTTATTGATTGACTTAGTGGCAAACGTTGTGTTATTCCTAGAACAAATAGAACAAGATCTTCAGAATGAGTCAGCCATAAGAGCGATGATCTAGTTTCATAGCTTGTATTTTTTTATCAGACTAGAACTGGCTGTAAATTCCAATAGGAAAAAAATAGAACATTCTGACATTACTCATCAATAGTAGTTCCTATATAAAATTCAGAGAATATGTCAAAGTTTCATAGGTAACATTTCAATAGAAAAAAATAATGTCTAAAAAATGTAACAAAAAAATATGTCTTGAAGGACCATTAACTATATATTATGTATAGAATGCTTAATCTTAATAAAAGTAAGTTAATTTACTGCAAAGGGTCAGATATTGCTCTATTATAGAGTGGATTTAAATCCATGTATATTACGCACCAGTATTACTGTATGGCTAGCGACAGACGCAACATTTCAATTGACTCTACTTACCATCCAGCTATTGGAAATCAGATGACATTTTGGCAGCAGTGACAGCAAACAATTAGAGTCCATGGTCACATATAAAATACTGACTAAAATCTTTGTCATCTGAGTATATGTAAAGCGGGCTTTACACGCTACGATATCGTTAATGAATTATTGTCGGGGTCAAGTTGTTTGTGACGCACATCCGGCATCCTTAACGATATTGCAGCGTGTAACACTTATGTGCTACCTTAAATGATCGCAAAAGCGGCCAAAATCATTTGCCGCGGAGAGGTCGTCCTAAAACAAAAAATCGGTTTCCTCTCATTAGCGATGTTGTTCCTCATTCCTGCGGCAGCATACATCGCTATGTGTGACACCACAGGAGCGAGGAACATCTCCTTACCTGCCTCCATCGGCAATGCGGAAGGAAGGAGGTGGGCGGGATGTTTACGTCCTGCTCTCTCCGCCCCTCCGCTTCTATTGGCCACCTGCCGTGTGATGTCGCTGTGACGCCGCACGACCCGCCCCCTTAGGAAGAAGGCGGGTCGCCGGCCAGAGTGACATCTCAGGGCAGGTAAGTCCGTGTGATGGGGGTAAGCGAGGTTGTGCGACATGCCCGTGTCGCACAACTGACGAGGGTGGGTACGATCGCTTGCGATCTCGCTAGCGAGAACGCAGTGTATAAAGCCCCCTTAAGAGTGGAACATGAACAGAGAAAAACTATGATTAGAGTTGAGCGAGTACCTAGCTATTCGTACTCGCTATAATCATAACAAGTATTGTCTAATACTCGCGTATTTATTCCGAATAGTGTGTGCAATGCAAGTCAGTGGGGAAAAACTCGCAAAGTAATCAGTAACCCGAATGTCGTACTATTTGTGTGAGTAGCGAAGAGTGCGGAATTCGAGTTACTCATTACATTGCGAGTATTCTCCATTGACTTGCATTGCACATGTTATTCGGAATGAATACGCAAGTATTAGACCATACTCGTTATAAGTATAGCGAGCATGAATAGTTAGGTACTCGCTCAACTCTAGCTATAATGGAAAGAATGGCATATACTCTATGCTTTTGAATGATCCACTCCTGAAGTTGTCCTACAAATAGTGTAAAATAAAGACCAAAATACACACGTTCAAAAGTGGATCAAAGTCTAGCTAAAACTTGAAATACTCATAGTTATTGTTAATTATTAGTGATGAGCGAGTACTAAAAAGCTCGGGTGCTCGAAGCTCAGGCCGAGCCTTCCAAGATACTCGTGTACTCGGGCCGAGCAACGAGCCCAATGTTATCCTATGGGAGACCCGAGTATTTTTGTGAAACGACCCCCCGGCAGCATGTAGAAACCCTAAAAATGTCACAAAAGTCTCAGAAGAGTGCTCAAATGACATGGCAACAGCATGGGGAAGACCCCTTGAAGCATTTATCACTCAAAAGTCACAGCTGTGAACAATTTTGTCCGCGTTTCACGCCATTTTTACGGACTCACCAGAAAACCTTCCAAAATGACCCCAAAATGATTTTTCATGGCAGAAATATTAAGGGCACATACCCAATAGTGAGATAGAGCTGGTGTATGTTACTTTTTGAGATTAATACATGAAAGATTTTACGTGAAAACATTGTGTGGCACTCCGATGTCCCTGAGAAGAGACGTACATGAAGGCCTCTTGAGTCTAATGTGCCCATTTTGAGGAAGTGAGTCTTTGTAGTATTTTCCTTTGCCAGGGCAGTCCAAAATTGTGAGGTTCACCAATGCCTCTGCATACAGACGTGCATGAGGGCCTGTAAACCTGAAGTGCCCATTGTAAGGAAGTGGGTCTATTGTAGTATAGCCCTTAGGCAGGGCAGCCAAAAATTGGGAGGCTCCACATTGTCCCTGGATAGAGACGTGCATGATGGCCTGTAAACCTGAAGTGCCCATTGTAAGGAAGTGGGTCTATTGTAGTATAGCCCTTAGGCAGGGCAGCCAAAAATTGGGAGGCTCCACGTTGTCCCTGGATAGAGACGTGCATGATGGCCTGTAAACCTGAAGTGCCCATTGTAAGGAAGTGGGTCTATTGTAGTATAGCCCTTAGGCAGGGCAGCCAAAAATTGGGAGGCTCCACGTTGACCCTGGATAGAGACGTGCATGAGGGCCTCAAAACATTAAGTGTCCATTGTCAGGAAGTGGGTGTATTATATAGTATAGCCCTTAGGCAGGGCAGCCAAAAATTGGGAGGCTCCACGTTGTCCCTGGATAGAGACGTGCATGATGGCCTGTAAACCTGAAGTGCCCATTGTAAGGAAGTGGGTCTATTGTAGTATAGCCCTTAGGCAGGGCAGCCAAAAATTGGGAGGCTCCACGTTGTCCCTGGATAGAGACGTGCATGAGGGCCTCAAAACATTAAGTGTCCATTGTCAGGAAGTGGGTGTATTATATAGTATAGCCCTTAGGCAGGGCAGCCAAAAATTGGGAGGCTCCACGTTGTCCCTGGGTAGAGACGTGCATGAGGGCCTCAAAACATTAAGTGTCCATTGTCAGGAAGTGGGTGTATTATAGTATAGCCCTTAGGCAGGGCAGCCAAAAATTGGGAGGCTCCACGTTGTCCCTGGGTAGAGACGTGCATGAGGGCCTCAAAACATTAAGTGTCCATTGTCAGGAAGTGGGTGTATTATATAGTATAGCCCTTAGGCAGGGCAGCCAAAAATTGGGAGGCTCCACGTTGTCCCTGGGTAGAGACGTGCATGAGGGCCTCAAAACATTAAGTGTCCATTGTCAGGAAGTGGGTGTATTATAGTATAGCCCTTAGGCAGGGCAGCCAAAAATTGGGAGGCTCCACGTTGTCCCTGGGTAGAGACGTGCATGAGGGCCTCAAAACATTAAGTGTCCATTGTCAGGAAGTGGGTGTATTATAGTATAGCCCTTAGGCAGGGCAGCCAAAAATTGGGAGGCTCCACATTGTCCCTGGGTAGAGACGTGCATGAGGGCCTCAAAACATTAAGTGTCCATTGTCAGGAAGTGGGTGTATTATAGTATAGCCCTTAGGCAGGGCAGCCAAAAATTGGGAGGCTCCACGTTGTCCCTGGGTAGAGACGTGCATGAGGGCCTCAAAACATTGTTCCCATTGCAAAGGAGCGGGTCTCCTGTCGTTGTAATGTCCATTCTGCAAAGAATGGGCGAAAAAATTTACCACTGGGGGTATACCTGAAACAAAGGCCTAAGTATTGCAATTTGTAACGGTCATCATCATGGTGGCGCATGAGGAGAAGGAGGAGCAGTCCAGCGATTATCCAAAGTCCAGAAGTGTGTACCCATGGGTGAGTGGAGGTACATGGCAAACTTTAAATTCCGCTCTCATTTGCTGGTGGTGTGGTGAAGTCTGGCCCAATCCAACCCTTGTTCATCTTGATCAGAGTCAGCCTGTCAGCATTTTCAGTTGACAGGCGGGTGCGTTTATCTGTAATGATTCCACCTGCGGCACTAAAAACACGCTCTGACAAAACGCTAGCAGCAGGGCAGGCCAGGACTTCCAAGGCGTAGAGAGCCAATTCATGCCACGTGTCCAGCTTGGATACCCAATAATTGTAAGGCACAGAGGAATGTCGGAGTACAGTTGTTCGATCTGCAAGGTACTCCTTCAGCATCTGGGCAAACTTAGGATTTCTTGTGGCACTACCCCGCACCTCAGGGGCTGTGGTACGTGAGGGGCTGAGAAAACTGTCCCACATCTTAAAGACTGTTCCCCTACCTCTGGCGGATTGGACTTGTGCCTCTCTCGGCTGTATGCCTCGGTTGTCCACTGATTCCTGACCTATGCCGCTAGCGTTTTGTGAGGGGAATGCTTTGCCTACTTCCGTGACTATGGCCTTCCGGAACTGCTGCATTTTGGTTGACCTCTCCTCCACGGGAATAAGAGACAAAAAGTTCTCCTTGTAGCGTGGGTCTAACAGTGTTACCAACCAGTAATGATTGTCGGCCAAGATGTTCTTAACGCGAGGGTCACGAGACAGGCAGCTTACCATAAAGTCAGCCATGTGCGCCAGACTCTTAACAGCCAGGACTTCAGTAGCCTGACCAACAAGATGACTGAACATGCTGTCCTCCTCCTCCTCCTCCTCCTCCTCATCTACCCTGTCCTCTGGCCAGCCACGCTGAACCGAGGATATGACTGGTGTGCATGTCATATCCTCAAATTGGCCGGAGAGTTGCTCCATGTCTTCATCCTCCTCCTCGTCATAGTCCTCCACTGCATGTTGTGATGAGACGAGGCTGGGCTGTGTGTTATCACCCACACCCACTACTGTTTCTTGCTGCAACTCATCGCGCTCCGCCTGCAATGCATCATGTTTGTTTTTCAGCAGAGACCGTTTTAGAAGGCAGAGTAGCGGTATGGTGACGCTAATAATGGCGTCATCACCACTCACCATCTTGGTGGAGTCCTCAAAGTTTTGGAGGATGGTACATAGGTCTGACATCCATCTCCACTCCTCAGGTGTTATGTGTGGAGTTTGACCCATTTCCCGACGGCTTAGGTGATGCAGGTACTCAACAACTGCCCTCTTCTGCTCACATATCCTGACCAACATGTGCAGAGTTGAATTCCAACGCGTGGGGACATCACACACCAGTCTGTGAGCCGGAAGATGCAAACGGCGCTGAAAGCCGGCAAGGCCGGCTGAAGCAGTAGGTGACTTTCGAAAATGTGCAGACAGGCGGCGAACTTTTACCAGCAGATCAGACAGCTCTGGGTATGACTTTAGAAACCGCTGAACCACGAGGTTGAGCACATGGGCCACGCATGGAACATGTGTCAGCTGGCCTCGCCTCAAAGCCGCCACCAGGTTCCGGCCATTGTCACACACGACCTTTCCTGGTTTTAGGTTCAGAGGTGTGAGCCAGTGATCTGCCTGCTGTTTCAGAGCTGTCCACAGCTCTTCTGCATTGTGGGGTTTGTCACCTATGCAGATTAGCTTCAGCACAGCCTGTTGCCGCTTCGCCGAGGCAGTGCTGCAGTGCTTCCAGCTTGTGACTGGTGTGGAGGGTACAGTGGATGAGGATGCGCAGGAGGAGGAGGAGGCTGAAGAGCATGACATTCCGGAGCTGTAGAGTGTGGGTGAAACACTGACTGAGGTAGGGCCTGCAAACCTTGGTGTGGGAAGGACGTGTTCCGTCCCTCGCTCAGACTGGGTCCCAGCTTCCACAATATTAACCCAGTGTGCCGTCAACGAGATGTAGCGGCCTTGCCCACAAGCACTTGTCCACGTGTCTGTGGTTAGGTGGACCTTGGGTGAAACAGCGTTGTTCAGGGCACGTGTGATGTTTTGTGACACGTGGTTATGCAACGCGGGGACGGCACACCGGGAGAAATAGTGGCGGCTGGGGACCGAGTAACGTGGGACAGCTGCCGCCATCAGGTCACGGAATGCTTCTGTCTCCACCAGCCTAAAAGGCAACATTTCCAGCGCAAGCAGTCGCGAAATGTTAGCATTTAGAACTGTGGCATGTGGGGTGTTGGCAGTGTATTTGCGCCTGCGTTCAAAGGTTTGCTGAATGGATAACTGAACGCTGCGCTGGGACAAGGACGTGCTTGATGATGGTGTTCTTTCTGCGTAGGCAACTGCAGGTGCAGGAGTGGAGGAGGCTTGTTCGCAGGCAGCATGGACAGGGGATTGGCTCGCATGCACAACCAGCGAAGACGTAGCAGTGACATCAGCAAGCACTGCTCCTCGACTCTGTTGTACTTCCCACAAAGTCGGGTGCTTGGCTGACATGTGCCTGATCATGCTGGTGGTGGTCTGGCTGCTAGTTTTGGTACCCCTGCTGATGCTGGCATGGCAGGTGTTGCAAATGGCCTTTTTTGAATCATCTGGATCCAACTTAAAAAACTGCCAGACTCGGGAAGACCTAACATTTGTACAGGCACCTTGTGTCGTCGTGTTGTTCCGGGGAACGGTTGCCTGGCTTCTGCCTGGGGCCACCACCCTGCTTCTTACTGCCTGTTGTGATGCTACGCCTCCCTCCCCCTGTGCACTGCTGTCCTCGCTCTGCATATCCTCCTGCCAGGTTGGGTAAGTTACTGGATCATCCACCACGTCGTCTTCCTCTTCCGCACCCTGCTCCTCCTCCTGACTTCCTGACAATTGTGTCTCATCATCGTCCACCACTTGTTGAGACACGTTGCCAACTTCGTGAGAACGTGGCTGCTCAAATATTTGGCCATCTGTACAGACGATCTCCTCATGACCCACTTCAATATGAGCTGGCGAGAGGCCAGAATGTGTGAATGGAAACGTGAACAGCTCTTCCGAGTGTCCAAGTGTTGGATCATTAATGTCCGAGGAGGACGTGTACTCAGCCTGGTGGTAGGAAGGAGGATCAGGTTCAGAAATGTGCGGTGCAGTATCACGGCTACTGACACTTGACCGTGTGGAAGACAGAGTGTTTGTGGTGGTGCCAATCTGACTGGAAGCATTATCTGCTATCCAACTAACAACCTGTTGACACTGGTCTTGGTTCAAGAGCGGTGTACTGCTGCGGTCCCCAAGAATTTGGGACAGGACGTGCGAGCGACTAGATGTGGCCCTTTGTTGTGGCGAAATTAGAGCTTGCCCACGACCTCGGCCTCTGCCTGCACCACCATCACGTCCACTTCCTTGTTCCTTGCCAATGCCCTTGCGCATTTTGCAATGCTGTGCACTGCTGACGTGTATATTCACTACTTGTGCGTTATATCAAAGTTTCTGGAAATTGCACACAAGTGCACCTGTACGCTGCCACCAACAGGCACACACGTGCGGTTTTAAAAACCAAGCACGGACGCAATAAGAACCTAACAGGTTTTTTTGGGGAGCGACAATTACAGACAAGTCAGACACTATCTGGACTGTTTTACACTGTGTACACCAGCCCCAGATATGATGAAGGCTGGTATACGGTCACCACTACCCTGCCTGCCTGCCTGCCTGTATACTGGTACAATAGTCCTGACAAGGACTCTTTTGGTCACTAGCCTGTATTCAGACCTGGCTATACCCTGCCTGTATATAGCAACAATAGTCCTGAGAAGGACTCTGCTACTGTACTCCGACCTGGCTATACCCTGCCTGCCTGTATACAACTAGAATAGTCCTGAGAAGGACTTTTGGTCACACTGTTTGCAGCCCTGCAACTGAAAAAGCTATAAAGGGCCGCAAAGCTTTCCCTGAATCAGCGACACTCTCCCTGCACTCACTGTCTGGATAGCTGTGAGCAGAGCACAGCGCGCCGGCCGATATAAAGGCTCGGTCACGCTGTGCAGGCCGGCCAATCACTGCAATTCCACAACTAACAGGGCTGTGGCATTGCAGTGGTCTGCCAGCCAATCCCTGCATGAGGGCTGGCTCTCAAAAGAGCGCCAACATGCAGAAATGAAGACCACGAGTACAGCACGAGTATCGCGAGATTACTCGGTCCCCGCCGAGCAGCCCGAGTACAGCGATACTCGTGCGAGTACCGAGTAGTTACAAGCATGCTCACTCATCACTATTAATTATATAATTACGGTAAGTATAGCTCTGGTGATATACAGCATATACAATTAATTTTCCTGATGATTTAGGCTGGTGAAGTTTTATTATTTCTAAAAATCAAATCTTGTATCAAGAGTGTTACTATGGGCTAATATCCTAAAATATGACTTTTTCTAAAGAGATGTAGTTGAGTTAATGAGCTGAGTTAATGAGTTAATCAAGTAGAGACATGCAAATATATTTGAGAGGATTTGAAATTACTTGAATTTTACAAAAAATCCACATTCACCAAAATATGGGTAATTTGATTCTGCTCGAATTCAGCACATTGTTGACTGTTGGATGTCATTGTACTGAACCATAAAAGACCATCAGAAAGTGAAAAAAACCCAAAACATTACAGTCACCTCTTAGGCCTTAAAGCTATTCAACGCCTTCCATATGGTTCTTGTTGCATCTTTGGAACAGCATTAGGGGTAGAGTTGAGCGCGGTTCGTGGTTCGTGGTTCTCCAGTTCTAGGCTCGAGTGATTTTGGGGCATGTTCTAGATCGAACTAGAACTCGAGCTTTTTGCAAAAGCTCGATAGTTCTAGAAACGTTCGAGAACGGTTCTAGCAGCCAAAAAACAGCTAAATCTTAGCTTGGTTTCTGCTGTAATAGTGTAAGTCACTCTGTGAATCAAACTATTATCACATTTCAGTGTATAGTGTGCGTGAACAGCGCCTTCAGATCACTGCTGTTTCTATAATGGCGATCGCCATTTTTTTTTTTTTTTTTCTTGTCTTCCTTCCCTAAGCGCGCGCGTCTTGTGGGGCTGGCCAGCATGTCAGCCAATCACAGACACACACACACCTAAGTGGACTTTGAGGCAGAGAAGCAACGGCATGTGTGATAGGATCTGCATGTCACATGTCCCTGCATTATAAAACCGGACATTTTCTTCACGATCGCCATTATCTGCCTTCTGCGTCTTTGGTGTCAGACATCACTGTCGCAGTTCCGTCCTTTGTCCTATCGCCGATACAGCTGTATGCGCTGCATACACAGCGTTAGACAGCTTAGGGAGAGCACATTCTAGCAGTCCTTTTAAGGGCTCGTACCGGCAGGGTCAGAGAGCCATAGGTGACAGGTCCTGCAAACAGCAACAGCGTCTGTGTAGCCCAGGTCAGGGATTTCCTCCCTGCATTTCACCATTAGGAGGGAATAGAAAGGCAGGCTTCCATTCCTCTACCCAGAGCACCACAATCCTGCCACTGTACCCTCTTGTCCTCTGCACACTCCAACTCATTCTAACTAAGCCATTATACTAGCAAACACTCAGTGTACCTAGTGGCATCCTATCTGTGGCTATTGGACTTTGCTATAGTCCCACTAGTGCAAAGACATTTGCAGAGCACATCTGCCTGCATTGCACACTCCAAGTTTTTTAAACTAAGCCATTTTACTAGCAAACACTCAGTGTACCTAGTGGCATCCTATACGTGGCTATTGGACTTTGCTATAGTCCCACTAGTGCAAGGACATTAGCAGAGCACATCTGCCTGCATTGCACACTCCAAGTTTTTTAAACTCAGCCATTATACTAGCAAACACTCTGTACCTAGTGGCATCCTATACGTGGCTATTGGACTTTGCTATAGTCCCACTAGTGCCAAGACATTTGCAGAGCACATCTGCCTGCATTGCACACTCCAAGTTTTTTAAACTAAGCAATTTTACTAGCAAACACTCAGTGTAACTAGTGGCATCCTATACGTGGCTATTGGACTTTGCTATAGTCCCACTAGTGCAAAGACATTAGCAGAGCACATCTGCCTGCATTGCACACTCCAAGTTTTTTAAACTCAGCCATTATACTAGCAAACACACAGTGTACCTAGTGGCATCCTATACGTGGCTATTGGACTTTGCTATAGTCCCACTAGTGCCAAGACATTTGCAGAGCGCATCTGCCTGCGTTGCACACTCCAACTAATTATAACGAAGCCATTACACTAGCAAACACTCAGTGTACCTAGTGGCATCCTATACGTGGCTATTGGACTTTGCTATAGTCCCACTAGTGCCAAGACATTTGCAGAGCGCATCTGCCTGCGTTGCACACTCCAACTAATTATAACGAAGCCATTATACTAGCACACACTCAGTGTACCTAGTGGCATCCTATACGTGGCTATTGGACTTTGCTATAGTCCCACTAGTGCCAAGACATTTGCAGAGCGCATCTGCCTGCGTTGCACACTACAACAAATTATAACGAAGCCATTATACTAGCAAACACTCAGTGTACCTAGTGGCATCCTATACGTGGCTATTGGACTTTGCTATAGTCCCACTAGTGCCAAGACATTTGCAGAGCGCATCTGCCTGCGTTGCACACTCCAACTAATTATAACGAAGCCATTATACTAGCAAACACTCAGTGTACCTAGTGGCATCCTATACGTGGCTATTGGGCTTTGCTATAGTCCCACTAGTGCCAAGACATTTGCAGAGCGCATCTGCCTGCGTTGCACACTCCAACTAATTATAACGAAGCCATTATACTAGCACACACTCAGTGTACCTAGTGGCATCCTATACGTGGCTATTGGACTTTGCTATAGTCCCACTAGTGCCAAGACATTTGCAGAGCGCATCTGCCTGCGTTGCACACTACAACAAATTATAACGAAGCCATTATACTAGCAAACACTCAGTGTACCTAGTGGCATCCTATACGTGGCTATTGGACTTTGCTATAGTCCCACTAGTGCCAAGACATTTGCAGAGCGCATCTGCCTGCGTTGCACACTCCAACTAATTATAACGAAGCCATTATACTAGCACACACTCAGTGTACCTAGTGGCATCCTATACGTGGCTATTGGACTTTGCTATAGTCCCACTAGGGCCAAGACATTTGCAGAGCACATCTGCCTGCATTGCACACTCCAAGTTTTTTAAACTAAGCAATTTTACTAGCAAACACTCAGTGTACCTAGTGGCATCCTATACGTGGCTATTGGACTTTGCTATAGTCCCACTAGTGCAAAGACATTAGCAGAGCACATCTGCCTGCATTGCACACTCCAAGTTTTTTAAACTCAGCCATTATACTAGCAAACACTCAGTGTACCTAGTGGCATCCTATACGTGGCTATTGGACTTTGCTATAGTCCCACTAGTGCAAAGACATTAGCAGAGCACATCTGCCTGCATTGCACACTCCGTTTTTTAAACTCAGCCATTATACTAGCAAACACTCAGTGTACCTAGTGGCATCCTATACGTGGCTATTGGACTTTGCTATAGTCCCACTAGTGCCAAGACATTTGCAGAGCGCATCTGCCTGCGTTGCACACTCCAACTAATTATAATGAAGCCATTATACTAGCAAACACTCGGTGTACCTAGTGGCATCCTATACGTGGCTATTGGACTTTGCTATAGTCCCACTAGTGCCAAGACATTTGCAGAGCGCATCTGCCTGCGTTGCACACTCCAACTAATTATAACGAAGCCATTATACTAGCACACACTCAGTGTACCTAGTGGCATCCTATACGTGGCTATTGGACTTTGCTATAGTCCCACTAGTGCCAAGACATTTGCAGAGCGCATCTGCCTGCGTTGCACACTCCAACTAATTATAACGAAGCCATTATACTAGCAAACACTCAGTGTACCTAGTGGCATCCTATACGTGGCTATTGGACTTTGCTATAGTCCCACTAGTGCCAAGACATTTGCAGAGCGCATCTGCCTGCGTTGCACACTCCAACTAATTATAACGAAGCCATTATACTAGCAAACACTCAGTGTACCTAGTGGCATCCTATACGTGGCTATTGGACTTTGCTATAGTCCCACTAGTGCAAAGACATTAGCAGAGCACATCTGCCTGCATTGCACACTCCAAGTTTTTTAAACTCAGCCATTATACTAGCAAACACTCAGTGTACCTAGTGGCATCCTATACGTGGCTATTGGACTTTGCTATAGTCCCACTAGTGCCAAGACATTTGCAGAGCGCATCTGCCTGCGTTGCACACTCCAACTAATTATAACGAAGCCATTATACTAGCAAACACTCAGTGTACCTAGTGGCATCCTATACGTGGCTATTGGACTTTGCTATAGTCCCACTAGTGCCAAGACATTTGCAGAGCACATCTGCCTGCATTGCACACTCCAACTAATTATAACGAAGCCATTATACTAGCACACACTCAGTGTACCTAGTGGCATCCTATACGTGGCTATTGGACTTTGCTATAGTCCCTCTAGTGCCAAGACATTTGCAGAGCGCATCTGCCTGCGTTGCACACTCCAACTAATTATAACGAAGCCATTATACTAGCAAACACTCAGTGTACCTAGTGGCATCCTATACGTGGCTATTGGACTTTGCTATAGTCCCTCTAGTGCCAAGACATTTGCAGAGCGCATCTGCCTGCGTTGCACACTCCAACTAAGTATAACGAAGCCATTATGCTAGCAAACACTCAGTGTACCTAGTGGCATCCTATACGTGGCTATTGGACTTTGCTATAGTCCCACTAGTGCAAAGACATTAGCAGAGCACATCTGCCTGCATTGCACACTCCAAGTTTTTTAAACTCAGCCATTATACTAGCAAACACACAGTGTACCTAGTGGCATCCTATACGTGGCTATTGGACTTTGCTATAGTCCCACTAGTGCCAAGACATTTGCAGAGCGCATCTGCCTGCGTTGCACACTCCAACTAATTATAACGAAGCCATTATACTAGCACACACTCAGTGTACCTAGTGGCATCCTATACGTGGCTATTGGACTTTGCTATAGTCCCACTAGTGCCAAGACATTTGCAGAGCGCATCTGCCTGCGTTGCACACTCCAACTAATTATAACGAAGCCATTATACTAGCAAACACTCAGTGTGCCTAGTGGCATCCTATACGTGGCTATTGGACTTTGCTATAGTCCCACTAGTGCCAAGACATTTGCAGAGCGCATCTGCCTGCGTTGCACACTCCAACTAATTATAACGAAGCCATTATACTAGCACACACTCAGTGTACCTAGTGGCATCCTATACGTGGCTATTGGACTTTGCTATAGTCCCACTAGTGCCAAGACATTTGCACAGCGCATCTGCCTGCGTTGCACACTACAACAAATTATAACGAAGCCATTATACTAGCAAACACTCAGTGTACCTAGTGGCATCCTATACGTGGCTATTGGACTTTGCTATAGTCCCACTAGTGCCAAGACATTTGCAGAGCGCATCTGCCTGCGTTGCACACTCCAACTAATTATAACGAAGCCATTATACTAGCAAACACTCAGTGTACCTAGTGGCATCCTATACGTGGCTATTGGACTTTGCTATAGTCCCACTAGTGCCAAGACATTTGCAGAGCGCATCTGCCTGCGTTGCACACTCCAACTAATTATAACGAAGCCATTATACTAGCACACACTCAGTGTACCTAGGGGCATCCTATACGTGGCTATTGGACTTTGCTATAGTCCCACTAGTGCCAAGACATTTGCAGAGCGCATCTGCCTGCGTTGCACACTACAACAAATTATAACGAAGCCATTATACTAGCAAACACTCAGTGTACCTAGTGGCATCCTATACGTGGCTATTGGACTTTGCTATAGTCCCACTAGTGCAAAGACATTAGCAGAGCACATCTGCCTGCATTGCACACTCCAAGTTTTTTAAACTCAGCCATTATACTAGCAAACACTCAGTGTACCTAGTGGCATCCTATACGTGGCTATTGGACTTTGCTATAGTCCCACTAGTGCCAAGACATTTGCAGAGCGCATCTGCCTGCGTTGCACACTCCAACTAATTATAACGAAGCCATTATACTAGCAAACACTCAGTGTACCTAGTGGCATCCTATACGTGGCTATTGGACTTTGCTATAGTCCCACTAGTGCCAAGACATTTGCAGAGCACATCTGCCTGCATTGCACACTCCAACTAATTATAACGAAGCCATTATACTAGCACACACTCAGTGTACCTAGTGGCATCCTATACGTGGCTATTGGACTTTGCTATAGTCCCTCTAGTGCCAAGACATTTGCAGAGCGCATCTGCCTGCGTTGCACACTCCAACTAATTATAACGAAGCCATTATACTAGCAAACACTCAGTGTACCTAGTGGCATCCTATACGTGGCTATTGGACTTTGCTATAGTCCCTCTAGTGCCAAGACATTTGCAGAGCGCATCTGCCTGCGTTGCACACTCCAACTAATTATAACGAAGCCATTATACTAGCAAACACTCAGTGTACCTAGTGGCATCCTATACGTGGCTATTGGACTTTGCTATAGTCCCACTAGTGCAAAGACATTAGCAGAGCACATCTGCCTGCATTGCACACTCCAAGTTTTTTAAACTCAGCCATTATACTAGCAAACACACAGTGTACCTAGTGGCATCCTATACGTGGCTATTGGACTTTGCTATAGTCCCACTAGTGCCAAGACATTTGCAGAGCGCATCTGCCTGCGTTGCACACTCCAACTAATTATAACGAAGCCATTATACTAGCACACACTCAGTGTACCTAGTGGCATCCTATACGTGGCTATTGGACTTTGCTATAGTCCCACTAGTGCCAAGACATTTGCAGAGCGCATCTGCCTGCGTTGCACACTCCAACTAATTATAACGAAGCCATTATACTAGCAAACACTCAGTGTACCTAGTGGCATCCTATACGTGGCTATTGGACTTTGCTATAGTCCCACTAGTGCCAAGACATTTGCAGAGCGCATCTGCCTGCGTTGCACACTCCAACTAATTATAACGAAGCCATTATACTAGCACACACTCAGTGTACCTAGTGGCATCCTATACGTGGCTATTGGACTTTGCTATAGTCCCACTAGTGCCAAGACATTTGCAGAGCGCATCTGCCTGCGTTGCACACTACAACAAATTATAACGAAGCCATTATACTAGCAAACACTCAGTGTACCTAGTGGCATCCTATACGTGGCTATTGGACTTTGCTATAGTCCCACTAGTGCCAAGACATTTGCAGAGCGCATCTGCCTGCGTTGCACACTCCAACTAATTATAACGAAGCCATTATACTAGCAAACACTCAGTGTACCTAGTGGCATCCTATACGTGGCTATTGGACTTTGCTATAGTCCCACTAGTGCCAAGACATTTGCAGAGCGCATCTGCCTGCGTTGCACACTCCAACTAATTATAACGAAGCCATTATACTAGCACACACTCAGTGTACCTAGTGGCATCCTATACGTGGCTATTGGACTTTGCTATAGTCCCACTAGTGCCAAGACATTTGCAGAGCGCATCTGCCTGCGTTGCACACTACAACAAATTATAACGAAGCCATTATACTAGCAAACACTCAGTGTACCTAGTGGCATCCTATACGTGGCTATTGGACTTTGCTATAGTCCCACTAGTGCAAAGACATTAGCAGAGCACATCTGCCTGCATTGCACACTCCAAGTTTTTTAAACTCAGCCATTATACTAGCAAACACTCAGTGTACCTAGTGGCATCCTATACGTGGCTATTGGACTTTGCTATAGTCCCACTAGTGCAAAGACATTAGCAGAGCACATCTGCCTGCATTGCACACTCCAAGTTTTTTAAACTCAGCCATTATACTAGCAAACACTCAGTGTACCTAGTGGCATCCTATACGTGGCTATTGGACTTTGCTATAGTCCCACTAGTGCCAAGACATTTGCAGAGCGCATCTGCCTGCGTTGCACACTCCAACTAATTATAACGAAGCCATTATACTAGCAAACACTCAGTGTACCTAGTGGCATCCTATACGTGGCTATTGGACTTTGCTATAGTCCCACTAGTGCCAAGACATTTGCAGAGCGCATCTGCCTGCGTTGCACACTCCAACTAATTATAACGAAGCCATTATACTAGCACGCACTCAGTGTACCTAGTGGCATCCTATACGTGGCTATTGGACTTTGCTATAGTCCCACTAGTGCCAAGACATTTGCAGAGCGCATCTGCCTGCGTTGCACACTCCAACTAATTATAACGAAGCCATTATACTAGCAAACACTCAGTGTACCTAGTGGCATCCTATACGTGGCTATTGGACTTTGCTATAGTCCCACTAGTGCCAAGACATTTGCAGAGCGCATCTGCCTGCGTTGCACACTCCAACTAATTATAACGAAGCCATTATACTAGCAAACACTCAGTGTACCTAGTGGCATCCTATACGTGGCTATTGGACTTTGCTATAGTCCCACTAGTGCCAAGACATTTGCAGAGCGCATCTGCCTGCGTTGCACACTCCAACTAATTATAACGAAGCCATTATACTAGCAAACACTCAGTGTACCTAGTGGCATCCTATACGTGGCTATTGGACTTTGCTATAGTCCCACTAGTGCCAAGACATTTGCAGAGCGCATCTGCCTGCGTTGCACACTCCAACTAATTATAACTAAGCCATTATACTAGCACACACTCAGTGTACCTAGTGGCATCCTATACGTGGCTATTGGACTTTGCTATAGTCCCTCTAGTGCCAAGACATTTGCAGAGCGCATCTGCCTGCGTTGCACACTCCAACTAATTATAACGAAGCCATTATACTAGCACACACTCAGTGTACCTAGTGGCATCCTATACGTGGCTATTGGACTTTGCTATAGTCCCTCTAGTGCCAAGACATTTGCAGAGCGCATCTGCCTGCGTTGCACACTCCAACTAATTATAACGAAGCCATTATACTAGCACACACTCAGTGTACCTAGTGGCATCCTATACGTGGCTATTGGACTTTGCTATAGTCCCTCTAGTGCCAAGACATTTGCAGAGCGCATCTGCCTGCGTTGCACACTCCAACTAATTCTAACGAAGCCATTATACTAGCAAACACTCAGTGTACCTAGTGGCATCCTATACGTGGCTATTGGACTTTGCTATAGTCCCTCTAGTGCCAAGACATTTGCAGAGCGCATCTGCCTGCGTTGCACACTCCAACTAATTATAACGAAGCCATTATACTAGCAAACACTCAGTGTACCTAGTGGCATCCTATACGTGGCTATTGGACTAGTGCCAAGACATTTGCAGCACGTCTGCCTGCGTTGCACACTCCAACGAATTATAACTAAGTTACATTGTCAGGGATATTTATTCTTTATTATTCTGCTGTTAATAAAGCTAGACCACCACTGCAATCTTCACCACCTCTCAATTTTTACTACCACATTTTCAGTCCACAATCTTGTCGCAATCAACATGAGTGGCAAAATGACAGATGCTGGTGGAAAGGGGAAGAGGCGTGGTGGAAAAGGCAAAAAATGTTTTGTCAGTGGGGAAGGTGGCAAAGCTCCATTATCATCTGCTGAAGATAGACCATCTACTAGCAAAAGTAAGATGTCTACTACTTATTGTGGACAATCCGATGTGCTCCCTTTTTTACGGACACGAACAAGAGGAACAAAGGTAGATGATGGGCAAAAAAGGAAAATGCTTGAATGGATCTCAAGTGGTCCAACAAGTGCCCTCTCAGCCACTTCAAGTACCGCATCCAAAAAACACCATTCCTCTGAGTTGTCATCCCAATCACACTTGATTTCTCCCAGCTCTGAAGTCTCCATCAGCCCTGCACAGTATGGTGGAACTGAGATGGCTGAGTCTGCAGAGCTGTTCAGTCACACTATAGCCTGGGAATCAGAGGTCTGCTCCCAAGCTACAGTGAGTACAGAACAGGAAATGGTCTGCAGTGATGCCCAGAACCTTTGTGACTCAGATTCAGGCCGTGAGGACCAAGTTTCTGAGCATAATGTTGACCCTTTGTCACAAACTGTAACACCTGTGGTTATAGACAATGAGGAACATACTGATGAAGATGAGACGCAGATACCCGATTGGGATGACAACTTAAATATTCGGTCAGGGCAAGAAGAGGCTCGGTCTGAGGGGGAGGGGAGTGCAAACACAACAATTGATGATGACGTTCTAGATCCCACCTACTGTCAACCCCCAGTCAGGCACTCGAGGAGGTCAACAGAGGCGGTGGAGGAGGATGCAACCGACGACGAAGTTACCTTGCGCCTTCCTGGACAGAGTCGGAGCACTGGTAGCACGTCTACAACTGCATCCTCAGCCACCACTCTGCCTATGAGCATTATTCGGGGTGGATCAACAGGTCGCATGGCCTCTAAGCCTTGCCTAGCCTGGGCCTTTTTTCACATCGAAAAAGATCGCCCAACTCATGTGATATGTAACATTTGTCATGATTCTGTTAGTAGAGGTCAAAACCTCAGCAGTTTGACAACTTCTTCCATGAATCGTCACATGAATAAATATCATAAGTCCCGGTGGGAAGCTCACCGTGCTGCAATGCCGGCTAGCGGAGTGAACCATCCACCGCCCGCCCCTTCCAGTGCATCCGCGCGCTCTTCATCTTCTAGGACTGTGGGGACAGCTGTCACACCTGTTTTTCCACGCAAAACTTCCACCACTGTAACCGCAACAGGCAGTTTGCTTGTAAGGTCGTCAGTTGGTTTGGAAGGGGAAACAAGTGAGTGTGTACAGCTCTCTCAGACATCGATAGCACCAACGTTGGATGAAGGCAAAATCATGTCTCCGCCTGCACTTTCCTCACAAACCTGCATTTTTCCAGGGACACCCTACTCAACACCGTCTACACACAGCAGCCAGATCTCTGTCCCTCAGATGTGGTCAAATAAAAGGCCACTTCCTCCGACCCATGACAAAGCTAAGAGGTTGACTCTATCCCTCTGTAAGCTGTTGGCTACCGAAATGCTGCCTTTCCGCCTAGTGGACACACAGGATTTTAGAGACCTTATGTCTGTCGCTGTGCCCCAGTACCAGATGCCTAGTCGCCACTACTTCTCTAAGAAAGGTGTGCCCGCGCTACACCAGCATGTCGCACACAACATCACCGCTTCCTTGAGAAACTCTGTGTGTGAACGGGTGCATTTCACCACCGATACTTGGACCAGTAAGCATGGACAGGGACGTTACATGTCGCTGACTGGGCACTGGGTAACTATGGTGATAGATGGTGAAGGGTCTGCTGCACAAGTCTTGCCGTCCCCACGACTTGTGTGTCAATCCTCTGTCTGTCCAAGTTCCGCCACAGCTTCTGCATCCTCCACCTCATCTGGGTCCTCCACCTCCGCCCCAAGCCTGCCTGGTCAGGCCACCAGCGTTCTCACTGCGCAGAAGGAATCACGCACGCCTCATTACTATGCTGGCAGCCGAGCGCAACGGCATCAGGCGGTCTTTAGCTTGACATGTCTTGGTAATAAGAGTCACACAGCTGAGGAGTTGTGGTCAGCTCTGTGGTCCGAGTTTAATAAATGGTTGTCTCCACTCAACCTGCAGCCTGGTAAGGCCGTGTGCGACAATGCTGCAAACCTGGGTGCGGCCCTTCGCCTGGGCAAGGTGACACACGTACCTTGTATGGCTCACGTGTTGAACCTTGTCGTGCAGCAATTTTTAACACACTATCCCGGCCTAGATGGCCTTCTGAACAGGGCACGAAAACTGTCTGCTCACTTCCGGCGTTCAAGCGCCGCAGCTGAGCGACTTGCATCGCTCCAGAAGTCTTTCGGCCTGCCGGTTCATCGCCTGAAATGCGATGTGGCGACACGCTGGAATTCAACTCTACACATGTTACAGCGACTGTGGCAGCACCGCAGAGCCCTGGTGCAATACGTCATGACGTATAGCCTGGGCCAACGAGATGCAGAGGTGGGGCAGATCACCCTGATGGAGTGGTCTCAGATCAAGGACCTATGCACCCTTCTGCACAGTTTCGACATGGCGACGAATATGTTTAGCTCTGACAATGCCATTATCAGCATGACGATTCCAGTCATTTACATGCTGGAGCACACGCTAAACACTATTCGGAGTCAGGGGGTGGGACAACATGAAGGGGAGGAACTACAGGAGGATTCATATGTGCAAGGGACAACAACATCACCAAGATCCAGACGTTCATCATCACCAACGCAGCAGGCATGGGACCATGGGGAACAGGGATCGACAAGGGCGCATAGTAGCAGGCGAAATGTTGAGCAAGGTGCAGGAGAACATGAAGAAATGGAGGACGAACTGTCCATGGACATGGAAGACTCAGCGGATGAGGGAGACCTTGGTCAAATTTTAGTTGAAAGAGGTTGGGGGGAGATGTCAGAGGAAGAAAGAACGGTTAGCACCTCTATGCCACAAACACAGCGTGGACTTGGTCCGCATGGCTGCGCAAGACACATGAGTGCCTTCTTGTTGCACTACCTCCAACATGACAGTCGTATTGTCAAAATTAGAAGTGATGATGACTACTGGATTGCCACACTATTAGATCCCCGGTACAAGTCCAAATTTTGTGACATAATTCCAGCCATAGAAAGGGACGCACGTATGCAGGAGTATCAGCAGAAGCTGTTACTCGATCTTAGCTCGGCTTTTCCACCAAACAACCGTGCAGGTGCAGGGAGGGAATCTCCCAGTTGTAACTTGACAAACATGGGACGGTCTCGTCATCTTCACCAGTCTACCCGTACCAGTAGGACCTTATCTGGTGCCGGTAACAGCAATTTTATGGAATCTTTTCATAATTTTTTTAGACCCTCTTTTGCAAGGCCACCAGAGACAACAAGTCTGACACATACTCAACGGCTGGAGAGGATGATACAGGAGTATCTCCAAATGAACATCGATGCCATGACTGTGCAACTGGAGCCTTGCTCCTTTTGGGCTTCAAACATAGAAAAATGGCCAGAGCTCTCCAGTTACGCCTTGGAGATTTTGTCGTGTCCAGCTGCCAGCGTTGTCTCTGAACGTGTATTCAGTGCTGCTGGGTGTGTGCTGACAGATAAGCGCACGCGTCTGTCCAGTGACAATGTGGACAGACTGACGTTCATCAAAATGAACAAGTCATGGATCCAGAAGGAATTTACTACCCCTGTGTCATCCTGGGGAGAGTAAATGCTTGTGGATTTGGAATGTGCTTGATGCAAATCAAAACATCCTGTTTGCAACTAGGGCCCAAGTGCTGCCACTGATGGGGTGGGTGTCTGTGTGGCCCAATTTTTGGAAAAAAGGGAGACTCCGCTTGGAGTAACCCTTGCTTGCTGTGTTTTTAAAAGAAGCCAAGATGAACAGAGCTGGGATCAGGAAAGACTTTGCTACCTACCCCGGTGTCATCCTGGGGACGGATAAGAATGGCGTATTTTTGAATGTGCTTGATGCAAATCTAGCTGTGAAGTGTACAACTGGGGCACAACTGCTGCCACTGAAGGGGTGGGTGTGTGTGGGCCCAATTTTTGGAAAAAAGGGAGACTCCGCTTGGAGTAACCCTTGCTTGCTGTGTTTTTAAAAGAAGCCAAGATGAACAGAGCTGGGATCAGGAAAGACTTTGCTACCTACCCCGGTGTCATCCTGGGGACGGATAAGAATGGCGTATTTTTGAATGTGCTTGATGCAAATCTAGCTGTGAAGTGTACAACTGGGGCACAACTGCTGCCACTGAAGGGGTGGGTGTGTGTGGGCCCAATTTTTGGAAAAAAGGGAGACTCCGCTTGGAGTAACCCTTGCTTGCTGTGTTTTTAAAAGAAGCCAAGATGAACAGAGCTGGGATCAGGAAAGACTTTGCTACCTACCCCGGTGTCATCCTGGGGACGGATAAGAATGGCGTATTTTTGAATGTGCTTGATGCAAATCAAAACATCCTGTTTGCAACTAGGGCCCAAGTGCTGCCACTGATGGGGTGGGTGTCTGTGTGGCCCAATTTTTGGAAAAAAGGGAGACTCCGCTTGGAGTAACCCTTGCTTGCTGTGTTTTTAAAAGAAGCCAAGATGAACAGAGCTGGGATCAGGAAAGACTTTGCTACCTACCCCGGTGTCATCCTGGGGACGGATAAGAATGGCGTATTTTTGAATGTGCTTGATGCAAATCAAAACATCCTGTTTGCAACTAGGGCCCAAGTGCTGCCACTGATGGGGTGGGTGTCTGTGTGGCCCAATTTTTGGAAAAAAAGGGAGACTCCGCTTGGAGTAACCCTTGCTTACATTGTTTTTAAAAGAAGCCAAGATGAACAAGTCATGGATCAGCAAAGACTTTATCTACGTACCCCGGTGTCATCCTGGGGACGGATAAGAATGGCGTATTTTTGAATGTGCTTGATGCAAATCAAAACATCCTGTTTGCAACTAGGGCCCAAGTGCTGCCACTGATGGGGTGGGTGTCTGTGTGGCCCAATTTTTGGAAAAAAGGGAGACTCCGCTTGGAGTAACCCTTGCTTGCTGTGTTTTTAAAAGAAGCCAAGATGAACAGAGCTGGGATCAGGAAAGACTTTGCTACCTACCCCGGTGTCATCCTGGGGACGGATAAGAATGGCGTATTTTTGAATGTGCTTGATGCAAATCTAGCTGTGAAGTGTACAACTGGGGCACAACTGCTGCCACTGAAGGGGTGGGTGTGTGTGGGCCCAATTTTTGGAAAAAAGGGAGACTCCGCTTGGAGTAACCCTTGCTTGCTGTGTTTTTAAAAGAAGCCAAGATGAACAGAGCTGGGATCAGGAAAGACTTTGCTACCTACCCCGGTGTCATCCTGGGGACGGATAAGAATGGCGTATTTTTGAATGTGCTTGATGCAAATCAAAACATCCTGTTTGCAACTAGGGCCCAAGTGCTGCCACTGATGGGGTGGGTGTCTGTGTGGCCCAATTTTTGGAAAAAAAGGGAGACTCCGCTTGGAGTAACCCTTGCTTACATTGTTTTTAAAAGAAGCCAAGATGAACAAGTCATGGATCAGCAAAGACTTTATCTACGTACCCCGGTGTCATCCTGGGGACGGATAAGAATGGCGTATTTTTGAATGTGCTTGATGCAAATCAAAACATCCTGTTTGCAACTAGGGCCCAAGTGCTGCCACTGATGGGGTGGGTGTCTGTGTGGCCCAATTTTTGGAAAAAAGGGAGACTCCGCTTGGAGTAACCCTTGCTTGCTGTGTTTTTAAAAGAAGCCAAGATGAACAGAGCTGGGATCAGGAAAGACTTTGCTACCTACCCCGGTGTCATCCTGGGGACGGATAAGAATGGCGTATTTTTGAATGTGCTTGATGCAAATCTAGCTGTGAAGTGTACAACTGGGGCACAACTGCTGCCACTGAAGGGGTGGGTGTGTGTGGGCCCAATTTTTGGAAAAAAGGGAGACTCCGCTTGGAGTAACCCTTGCTTGCTGTGTTTTTAAAAGAAGCCAAGATGAACAGAGCTGGGATCAGGAAAGACTTTGCTACCTACCCCGGTGTCATCCTGGGGACGGATAAGAATGGCGTATTTTTGAATGTGCTTGATGCAAATCAAAACATCCTGTTTGCAACTAGGGCCCAAGTGCTGCCACTGATGGGGTGGGTGTCTGTGTGGCCCAATTTTTGGAAAAAAAGGGAGACTCCGCTTGGAGTAACCCTTGCTTACATTGTTTTTAAAAGAAGCCAAGATGAACAAGTCATGGATCAGCAAAGACTTTATCTACGTACCCCGGTGTCATCCTGGGGACGGATAAGAATGGCGTATTTTTGAATGTGCTTGATGCAAATCAAAACATCCTGTTTGCAACTAGGGCCCAAGTGCTGCCACTGATGGGGTGGGTGTCTGTGTGGCCCAATTTTTGGAAAAAAGGGAGACTCCGCTTGGAGTAACCCTTGCTTGCTGTGTTTTTAAAAGAAGCCAAGATGAACAGAGCTGGGATCAGGAAAGACTTTGCTACCTACCCCGGTGTCATCCTGGGGACGGATAAGAATGGCGTATTTTTGAATGTGCTTGATGCAAATCTAGCTGTGAAGTGTACAACTGGGGCACAACTGCTGCCACTGAAGGGGTGGGTGTGTGTGGGCCCAATTTTTGGAAAAAAGGGAGACTCCGCTTGGAGTAACCCTTGCTTGCTGTGTTTTTAAAAGAAGCCAAGATGAACAGAGCTGGGATCAGGAAAGACTTTGCTACCTACCCCGGTGTCATCCTGGGGACGGATAAGAATGGCGTATTTTTGAATGTGCTTGATGCAAATCTAGCTGTGAAGTGTACAACTGGGGCACAACTGCTGCCACTGAAGGGGTGGGTGTGTGTGGGCCCAATTTTTGGAAAAAAGGGAGACTCCGCTTGGAGTAACCCTTGCTTGCTGTGTTTTTAAAAGAAGCCAAGATGAACAGAGCTGGGATCAGGAAAGACTTTGCTACCTACCCCGGTGTCATCCTGGGGACAGATAAGAATGGCGTATTTTTGAATGTGCTTGATGCAAATCAAAACATCCTGTTTGCAACTAGGGCCCAAGTGCTGCCACTGATGGGGTGGGTGTCTGTGTGGCCCAATTTTTGGAAAAAAAGGGAGACTCCGCTTGGAGTAACCCTTGCTTACATTGTTTTTAAAAGAAGCCAAGATGAACAAGTCATGGATCAGCAAAGACTTTATCTACGTACCCCGGTGTCATCCTGGGGACGGATAAGAATGGCGTATTTTTGAATGTGCTTGATGCAAATCAAAACATCCTGTTTGCAACTAGGGCCCAAGTGCTGCCACTGATGGGGTGGGTGTCTGTGTGGCCCAATTTTTGGAAAAAAGGGAGACTCCGCTTGGAGTAACCCTTGCTTGCTGTGTTTTTAAAAGAAGCCAAGATGAACAGAGCTGGGATCAGGAAAGACTTTGCTACCTACCCCGGTGTCATCCTGGGGACGGATAAGAATGGCGTATTTTTGAATGTGCTTGATGCAAATCTAGCTGTGAAGTGTACAACTGGGGCACAACTGCTGCCACTGAAGGGGTGGGTGTGTGTGGGCCCAATTTTTGGAAAAAAGGGAGACTCCGCTTGGAGTAACCCTTGCTTGCTGTGTTTTTAAAAGAAGCCAAGATGAACAGAGCTGGGATCAGGAAAGACTTTGCTACCTACCCCGGTGTCATCCTGGGGACGGATAAGAATGGCGTATTTTTGAATGTGCTTGATGCAAATCAAAACATCCTGTTTGCAACTAGGGCCCAAGTGCTGCCACTGATGGGGTGGGTGTCTGTGTGGCCCAATTTTTGGAAAAAAAGGGAGACTCCGCTTGGAGTAACCCTTGCTTACATTGTTTTTAAAAGAAGCCAAGATGAACAAGTCATGGATCAGCAAAGACTTTATCTACGTACCCCGGTGTCATCCTGGGGACGGATAAGAATGGCGTATTTTTGAATGTGCTTGATGCAAATGTAGCTGTGAAGTGTACAACTAGGGCACAACTGCTGCCACTGAAGGGGTGGGTGTGTGTGGGGCCCAATTTTTGGAAAAAAGGGAGACTCCGCTTGGAGTAACCCTTGATTGCTGTGTTTTTTATAAATGATCCAAGCTGCACAGAGCTGGGATCAGGAAAGACTTAGCTACCTACCCCGGTGTCATCCTGGGGACGGTTAATTATGGCGTATTTTTGAATGTGCTTGATGCAAATCTAGCTGTGAAGTGTACAACTGGGGCACAAGTGCTGCCACTGAAGGGGTGGGTGTGTGTGTGGCCCAATTTTTGGAAAAAAGGGAGACTCCGCTTGGAGTCACCTTGCGGTGTTTTACATGATTTTAGAAGGGCGTGCCATGCCTATATCTGTGTGTCCTCCTCTTTTTCCTTGTCCAGCTGTTTTGTTTTCGCATGAGTATATGTCCTTGTCACTTTCCAATGTGTTTGAGTTGTTTGTCACCTTTAGGACACCTTTGAGGGTGTTTTCTAGGTGTTTTTCTGTGTTTGTGATTGCCTGCCATTGTTTCCTATGCAGTTCGAGTTCGGTTCGTCGAACGTTCGACGAACCGAACTCGAACGGGAGGTCCGTTCGGCGAACCAACCTCGAGCCGAACCGCGACCGGTTCGCTCATCTCTAATTAGGGGTGCTAAAATCCCTAGGGTCTTGGTTGCTAGAGCAAGGCTACAGGCTTCATATGCCTAGGATGGTTCTGTGTATGCATCTGCAAAGAGCATGGCCTATGACATAATTTCAGTACTGCCGACACCAATCTGAAGATGTAACAAAGACCAGTCAATTAGCAGTGAGTAGCAAATGGGGAAGAAAGGTGAGCAGTGAGGTGATTATAAGCATGTTCCTTAATCTTTACATATTATGTTTATTACGTTTTTAGGTCTAGAAGGACCCCAGATCATATTAAGAGACATTAAATAAGAATAGGTTCTTCACTAATAAAATTTTGGGGGAAAACCACGCAAACAGGCAAAAGCGCAAATTTTTTTGTACAATATTTAGATTTCTTTTCACCAATGAAATAAAAAAAACTATACATGTTTGGTATGTATGAACGTGTAATGACCTGGGGAATGATATTGCTAGGTGAGTTTTACCATATAGTAAACATGATAAATAAAAGAAAACAAAAACAAAAAATTGTGGAATTGCACTTTTCTTGCGATTTCACACTTGGAACTTTTTCCCATTTTCAGTTCACTATATGGTAAAATAATAGTTTCATTAAAAAGTACAATTTATTAAAAAAAAAAAAACAACAAGCCCTGATAAACTATCTGGATGGAAAAACAAGCCCTAATAAATTATCTGGATGGAAAAATGAAAAAGTTAAGGCTCTTGGAAGAAAAAATAAAACCGAAAAATGGAAAATCACTGGGTGATGAAGGGATTAAACTCTATCATCCACAGATTTGTTTATCTTTACAGGACCATGGACTGTGCCATGTTTCAAAGTACTCCACAGTTTGGCTAGGCAGTAAAGGCTTTAAAAAAGGATGGATATTGACATGGCCCTTCCCTCACCTGACCTAAACCTTCATGAGAATACGTGGGCTCAAACTAGATGGGAGAGATACAATGAAGGAAAATAGTACACCTTACTTAAAAGTGTTTGGAAAGTTGTGGTTGATACTACCCAAAAAGTTGTCAACAGATTAAAAAACTGTCAAACTCCATGGCCTATGAACAGCATCGGAGTAGCCCGGCGGAGCAACGGAGGATCGTCCAATGGCCCCCGTGGCATCAGTGGGCCCTTGTCCCCAGTGGGCCCCCATGCTTTATATGGTACAGGGTACCGCGGGCTTGTTACCGCAGGCGGGGCAGGGGTGTTTAGCAGGCAGACTTGTCCCCCATGCTCTGATGGGCCCCCAGCCTTTCCATCATAAACTGCAGTAATCGCACAGAATAATCTGTGCGATCTCTGCAGTTTCTGTGATTGTAGCAGGACCTGTGGGGACATCACAGTCATGGGACTTACCATAGGTCCTTGCACTGTGGGAGTCCTCAGGCCTGTGTCTCATATTCAAATGTACAAACATCTTTCAGGCATGCATACATTTGAACGGTGCGGTGCCAGGACTGAGGCAGAGGAGCTTCTCAGCACCGCACCAACATCCATAAACCATCTTGCTGTGAGCCTCCCACTGCAGTGAGCCTGCTGCCTCTGCATGCTGTGAGCCTCCCTCTGCTGTGAGCTTCCACCTGCAGTGAGCCTCCCCCTGCAGTGAGTCTCCCCCTGCAGTGAGCCTCCCCTGCAGTGAGCCTCCCCCTGCAGTGAGCTTCCCCCTGCTGTGAGCCTCCACCTGCAGTGATCCCCCTGCAGTGAGCCTCCTGCCTTCTCCTGCAGTGAGCCTCTTGCCTCCCCCTGCAGTGAGCCTCCTGCCTCCCCCTGCAGTGAGCCCCTCTGCTGTGAGCCTCCCCCTGCAGTGAGCCTCTCCCTGCTGTGTGCCTCCTGCTTCCTGCTGCTGTGAACCTCCTGCCGCTATGTACACCCCTAAAACTGTGTGCCACCAACCCAGTGCTGTGCTACCCATGGTGTAGAAATTGGGGGAAAAGTGAGAAATGTGCTCTGGGAGGGATTGGCTATAGGTGACTGTGTTATTTTCTGCAGAGTCGCGTCATGGCAGGAAGAAGTGATGGCGGTCAGTGCCGGAAGAAGAGGACATGCGAAGATGAATAACGTCAGCTAGAGACGTCACTGATAAGTCAGTGTATTACATGTACACACACACTATACACTATATACGGAGCTCCTGTGCATAATGTCACTAATTAATGTTACTGGTGATCACTGTATTACCTGTACACTAACACTATATACAGAGCTCCTGTGTATAATGGCACTGATGGTAATATTAGTGTTATTAGCATTGTGGTTTTTATTCATGATCATTATTGTAGTATTATTACTATTATTATTATTATTCGAGCACTATGTGGTGGTAATATGTGGTCTGGCCACAGTGTGGTGATATTTCTCTGTTGTATGTGGTATTATTTGGTCATTTATGTGGTCTGGTCATAGTGTTGAGGTATTTCTCCCTTGTATGTGGTAATATTTGGTCACTATGTGCTTTGGTTATGGTGTATCAGAAAAAAACTGGAGGAAAAACAGGTTTTATGCCGCGCTTGAAGACCACAGACATTGATGTCGGAACAGATGATTCTTTTATTGTTTCATTCCTACGCGTTTCGAAGATCCCAACTGTCTCCTTCTTCAGGGAAGTTCTCTCCCTGAAGAAGGAGACAGTTGGGATCTCCGAAACGCGTAGGAATGAAACAATAAAAGAATCATCTGTTCCGACATCAATGTCTGTGGTCTTCAAGCGCGGCATAAAACCTGTTTTTCCTCCAGTTTTTTTCTGATGTTCCTCTTGTGTAGCAGGGCTGCTGCTGGACCGCTTGGGCGCTCATTCTTGCTATCAATGGTGTTGTGACTGGCACAACCCGATCAGGTGAGTGCATTACTTCTTTATGATTTTGCCCAATATATCGGGTAAGACCCTATTGCGCCTTTTCTCTCCCATATAGTTTGGTTATGGTGTGGCAGTATTTCTCTCTTGTATGTGGTAATATTTGGTTATTATGTGCTCTGATCATGGTGTGGTGGTATTTCTCTCTTGTGTGTGGTTGTATTCGGTCATTATGTGGTGGTAATATGTTATTGGTCATGGTGTGGTGGTATTTCTCCCTTGTATGTGGTATTATTGGTCTTGGTATAGTAGATTGTGTTGTGTCTGGAGGACATTTTTTTCTCTATCAATAAAGGGAAGATTATTTCCAGTAGAGATTGAATACTTGAATGTTTAACCCCTCCCTTTCCTGAGACTATTACACTGCACAAGTATGCTAAGAAATCGCTTGTGCTAAGGCCACATGCACACGTTGAGTATTTGGTCAGTATTTTACCTCAATATTTGTAGCCAAAACCAGGAGGGGTAAAAATTAGAGGAAATGTATAATAGAAACACCTCTGCATTTTTCACCCACTCCTAGTTTTGGCTTAGAAATACTGATGTAACATACTGACCAAATACTGAACGTATAAACGTGGCCTAAGGCTAAGTGATAACTTATTCATCTGTGGGGACCGATTGCTGGGACCTGCACCGATTGTGCAACTTTTATCCCCTTGAAAGTGGAGCTGATGTCCAACTCGTCCCCTGATCCATTCATTCAATAAATGATCACCTACCTAACCTGTGGATTAGTGATAACTTGTCACCAAAGATGCCCGTTACTGTAAACTACTGTATTTGTACATCAGTAATTGTGTGAGCACAGGAGATGTGCAGGAGCTGCCTGTACTTCACAGTCAGTGCTCCACTATAATGGGGATAATGGTTAACGGATATTTGCATATCACTGTAGAGTGGGCCCCTGGAGTCAATTCCTCTGGTGGGCCCCAGACACCTCAGTCCGACGCTGCTTAAGAATATAAAGAATGTTGGCTATATTGGCCACTGATATTTGTTTTCTACACAATATATTGCTTCTGCATTGCAACATTCTTCATTTTTTTTATATTTCTATGGACTGACAGTGTCACAGGTATCTTACTAAGCCATGTTGGAGGGCACATGTACTTACTAATCTATAGAAATCTAATTTCACATTGTTTTTAGCAGTATTTTTACAGCTTCTATCAGGAGCTTCTCTTTGAGTCCAAAAAAATGGAATTCAGATGAAAACAGTAGTGCCTGTCAATATAATGAGAAAAAACAGAGCCCAAAGTCTCCAACTTTGCCTCTATTTGACCTTTTTTCTTGCTGTATCCAAAGCCATTTGGTATAAAATTTTCTGAATTTTTCATGTGTTTTATGCCTTTATAGCTAATCATTGGTCAAAAGAAAACAACCATTACATGTTATATATTTTAAGTCTCCTTCACACATCCGTGTCTCCAGGACGTGCGACGTCCATTTTCACAAATATCAGGGACATGGACACACGTAGACCCATTAAAATCAATGGGTTGGTGCATACGTCTATGTTTTGACAAGGACGGTGTGTCCATGTGGACCACACACGTGTCCGTGTGCGCTCTCATGGAAACATGCCTGTGTTCTGCCGCCAGCATGGATGTTACAAGGACCGAACACTGATGTGATCCATGTGATATTAATATGACACGTACCAAAAGAAACACATGTCACTGAGAAATAAATGTATTTTTATACTTACTTGTCTATGGCGCTGCTGTCATACTTGATTTTGGGCCTGCTCCTTGTGCTCATGAATATTTACTCCAGTGACTACTGACCCAGTAGGAAGTGTGAAAGCAGCACCAGAGTCAGCAGTGTCGGAGACAGGTAAATATAGAATTTCGTGCTGTCTGTATGCTATCCGGATGTCCCACGGATAGCATTCAAACAGCACACGGAAGACACACACATGGACGGACATATGTACCTACACCATGGACTATGCAAAATGTTCATTTTTTGCACAGACAGACATGTGAAGGGGACCTCAGACACATTAAAAAGCACAGATGTACAGTATCTACATATATTTACTATTACAAATGCAAAAGTTGAGCAAAAATGAATAAAAAGTAATTCTAATATTTTTTTGCCTTTATGCTTTGTGAAAAAAAAATTGAGCTAAAACTATATGTTAATATAAAAGCATTTTTATTTTATTTTTGCTATGCTAGGAAATATGATGACATAAAAATGCGCACTATTGACTAAGAGGAGTCCTTTGAGGGTTTTGGTTTACAAATTTGGGTTCCATCTTGGGGATTTTCACTCTTCTGTTCTCTTAGGTGCAAATAAAAGTGAAAATGTACAGCTCAATGAGCAGGAACTTCTTTATTTTCTTTAATATTCACATTATGTTAGTATTGGCGGATACTATCATAACTAGAGTTGAGCACAGTTCGTGGTTCGTGGTTCTCCAGTTCGCGGCTCGAGTGATTTTGGGGGCTGTTCTAGATCGAACTAGAACTCGAGCTATTTGCTAAAGCTCGATAGTTCTAGATACGTTCGAGAACGGTTCTAGCAGCAAAAAAACAGCTAATTCCCAGCTGGCTTTCCGCTGTAATAGTGTAAGTCACTCTGTGACTCACACTATTATGAAATTTCAGTGTATAGTGTGCGTGAACAGCGCCTTCAGATCACTGCTGCTGGGATAATGGCGATCGCCATATTGTTTTTTTCCTTGTCTTCCTTCCCTAAGCGCGCGCGTGTAGTGGGGCGGGCCAGCATGTCAGCCAATCCCAGACACAGACACAGCTAAGTGGACTTTTAGCCAGAGAAGCAACGGCATGTGTGATAGGATGTCCATGTCACATGTCCCTGCATTATAAAAACGAGTATCTGCCCGTCCAGACGCCATTATCTGCCTTCTGCGTCTGGGTGTCAGTCACCGCTGGCGTAGCTCCTGTCTCCGATACTGCTGTGTACGCTCTACACACAGCGCTATACAGAATAGGGATAGAAGTTATTATTAGTCCTTATAAGGGCTAATTCCAGAAGCCTCAGAGCCATAGGTGACAGTCAGGTCCATGGAAACAGATTTTAACAGCTACAGAAGATACCAGCGTCTGTGTAGCTAAGCTCAGGGATTTCCTCGCTGCATTTCCCCATTAGGATGGATAGAAAGTGAGGCTTCCTTTCCTGTACACTGACCCACAACCCTGCCACTGTACCCTCCTGCCCTTTGCACACTCAAGCTCATTGTTACTAAGCCATTATACTAGCAAACACTGAGTAAACTTAGTGGCATCCTAAAAGTGGCTGTTGGACTTCCATTATTGTCCCACTGGTGCAAAGCTATTTGCAGCACCACTGCATTGCACACTGAAAATCCCTGTTACTAAGCCATTATAATAGCAAACACTGAGTAAACTTAGTGGCATCCTAAAAGTGGCTGTTGGACTTCCATTAGTGTCCCACTGGTGCAAATCTATTTGCAGCACCTCTGCGTTGCACACTGAAACTCATTGTTACTAAGCCATTATACTAGCAAACACTGAGTAAACTTAGTGGCATCCTAAAAGTGGCTGTTGGACTTCCATTAGTGTCCCACTGGTGCAAATCTACTTGCAGCACCTCTGCAGTGCACACTCAAACTCATTGTTACTAAGCCATTATACTAGCAAACACTGAGTAAACGTAGTGGCATCCTATACGTGGCTGTTGGACTTCCATTAGTGTCCCACTAGTGCATATCCATTTGCAGGACCTCTGCATTGCACACTGAAACTCATTGTTACTAAGCCATTATACTAGCAAACACTGAGTAAACTTAGTGGCAACCTAAAAGTGTCTGTTGGACTTCCATTATTGTCCCACTGGTGCAAAGCTATTTGCAGCACCACTGCATGGCACACTGAAACTCATTGTTACTAAGCCATTATACTAGCAAACACTGAGTACACTTAGTGGCATCCTAAAAGTGGCTGTTGGACTCCATTAGTGTCCCACTGGTGCAAAGCTATTTGCAGCACCTCTGCATGGCACACTGAAACTCATTGTTACTAAGCCATTATACTAGCAAACACTGAGTACACTTAGTGGCATCCTAAAAGTGGCTGTTGGACTTCCATTAGTGTCCCACTAGTGCAAATCTATTTGCAGCACTTCTGCATTGCACACTGAACCTCATTGTTACTAAGCCATTCTAATAGCAAACTATGCTGCCAGTTTAAGGGCTGTAGTTGCATTGTCAGGGATAGTTATTGTTGTTTTTTCTGCTGTTAATAAAGATAGACCACCGCTGCAATCTACACCACCTCTCAATTTTTACTACCACATTTTAAGTGCCCAATCTTGTCGCAATCAAAATGAGTGGCAAAATGACAGATGCTGGTGGAAAGGGGAAGAGGCGTGTTGGAAAAAGGAAAAAAAGGGTTTGTCCATGGGGAAGGTGGTAAAGCTCCATTAACATCTGCTGAAGATAGACCATCTTCCAGCAAAAGTAAGATGTCTACTACTTACCGTGGACAATCCGATGTGCTCCTTTTTTTACGGACATGAACAACTGGAACAAAGGTAGATGATGGCCAAAAAAAGAAAATGCTTGAATGAATCTCAAGTGGTCCAACAAGTGCCCTCTCCGCCACCTAAACTACCGCATCCAAAAAACACCAGTCCTCTGAGTTGTCATCCCAATCACACTTGCTTTCTTCCAGCTCTGAAGTCTCCATCCGCCCTGCACAGTATGGTGGAACTGAGATGGCTGAGTCTGCCGAGCTGTTCAGTCACACTATAGCCTGGGAATCAGAGGTGTGCTCCCAAGCTACAGTGAGTACAGACCAGGAAATGGTCTGCAGTGATGCCCAGAACCTTTGTGACTTTGATTCAGGCCGTGAGGACCAAGTTTCTCTGCATAATGTTGACCCTTATTCACAAACTGTAACACCTGTTGTTATAGACAATGAGGAACATACTGATGACGATGAGACGCAGATACCAGATTGGGATGACAACATAAATATTTAGTCAGGGCAAGAAGAGGCTCGGTCTGAGGGTGAGGGGAGTGCAAACATAACAATTGATGAGGAAGTTTTAGATCCCACCTACTGTCAACCCACAGTCAGGCCCTCGAGGAGGTCAACAGAGACGGAGGAGGAGGATGCAACTGACGACGAAGTTACCTTGCGCCTTCCTGGACAGAGTCGGAGTACTGGTAGCATGTCTATAACTGCATCCTCAGCCACCACTCTGCCTCTGTGCACTAGTCGGGGTGGATCAGCAGGTCACATGCCCTCTAAGCCTTGCCTAGCCTTGTCCTTTTTTGACATTGCAAAAGATCGCCCAAATTATGTGATCTGTAAAATTTGTCGTGATTCTGTTAGTAGAGGGAAAAACCTCAGCAGTTTGACAACTTCTTCCATGAATCGTCACATGAATAAATATCATATGTCCCAGTAGGAAACTCACCGTGCTGCAATGCGGCCTAGCGGAGCGAACCATCCACCGCCTGCCCCTTCCAGTGCATCCGCGCACTCTTTATCTTCTAGGACTGTGGGGACAGCTCTCACACCTGGTTTTCCATGCACAACTTCCACCACTGTAACCGCAACAGGCAGTTTGCTTGGTAGGTCGTCAGTTGGTTTGGAAGGAGAAACAAGTGCGTGTGTACAGCTCTTTCAGACATCGATACCACCAACGTTGGATGAAAGCAACATCATGTCTACGCCTGCACTTTCCTCACAAACCTGCATATTTCCAGGGACACCCTACTTAACACCGTCTACACACAGCAGCCAGATCTCTATCCCTCAGATGTGGACAAATAAAAGGCCATTTCCTGCGACCCATGACAAAGCTAAGAGGTTGACTTTATCCCTCTGTAAGCTCTTGGCTACCGAAATGCTGCCTTTCCGCCTGGTGGACACACAGGATTTTAGAGACCTTATGTCTGTCGCTTTGCCCCAGTACCAGATGCCCAGTCGCCACTACTGCTTCAAGAAAGGTGTGCCTGCGCTACACCAGCATGTCGCACACAACATCACCGCTTCCTTGAGAAACTCTGTGTGTGAACGGGTGCATTTCACCACCGATACTTGGACCAGTAAGCATGGACAGGGACGTTACATGTCGCTGACTGAGCACTGGGTAACTATGGTAATAGATGGTGAAGGGTCTGCTGCACAAGTCTTGCCGTCCCCACGACTTGTGTGTCAATCCTCTGTCTGTCCAAGTTCCGCCATTGCTTCTGCCTCCTCCACCTCGTCTGGGTCCTCCACCTCCGCCCCAAGCCTGCTTGGTCAGGCCACCAGCGTTCTAACTGCGCAGAAGGAATCACGCACCCCTCTTTACTATGCTGGCAGCAGAGCGCAACGGCATCAGGCGGTCTTTAGCTTGAAATGTCTTGGAAATAAAAGTCACACAGCGGCTGACTTTTGGGCAGCTCTGGGGACTGAGTTTGGGAAATGGTTGTCTCCACTTAACCTGCCGCCTGGTAATGCCGTGTGCGACAATGCTGCAAACCTGGGTGCGGCCCTTCACCTGGGCAAGGTGACACACGTGCCTTGTATGGCTCACGTGTTGAACCTTGTTGTCCAGCAATTTTTAACACACTATCCCGGCCTAGATGGCCTTCTGAACAGGGCACGAAAACTGTCTTCTCACTTCCGCCATTCAACTACCTCTGCTGAGCGACTTGCATCGCTCCAGAAGTCTTTCGGCCTGCCGGTTCATCGCCTGAAATGCAATGTGCCAACACGCTGGAATTCGACTCTCCACATGTTACAGCGACTGTGGCAGCACCGTCAAGCCCTGGTGCAATACGTCATGACGTATAGCCTGGGCCAACAAGATGCAGAGGTGGGGAAGATCACCCTGATGGAGTGGTCTCATATCAAGGACCTATGCACCATTCTGCACAGTTTCAACATGGCGACGAATATGTTTAGCGCTGACAATGCCATTATCAGCATGACAATTCCAGTCATTTACATGCTGGAGCACACGATAAATACTATTCGGAGTCAGGGGGTGGGACAACAGGAAGGGAAGGAACTACAGGAGGATTCATATGTGCAAGAGACAACAACATCACCAAGGTCCAGACATTCATCATCACCAACGCGGCAGGCATGGAACCATGGGGGACAGGGATCAACAAGGGCGCATGATAGCAGGCGAAATGTTGAGGAAGGTGCAGGAGAACATGAAGAAATGGAGGACGAACTGTCCATGGACATGGAAGACTCAGCGGATGAGGGAGACCTTGGTCAAATTTCAGTTGAAAAAGGTTGGGTGGAGATGTCAGAGGAAGAAAGAACGGTTAGCACCTCTATGCCACAAACACAGCATGGACTTGGTCCACATGGCTGCGCAGGACACATGAGCGCCTTCTTGCTGCACTACCTCCAACATGACCCTCGTATTGTCAAAATTAGAAGTGATGATGACTACTGGCTTGCCACACTATTAGATCCCCTGTACAAGTCCAAATTTTGTGACATAATTCCAGCCATAGAAAGGGACGCACGTATGCAGCAGTATCAGCAAAAGCTGTTACTCGATCTTAGCTTGGCTTTTCCACCAAACAACCCTGGTGCAGGTAGTGAATCCCCCAGTTGTAACTTGACAAACATGGGACGGTCTCGTTATCTTCAACAGTCTACCCGTACCAGTAGGACCGTATCTGGTGCTGGTAACAGCAATTTTATTGAATCTTTTCATAATTTTTTTAGACCATCCTTTGCAAGGCCACCAGAGACAACAAGTCTGACACATAGTCAACGGCTGGAGAGGATGATGCAGGAGTATCTCCAAATGAACATCTATGCCATGAGTTTGCAAATGGAGCCTTGCTCATTTTGGGCTTCAAATCTTGAAAAATGGCCAGAGCTCCCCACTTACGTCTTGGAGATCTTGTCATGTCCAGCTGCCAGCGTTGTTTCTGAACGTGTCTTCAGTGCTGCTGGGTGTGTGCTGACAGATAAGCGCAAGCGTCTGTCCAGTGACAATGTGCACAGACTAACGTTCATCAAAATGAACAAGTCATGGATCCACAAGGAATTTACTACCCCTGTGTCATCCTGGGGAAAGTAAATGCTTGTGGATTTTTAATGTTCTTGATGCAAATCTAGCTGTGAAGTGTACAACTGGGGCACAAGTGCTGCCACTGAATGGGTGGGTGTGTGTGGGGCACAATTTTTGGAAAAAAGGGAGACTCCGCTTGGAGTAACCCTTGCTTACATTGTTTTTAAAAATGATCCAAGATGCACAGAGCTGGGAGCAGGAAAGACTTTGCTACCTACCCCGGTGTCATCCTGGGAATGGTTAAGTATGGCATATTTTTGAATGTGCTTGATGCAAATCTAGCTGTGAAGTGTAGAACTGGGGCACAAGTGCTGCCACTGAATGGGTGGGTGTGTGTGGGGCACAATTTTTGGAAAAAAGGGAGACTCCGCTTGGAGTAACCCTTGCTTACATTGTTTTTAAAAATGATCCAAGATGCACAGAGCTGGGATCAGGAAAGACTTTGATACCTACCCCGGTGTCATCCTGGGGACGGTTAAGCATGGCGTATTTTTGAATGTGCTTGATGCAAATCTAGCTGTGAAGTGTACAACTGGGGCACAAGTGCTGCAACTGAATGGGTGGGTGTGTTTGGGGCACAATTTTTGGAAAAAAGGGAGACTCCGCTTGGAGTAACCCTTGCTTACATTGTTTTTAAAAATGATCCAAGATGCACAGAGCTGGGATCAGGAAATACTTTGCTACCTACCCCGGTGTCATCCTGGGGACGGTTAAGTATGGCGTATTTTTGAATGTGCTTGATGCAAATCTAGCTGTGAAGTGTACAACTGGGGCACAAGTGCTGCCACTGAATGGGTGGGTGTGTTTGGGGCACAATTTTTGGAAAAAAGCGAGACTCCGCTTGGAGTAACCCTTGCTTACATTGTTTTTAAAAATTATCCAAGATGCACAGAGCTGGGATCAGGAAAGACTCTGCTACCTACCCCGGTGTCATCCTGGGGACGGTTAAGTATGGCGTATTTTTGAATGTGCTTGATGCAAATCTAGGTGTGTGTGGGGCCCAATTTTTGGAAAAAAGGGAGACTCCGCTTAAAGTAACCCTTGCTTACATTGTTTGTAAAAATGAGCCAAGATGAACAGAGCTGGGATCAGGAAAGACTTTGCTACCTACCCCGGTGTCATCCTGGGAACGGTTAAGTATGGCGTATTTTTGAATGTTCTTGATGCAAATCTAGCTGTGAAGTGTACAACTGGAGCACAAGTGCTGCCACTGAAGGGGTGGGTGTGTGTGTGGCCCAATTTTTGGGAAAAAGGGAGACTCCGCTTGGAGTAACATTGCGGTGATTTACAGTTAGGTCCAGAAATATTTGGACAGTGACACAATTTTCGCGAGTTGGGCTCTGCATGCCACCACATTGGATTTGAAAAGAAACCTCTACAACAGAATTCAAGTGCAGATTGTAACGTTTAATTTGAAGGTTTGAACAAAAATATCTGATAGAAATTGTAGGAATTGTACACATTTCTTTACAAACACTCCACATTTTAGGAGGTCAAAAGTAATTGGACAAATAAACCAAACCCAAACAAAATATTTTTATTTTCATTATTTTGTTGCGAATCCTTTGGAGGCAATCACTGCCTTAAGTCTGGAAGCCATGGACATCACCAAACGCTGGGTTTCCTCCTTCTTAATGCTTTGCCAGGCCTTTACAGCCGCAGCCTTCAGGTCTTGCTTGTTTGTGGGTCTTTCCGTCTTAAGTCTGGATTTGAGCAAGTGAAATGCATGCTCAATTGGGTTAAGATCTGGTGATTGACTTGGCCATTGCAGAATGTTCCACTTTTTTGCACTCATGAACTCCTGGGTAGCTTTGGCTGTATGCTTGGGGTCATTGTCCATCTGTACTATGAAGCGCCGCCCGATCAACTTTGCGGCATTTGGCTGAATCTGGGCTGAAAGTATATCCCGATATACTTCAGAATTCATCCGGCTACTCTTGTCTGCTGTTATGTCATCAATAAACACAAGTGACCCAGTGCCATTGAAAGCCATGCATGCCCATGCCATCACGTTGCCTCCACCATGTTTTACAGAGGATGTGGTGTGCCTTGGATCATGTGCCGTTCCCTTTCTTCTCCAAACTTTTTTCTTCCCATCATTCTGGTACAGGTTGATCTTGGTCTCATCTGTCCATAGAATACTTTTCCAGAACTGAGCTGGCTTCATGAGGTGTTTTTCAGCAAATTTAACTCTGGCCTGTCTATTTTTGGAATTGATGAACTGTTTGCATCTAGATGTGAACCCTTTGTATTTACTTTCATGGAGTCTTCTCTTTACTGTTGACTTAGAGACAGATGCACCTACTTCACTGAGAGTGGTGTTCTGGACTTCAGTTGATGTTGTGAACGGGTTCTTCTTCACCAAAGAAAGTATGCGGCGATCATCCACCACTGTTGTCATCCGTGGACACCCAGGCCTTTTTGAGTTCCCAAGCTCACCAGTCAATTCCTTTTTTCTCAGAATGTACCCGACTGTTGATTTTGCTACTCCAAGCATGTCTGCTATCTCTCTGATGGATTTTTTCTTTTTTTTCAGCCTCAGGATGTTCTGCTTCACCTCAATTGAGAGTTCCTTAGACCGCATGTTGTCTGGTCACAGCAACAGCTTCCAAATGCAAAACCACACACCTGTAATCAACCCCAGACCTTTTAACTACTTCATTGATTACAGGTTAACGAGGGAGACGCCTTCAGAGTTAATTGCAGCCCTTAGAGTCCCTTGTCCAATTACTTTTGGTCCCTTGAAAAAGAGGAGGCTATGCATTACAGAGCTATGATTCCTAAACCCTTTCTCCGATTTGGATGTGAAAACTCTCATATTGCAGCTGGGAGTGTGCACTTTCAGCCCATATTATATATATAACTGTATTTCTGAACATGTTTTTGTAAACAGCTAAAATAACAAAACTTGTGTCACTGTCCAAATATTTGTGGACCTAACTGTACATGATTTTAGAAGGGCATGCCATGCCTATATCTGTGTCTCCTCTTTTTCCTTGTCCAGCTCTTTTGATTTCACATGAGTATATGTCCTTGTCACTTTCCCATGTGTTTGTGTTGTGTTGTGAGTTGTTTGTCACCTTTTGGACACTTTTGAGGGTGTTTCTAGGTGTTTTTATGTGTTTGTGATTGCCTCCCATTGTTTCCTATGCGGTTCGAGTGGTTTGCCGAACCGGTTCGCCGAACCGAACTCGAACGAGACCTCCGTTCGGCGAACCGAACTCGAGCCGAACCACGGCCGGTTCGCTCATCTCTAATCATAACAGAAAATGACAAACAAAAGTCAGAAATTGGTCCTGCACTACTAAGGATTACCTTTGCATACTGTCTTTATTTATAACAGGGAAAAGGGAAAGGGGAAACATAAAATGAGGTGTAGCAAGTATTGAAATTACTTATTATTAAAATTTTTGTCATTTTTTAACAAACAACAGGCTTTAGATATAATTTGAAAGGCAACATTAAAAAAATAAATAAATAAATAAATAAAAATATACAACTACAGGATTCCTAGCAACTATTACTATGCAAAAGAAACATACTGCAAATATAAAGCAAATTTTGCAAACAGTAAGGAAATTCAAACAACTAATATATGTAGAATAAAACCCCAAGAGAATAACATCAAAGGTCGTATATCTTAAGGGTTGGGTTATATTTAAGATACCACAGATACCACCTCTCAGCATATCTAGAAAAGTTACCTTCCTTCAGGGCTATGTTGTACTCATAGATGTTGTGTAAGGAAACCCTATCTATAACTTCTTGTATTGAGGGGACATCTATTTCCTTCCATTTGGACGCTGGTAAAGATCTAATGACCAAAAGAATATGGCAAGTAATTTGTTTACACCGCTTTTTCTAAGGATTACCTTTGAAGACGCTAATTAAAAGAGAAGGGGAGCTCAGATCCTAGAAATACCAAAGCTGGCCAGGGGTGCACGTTCAGGTAAAGACAAATGTCCAATGAATGCTGCATGTAGAAGAAAGGAAGCCAAATAACCCAAAACAGTTTTCGACAACATATGGGAATTGCTGCACTCCTGAGATATTGAGTAACAAAATATGGTGGATTTTTTCTTCAACTACACATTGGGCAAATAAAATTGAGAGGGGAAAAAAACACTATATATAGCACTTGCAAAAAATATCTATTTTTACAGCTTGTTCTCGCAGAGTTAAAATGTTCGCCATACCCCTAAGAATTGTGGAGAAGGAATATCCTATATTAAACACTACATTATATTGGAAAAAAATGTTTTTGACTTTCACAGCAAAACTATAAGGATTTCTATGACATACTAAACATTATAAGAAGAATTCCCAGAGAAGCATACATCCCAAGATGGGGGTCTAAAATGGTGCTTTAAAAATTACTTATAAAGAGAAGTACACAAATCTATACGCTAATCTTTAACTTCTTGGACCTGTATTTGACTCAAATAGAACAATACTAGGGCTACATATGGAATATAAAATAAAAGTACAAACTGCATAAGGACAGTTATAATAAATATTCAGTCCTGTCTCTCTGTTTACAGTGTGTGTGTGTGTGTGTGTGTGTGTGTGTGTGTTTGTGTGTGTCCTAAACAAATAACGAAATATTCAAAAATGATGACAACAAAAAAGAAATATGGCTGCTGTTTATTTACTAAAGTTAACAAGGGCCTTATTATTAGGGGTTAACTTACATAATTAAGAAGAGATTGTAGTTTTAGTTAAACTTAAACACTAAATTTAATTTACAAATGACCTAAACAAATTGTTAAATGACAGCAATGAAATCTCTTCCTACTTATTAACTTACAAGATCATCTAATTCTACTCTAATTTTGAGCTAAATCAACAAAAGCTCATATACAGGTTTTTTTTCATCAATCTTATTAAGTGGAAAAGTGCTCACAAAATATATTATCATACAAAACAATTCAATAATACTCATGATGAAACTGGTTATAATAATCTCCATTCTCCTGAGCAAATCCATTGATTTTTGTAAAGCAATAATATAACTTTTGATGTACAAACAAAATGGGAATTAACGTCAGTATTTTCAAGGCTTCTTCATATAATTGGGCTTGTTTGTGTTTATTGATTGTACGGATAAATTGATGCATAAGAAGAATTTACTAACACTGTGTTTGAGCACAGAATAAATTGGCTTTGTCCTGTCGTTTGCTAAAGTGAGCGATCAAAACTATTAGCTGCAAGATCCAATAATTATTTTTAACACTACAAATTATCCTTGGTGCTTTATCATATTTATACCATATATGGTCACACACAGTCAACCTATATACAGTATGAGCCCACATACAGCCCCATATATATAGTAGGAGTCCACACATAACCCCCTATATACAGCATGAGTCTCCACACAGTTCTCTATGAACAGGCACATAAATCATACACCTACAGTATTGAAAAGAAAAAAAAACGACAACACATACTTACCTTGCTCCCATTCCCCCAACTCTCTGCTCCATTCCCCCGGAGCTCTGCTCTGGTGCGTTCAGGGCTCCAATTCAACTTGCAGACAGCGATTACATGGTGGCACCAAAGCGATGACATCATTGAAAGAAAAGGTAATGAGAGCATCACAAGAACATACCGTATTTTTCGGACTATAAGACGCACCTGACCATAACACGCACCATGGTTTTAGAGGAGGAAAATAGGAAAATAAAATTTTAACCAAAAAATATGGTCATGACACACTGTTATGGGGCGAGGATCTGCTGCTGACACTGTTATGGGGGTAATGTCCCCAAATTCTCTACTAAGGTACCCCATTCTGATAAGGATCCTCCTGCCTTGTATATGATCCTGCTCATATACCCCCCATCCTGCTAATAATATACCCCCCATCCATCCTGCTCATGATATACCCCCATCCATCCTGCTCATGATATACCCCCATCCATCCTGCTCATGATATGCCCCCATACATCCTGCTCATGATATGCCCCATCCATCCTGCTCATGATATGCCCCCATCCATCCTGCTCATTAAATGCCCCCATCCATCCTGCTCATGAAATGCCCCCATCCATCCTGCTCAAGATATGCCCCCATCCATCCTGCTCATGAAATGCCCCCATCCATCCTGCTCATGAAATGCCCCCACCCATCCTGCTCATGAAATGCCCCCATCCATCCTGCTCATGAAATGCCCCCATCCATCCTGCTCATGAAATGCCCCCATCCATCCTGCTCATGAAATGCCCCCATCCTGGTAAATGGCGTGTATCCTGTGGCACAGGAAAAAAAAAAAAAACGTTTATACTTACCCTTCCTCACTCCCTGAAGCACCGATCTCTGTCTCAGCTGCAGCGCCGCTGTGTGGAGCCGTCACCGGTGTCTGCAGCATCGCGTCTTCCTGTCTGTGCCGGCGGTAAGCTGATCGATTCTGGTGGATACTAGCGGTGTGCACAGCGATGACGTCATCGCGGTGCACGCCGCTAGTGTCCAGATCAGCTGACCGCCGGCACAGACAGGAAGACGCGATGCTGCAGGGGGGCGGCTCCACACACGGTGATGGGTGAGTACACTGATTCACTGCACCCCGCGCTGATAATGATGCACGGGGGGCATTGAATACAGCCGCACATGATCACTCCAGGCTGTAGTTGCCAGGTGTGATCACGGCCGGCTGCTAATTATGCACGCACCCCCCCCTTGCCCATCACCCCGCCCACCTGTCAGCGCCGGTTTCGCTGAGAGATGATGGGCGGGAGGATGGGCGTGCATATGTAATGAGCGGGCCCACGTGGTCACTTCAGGCTGTTACAGCCTGCTCGTGCCGCCGATGACCCGCTGCACCGCGGCACCCTCATTCCCCGCAGCCTTATAGTCAGACCATAAGATGCACCCCCCCACTTTCCCCAACATTTGGGGGGAAAAAGTGCGTCTTATGGTCCGAAAAATACGGTACTTTTTTAATTTATGGGATGTTACTCTTGTCTATCATTGTTAGTGGATTTCACCATCCATACTGGTTAAAAGAACTGAAGTCTTCAGTGTTTGATACTTTTTAATGGCTAACTGAAAAGATGGTAATAATAGCAAGCTTTCGAGACTACTCAGGTCTCTTCATCAGGCATGGTATAACATAAAATCTGAAGAGTCACATATTTATACACAACAGAACATAGAATAGTGCAGTAAGAAAAAAAAAAAAACAAGTTATATGAAACAGAACTCTCACTATGGCAGGGGGGCAAACTGTTGTGGCCATAAATATTGCTGCAGTTCAGTGTGAAAGTTTTATTGTCCTCTGATCAGGGTCTGGTCCAGGGCTGTGATGCGCTCGGATGGTCAGAGGAGCACATCTCTTAACTGATGTAAAAAGACATGAATCCATGAGACACATTCATCCCTGCCCTGAATGTGTCAAAGGTCATCATAAGTTTGTACTCCTATAGCCTCCTATCTCTCTGGGACTTGAAATTACCTTTCAATACCAGCAATTTCATGTCCATGATGCTGTGGTCGGGGTTACAAAAATGTTTGGCCACAGGTAGATCTATTCTTTTTTCCTTAATTGTGTGGCGGTGAGAATTCATCCTTGTCCTGAGCTGTTGTCCTGTCTCCTCTACATACAGACCCCCAGATGGACATTTGGTACATATAATTAAGTACACCACATTGGTTGTGGTGCAGCTGAAGGTACCTGGGATCTTGTAGTCCTGATGTGATCTGGGAATCTTTATCTTGTCCGTTGTCAATATAAATGGACAGGTCTTACATTTTTTCTGGTTGCAGGGAAATGTTCCTGTTGTTGTTGGAGAGGACAAAGAGCTTCTGACAATGATGCTTCTTAGATTTGGGGGCTGTCTAAAACACAGAAGTGGGGGGTCTGGAAAAATCTTTTTGCAGTAATGGTTGTAGTTTCCGTGCAGCTCCTCTAAACACCTCCAGATGTGGATTGTAGGTGACTACAAGAGGGACCCGATTGTTTTCTTCTTTAGTTTTATAATGTAGGAGATGGTTTCTTGATATTCTGGTGGCTCTTGTAATCTGGTTTTCAATTGTTCTTGGGTGGTAGCCTTGATTCAAAAAGGTCTTTCTGAGGCCCTCAAGGTGATTGTCTCTATCTGTATTGTTGGAACATATCCGATTGTACCTGATGGCCTGGCTGTATGCAATAGAGTTTTTTATGTGTTTTGGATGAAAACTGTCCCATTTCAGGTATGTTGGACGGTCAATTGGCTTCTTGTACAGAGATGTTTCTATTTCATTGTTCCGTAGTTTAATGATGGTGTCCATGAAGTTGATTTCCGTGCAGGAGTAGTTGAGTGTTAGGTTGATGGTGGGATGAAACTGATTAAAGTGTTCATGGAAGGTCTTCAGCTGCTCCTCAGACTCTGTCCAGATGATTAAAATATCATCAATGTAACGGTAGTAGGCCAGAGTCCTGATAGGACAAGAGGATAAAATGTCACTTTCAAGCTTGGCCATGAAAAGATTTGCTTATTGTGGTGCCATTTTGCTTCCCATTGCAGTCCCAGTCTCCTTTAGATATATGTTATTGTCAAATGCAAAGTAATTATGGGTGAGGATGAATTTTGTAAGCTTCACTACAGAATCGGCATCAATTCCTGTATTTTCCAGGAAAATTTTGCAAGCATTTAATCCATCATGGTGTGGAATATTCGAGTACAAGGATTCCACATCCATGGTAGCAAGGATGGTTCCCTCTGGAAGAGGACCTATTGCTGATAGTTTTTTCAATAGGTCAGTAGTGTCCTGGATGTAGCTGGTTGTATCCCTTACCAAGGGTTTAAGGATACCCTCTACCCATCCAGAGACTTGTTCAGTGAGGGTGCCCACACATGAAATGATGGGTCTTCCTGGGTTTCCAGATTTGGAAGCATGTAGAATGTGCCTATTCTTGGACTTACCGGTATCAGTTCATTAGCTGTTAAGGATATGTCAGGCAGACAAGAGACCAACTTGTTAAGTTCCTTGTAATAGTCCTGTGTAGGGTCAGACTCCAATTTTTTATAGTAGCGTGTGTCCATCAGTTGTCTGTGTGCTTCATTCATGTAGTCTGATTTGTTCATCATGACTATTGCCCCCCCCTTGTCTGCAGGTTTAATGGTGATTTCTTTGTTGGTTTTCAAAGATTTTATGGCCCTTCTCTCCTGGGCACTGATGTTGGATGGTTGCCTCCTGTGTGTGTCTAGGATAGTGGATTTTAGCAAATGTCTGAAAGTGTCTATATAGTTATCCAAATGAGGGTTGCGTCCTGGTGGAGGTGTCCATTCTGATCTTTTCCTGGTTGTCAAGATCCGTCTTCCTTCAGTCTGGGTGGATTCTGAAACATCTGCATCGTTAAAATATTCCCTCAGACGTAGTCTCTGAAGTAATCCTCCATGTCGCTGCAGAGTTCAGTTTTGTCTAAAGCTTTAGTAGGTAAAAATGAGAGTCCTCTAGAAAGCATAGCAAGTTCCACTTTGTTGGGTTTGTAATCCGAGAGATTGATAACACAGTTAGATGCTTTTGTTTCTTGAATGCAGTGGTTGTCCAAGTTGTCAGGTTTTGACAACTTGGACAACCACTCCATTCAAGACAAAACTGAACTCTGCAGCGACATGGAGGATTACTTCAGGAGACTACGTCTGAGGGAATATTTTAACGATGCAGATGTTTCAGAATCCACCCAGACTGAAGGAAGACGGATCTTGACAACCAGGAAAAGATCAGATTGGACACCTCCACCAGGACGCAACCCTCATTTGGATAACTATATAGACACTTTCAGACATTTGCTTAAATCCACTATCCTAGACACACACAGGAGGCAACCATCCAACATCAGTGCCCAGGAGAGAAGGGCCATAAAATCTTTGCAAACCAACAAAGAAATCATCATTAAACCTGCAGACAAGGGGGGTGCAATAGTCATGATGAACAAATCAGACTACATGAATGAAGCACACAGACAACTGATGGACACACGCTACTATAAAAAATTGGAGTCTGACCCTACACAGGACTATTACAAGGAACTTAACAAGTTGGTCTCTTGTCTGCCTTACATATCCTCAACAGCTAATGAACTGATACCAGTAAGTCCAAGAATAGGCACATTCTACATGCTTCCCAAAATTCCAAAATCTGGAAACCCAGGAAGACCCATCATTTCATGTGTGGGCACCCTCACTGAACAAGTCTCTGGATGGGTAGAGGGTATCCTTAAACCCTTGGAAAGGGATACAACCAGCTACATCCAGGACACTACTGATCTATTGAAAAAACTATCAGCAATAGGACCTCTTCCAGAGGGAACCATCCTTGCTACCATGGATGTGGAATCCTTGTACTCGAATATTTCACACCAGGATGGATTAAATGCTTTCAAAATTTTCCTGGAAAATACAGGAACTGATGCCGATTCTGTAGTGAAGCTTACAAAATTCATCCTCACCCATAATTACTTTGCATTTGACAATAACATATATCTAAAGGAGACTGGGACTGCAATGGGAAGCAAAATGGCACCACAATATGCAAATCTTTTCATGGCCAAGCTTGAAAGTGACATTTTATCCTCTTGTCCTATCAGGACTCTGGCCTACTACCGTTACATTGATGATATTTTAATTAACTGGACAGAGTCTGAGGAGCAGCTGAAGACCTTCCATGAACACTTTAATCAGTTTCATCCCACCATCAACCTAACACTCAACTACTCCTGCACGGAATTCAACTTCTTGGACACCATCATTAAACTACGGAACAATGAAATAGAAACATCTCTGTACAAGAAGCCAATTGACCGTCCAACATCCCTGAAATGGGACAGTTTTCATCCAAAACACATAAAAAACTCTACTGTATACAGCCAGGCCATCAGGTACAATCGGATATGTTCCAACAATACAGATAGAGACAATCACCTTGAGGGCCTCAGAAAGACCTTTTTGAATCAAGGCTACCACCCAAGAACAATTGAAAACCAGATTACAAGAGCCACCAGAATATCAAGAAACCATCTCCTACATTATAAAACTAAAGACGAAAACAATCGGGTCCCTCTTGTAGTCACCTACAATCCACATCTGGAGGTGTTTAGAGGAGCTGCACGGAAACTACAACCATTACTGCAAAAAGATGCCCGATTAAAATCTATTTTTCCAGACCCCCCACTTCTGTGTTTTAGACAGCCCCCAAATCTAAGAAGCATCATTGTCAGAAGCTCCCTGTCCTCTCCAACAACAACAAGAACATTTCCCTGCAACCAGAAAAAAATGTAAGACCTGTCCATTTATATTGACAACGGACAAGATAAAGATTCCCAGATCACATCAGGACTACAAGATCCCAGGTACCTTCAGCTGCACCACAACCAATGTGGTGTACTTAATTATATGTACCAAATGTCCAACTGGGGGTCTGTATGTAGGGGAGACAGGACAACAGCTCAGGACAAGGATGAATTCTCACACAATTAAGGAAAAAAGAATAGATCTACCAGTGGCCAAACATTTTTGTAACCCAGACCACAGCATCATGGACATGAAATTGCTGGTATTGCAAGGAAATTTCAAGTTCCAGAGAGATAGGAGACTATGGGAGTACAAACTTATGATGACCTTTGACACATTCAGGGCAGGGATGAATGTGTCTCATGGATTCATGTCTTTTTACATCAGTTAAGCTCTGACCATCCGAGCGCATCACAGCCATGGACCAGACCCTGATCAGAGGACAATAAAACTTTCACACTGAACTGCAGCAATATTTATGGCCTTAACAGTTTGCCCCCCTGCCATAGTGAGAGTTCTGTTTCATATAACTTGTTTTTTTTTTCTTACTGCATTATTCTATGTCCTGTTGTGTATAAATATGTGACTCTTCAGATTTTGTGTTATACCATGTCTGATGAGACCTGAGTAGTCTCGAAAGCTTGCAATTATTACCATCTTTTCAGTTAGCCATTAAAAGGTATCAACCACTGAGGACTTCAGTTCTTTTAACCAATTTTTTATCTCTACTAGCTAACACGGTACAAAGATATATTTTACCTGTACCATCCATACTGACATTAGTTTTCTGACCCTTTTTGAGGGTTTACATGTTTTATATGTTTTGTTTTGTCTCACATCCCCAGTTTTTAATTGATACATTAAAAGTTATATTTTAATATTTACCTAGCTCCTAATCTTTTTATAAATTGGTAATTGCTTTTGCTATATTGTTAAAGTCAAAAGTTTACATACATTTCATTAGTATTTCATGCCATTCTCCTGAAACTGTATGACTTGGGTCATACATTTTCGGTATCCTTCCACAAGCTTCTCACAATAGTTGGCAGAAATTTGGTTCATTCCTCCTGACAGAACTGGTGTAACTGAGCCATGTTTGTAGGTCCCCTTGTCACGGTCTGTCACGGTGGTATCACAGCCAGTTGACAATCCAGTGGAAGCCAGTGCTAGAAGATCACAGAGACTAGCAGCATGTGTTGTTATCTGACAGTTCCTTGTTTCTGCAGCAAGCGGACTCTATGACCCTGGAGTACTGTCCTTCTGCCTCTCAGTTCCTATCCTCTGACTTCCTTTTTTAACCTCACACTTGGTTTTTTTATGTGCGGTTTAGAGTTTGTTCCTTGCTGAGGTCTGGAAAGGTTCTCTCCTATTTCTCCAGGGACTTCTGTGTTTGTTGCTGCTCAGCTAAGTGTTTGTCTTTTGCTATCTACCAGGGCTTTAGTGATTGCAGTCATGTTTCCCCTGTATTGTTCCTTTGCGTCTTCCTTTAAGCTGGGTTCACACATAGCGACAACGACAACGATGTCACTGCTACGTCACCATTTTCTGTGACGTAGCAGCGTTGTCCCGTCGCTGTCGCTGTGTGTGACATCCAGCAATGACCCGGCCCCTGCTGTGAGGTCGCCGCTCGTTGCTGAATGTCCTGCTTCATTTTTTGCTCGTTGCTCTCCCGCTGTGAAGCACACATAGCTGTGTGTGACAGCGAGAGAGCAACGAACTGAAGCAAGCAGGATGCAGGGAGGCAGTTTCTGGCAACCTGCGGTAAGCTGTAACCACGGTAGACATCGGGTAACCAAGGGAAGCCCTTTCCTTGGTTACCCGATATTTACTTTAGTTACAGCGTCCGCCGCTCTCAGGCTGCCAGTGCTGGCTCCCTGCTCCCTGCACGCAGCTAGACTACACATCGGGAAATAAGCAAAGGTTTGCTTATTAACCCGATGTGTACTGTGGCTATGAGTGCAAGGAGCCAGCGCTAAGCGGTGTGCGCTTGTAACCAAGGTAAATATCGGGTAACCAGAGAAACACTTTGGTTGGTTACCCGATATTTACCTTAGTTACCAAGCGCACCACGGCTTCCACAGCGACGCATGTCGTTATGATTGCTGCTGCGTCTGCTGTGTTTGACAGCTAAGCAGCGATCATAACAGCAACTTACAAGGTCACTGTTTCATCACAGAAAATGGTGACGTAACAGCGACGTCGCTGTCGCTATGTGTGAACCCAGCTTTAGTGTCAGTGGTGTTTACTTAGCGATCATACCCTCCATCCTTACTTAGGGCCCATGTGCCATGGTAAAACAGGGCCCCAGGTGTCCAGCTCGGCAATAGGTGCGTAATATGCATAGGGTCGATGAGGGCAGAAAAGGTGATCTATAGGTTGTTCTTAGTGGTCACCATTTCCCCTTTTACCTAGCTATAAGGCATTTCTTCCCCCTTCTTGTGTGTTGTCCTCTACGGCTGGTGTATTCTCTCTTCCCTGCAGTGATACTTGCTCATGCCTTTTTCAGTTTTGCCCATAAATTTTAAATTGGATTGAGATCAGGACTTTGTGATGGCCACTCCAAAACACTGACAAAACATTCCTGTGACACTCGCATCTCTTATTCCCCAACTGTACCACTCTGTCCTGTGCAAATACATCAGTTCATGATTTCACCGCTATACAGTAACATTTGTACTTATAGTATTGCCTAGTAGTGGCACCCCTAGCTGAACAACACAGCATCCACAACTGCACAGTAAGGCGTCACTTTCACCATGCCCCCACTTCTATTGGACGATAGCTTCGCACCCTGTCCACACTGATTCCTGCATACCAGACATTGCATTACATGCCTACCCTGGACACCCATGTACTTAAAACCTAAAATCTTCCTTAAAGTGCCTTTTCTTCAGCATATTTTGCTCCGTCCTAACCGCTACACCTACTCCCGATTATTTTAAACGGATGGTATCCTGTGATTTTTTTGTTCTGGTCTATTTCTGTTTCTAGGTTATCACATTCATTTTCATAGGAAAGTAAAAGGCGGACACTTCCTATCTGCAAACACCAATATTTACCTAGTGTATTTTTTTATTACCAATATTAATCTCATGTTATTTTCTGTTCTTCGTATTATAATGAATTTTGACAACAGGCAATGAATGTAAAAGTTTGTTTCCTCCACTGTACATATACCCTTGTTTCTCATGTTTTCAGTCTGTTGTTAATTTCCCCTTTTGTAATTTTTTTTATATAATTGATGTATATGTATATAGTTGCTGTCCACTTTAGAAATATGATGTACATATGTACACTTAAAGACTCTTTTGAGTCTAATTCATGGTTACTTATTTTGTTTTTTAGTTCTGATGAAGGCCTGAAATGTCAAACAAACATTTCTCTGTGAAAGCATCCCTATAATAAATATTTCCTCAAACTTAAAATGGGACTTGTAACCTGCTTGATCCCCCATCTCTACTAGAGATGAGTGAACCTTTCAAGGCTCGGTTATGACTCAACGAATGACCCTTTGTTTCCCAAAGAGTTTGCTCAACAGTTTGGCAAACATACGATGCCCCACTGGATTCAATTTGAGTCAAATTTATTGATATTGATATATGTAAAAAGACACATATTCATGTTTTTCTCATTATGTGACCTCAAATCAGAATAAACATTTCCCATTTTAGGTAAAATAGGATTACCAAAATTATGTATATTTGCTAAATGCCAGAATAATGAGAGAGAAAACATTTTAAAGAATTTGAATTACTTTCTGAAAAGTCAAAGGTTTACATACACTAACAGTACTATGCCTTTAACCCCTTTACGACCGGCCGATTTTTCGCTTTCCGGTTTTTTTTTTCGCCATTCTTTTTCTGAGAGACGTAACTTTTTTATTTTTCAGTCAATATGGTCATGTGAGGGCTCATTTTTTGCGGAACGAGCTGTACTTTTAAATGAAACCATCAGCTTTACCATAAAGTGTACTGGAAAATGGCAAAAAAATTCCAAATGCAGAAAAATTGCAAAAAAAGTGCGATAGCACTATGGTTTTTGAGATATTTTATTCACTGTGTTCACTATATGGTAAAACTGATATGGGGGTGTGATGCCTCAGGTCAGTGCGAGTTCGTAGACACCAAACATGTATAGGTTTACTTTTCTATAAGGGGTTAAAAAAAATCGGAAGTTTGTCCGAAAAAAGTGGCGCACGTTTTACGCCATATTCCGTGACCCGTAGCGTTCTCATTTTTCGGGATCTATGGCTCAGTGATGGCTTATGTTTTGCGTCTCAAGCTGACATTTTTAAAGGTACCATTTTTGTGCAGATGCTATGTTTTGATCGCCTCTTATTGCATTTTGCGCACAAGTTGTGGCGACAAAAAAAGGTCGTTTTGGCTTTTGGAATTTTTTTGCCGCTACGCCGTATACTGATCAGATTAATTGATTTTATATTTTGATAGATCGGGCGTTTCTGAACGCGGCAATACCAAATGTGTGTATATTTTTTTATTTTTTTAACCCTTTAATTTTCAATGGGGCGAATGGGGGGTGATTTGAACTTTTAGGTTTTTTGTTTTTTTTCAATTTTTTAAAACTTTTTTTAACTTTTTTTTTTATTTAACTAGTCCCCCCAGGGGGCTATTGCGATCAGCAATCCGATCGCTCTGCAGTATCTGCTGATCACAGCTACAAGGCTGTAAACAGCAGATACGCTCTCTTTCTCTTTTGCTGTGCCGCTGGCACAGCGAAAGTGAAAGCAAGTCAGGTGTAGTACAGGAGTCATCACATGACCCTGTGCTAGCATGACAACTATCGGAAGTGACGTGATCGCGTCACGTGACTTCCGGTATCGGGCGGTAAGTAAAAGTTTACCGCGATCGCGCTTATAATGGCGCTGTCACATATTGACTGCGCCATATAAGGGGTTAAACGGCACGAGCAGATAACGATTCTGCTCGTGCCTAGCAGGCACACATCTCAGCAGTGAAAATCAGCTGAGCTGTGTGCCGATCGCAGCATGATGCTGCCGGCAGACCGCGGGCAGTAATGTTATGACCGCTAGGATGTAATTTTACGGCCCGCGGTAGTTAAGGGGTTAAACAATATGGGACAGCTCATATGATGATTTCATGTTTTTGGAAGTTTCTGATAGTTTTATTGCCAATATCTGAGTTAATCAGAGACACACCTGTGGATGTATATTAATGCACACCTGAAACACACTGCTTCTTTGTGTAGCATCATTGGAAAATCAAAAGAAATCATCAAAGATCTCAGAAAGAGAATTGTGGAGTTGCACAAGTCTGGTTCATCTTTGGGTGCAATTTCCGAGTACCTGAAGGTGCCTTGTTCACCTGCATAATCAATTATACATAAGTACAGTGAAGGAAATAATTATTTGATCCATTGCTGATGTTGTTATTTTGCCCACTGACAAAGACATGAACAGTCTATAATTTTAAGGGTAGGTTAATTTTAACAGTGAGAATTAAAATATCAAAAATAAAATTTAGAAAATCACATTGTATAAATTATATAAATATACAGTCATATGAAAAAGTTTTGAAATGAGGTTTATCGTACTAACAGAAAATGTGCAATCTGCAGTTAAACTAAATTTGACAGGTGCATAAGTATGGACACCCTTATCAATTTCTTGTTTTGAACACTCCTAACTACTTTTTACTCACTTACTGAAGCACTAAATTGGTTTTGTACCCTCATTGAGCTTTGAACTTCATAGGCAGGTGTATCCAATCATGAGAAAAGGTATTTAAGGTGGCCACTTGCAAGTATTTCTCCTATTTTAATCTCCTATGAAGAGTGGCACCATGGGCTCCCCAAAACAACTCTCAAATGATCTGAAAACAAAGATTATTCAACATAGTTGTTCAGGGGAAGAATATAAAAAGTTGTCTCAGAGATTTAAACTGTCAGTTTCCACTGTGTGGAACAATGAAGGAAATGGAAGAACACAGGTACAGTTATTGTTAAGCCCAGAAGTGGCAGGCCAAGAAAAATATCAGAAAGGCAGAGAAGAAGAATGGTGAGAACAGTCAAGGACAATCCACAGACCACCTCCAAAGACCTGCAGCATCATCTTGCTGCAGATGGTGTCAATGTGCATCGGTCAACAATACAGCGCAATTTGCACAAGGAGAAGCTGTATGGGAGAGTGATGCGAAAGAAGGCGTTTCTGCAAGCACGCCACAAACAGAGTCACCTGAGGTATGCAAAAGCACATTTGGACAAGCCAGTTACATTTTGGAAGAAGATCCTGTGGACTGATGAAGCAAATATTGAGTTGTTTGGTCATACAAAAAGGCGTTATGAATGGAGGCAAAAAAACACGGCATTCCAAGAAAAGCACTTGCTACCCACAGTAAAATTTGGTGGAGGTTCCATCATGCTTTGGGGCTCTGTGGCCAATGCCGGCACCGGGAATCTTGTTAAAGTTGAGGGCCGCATGGATTCAACTCAGTATCAGCAGATTCTTGACAATAATGTGCAAGAATCAGTGACGAAGTTGAAGTTACGCAGGGGATGGATATTTCAGCAAGACAATGATCCACCGCTCCAAATTTACTCAGGCATTCATGCAGAGGAACAATTACAATGTTCTGGAATGGCCATCCCAGTCCCCAGATCTGAATATCATTGAACATCTGTGAGATGATTTGAAGCGTGCTGTCCATGCTCGGCGACCATCAAATATAACTGAACTGGAATTGTTTTGTAAACAGGAATGGTCAAATATACCTTCATCCAGGATCCAGGAACTCATTAAAAGCTACAGAAAGCGACTAGAGGCTGTGATTTTTGCAAAAGGAGGATATACAAAATATTAATGTCACTTTTATGTTGAGGTGCCCATACTTATGCACCTGTCAAATTTCATCATTTATCCATCATTTATTAGATATATGAAACTGAAATAGCTGTTGCAAAAACCCAAATTGTTATAAAGAAAAAAGTTTAACATTTATAGGGGTGCCCAAACTTTTTCATATGACTGTACTTGCATTTTGCAGAGAGAAATAAGTATTTGATCCCTTACCAATCAGTAAAAGTTCTGGCTCTATTTGGGGATTATTTTTTAAATTCTGATTACCTTTTTGGGTTTTTTTTGTAGGTATTTTTAAAAATATATATATTTTGAAGTTTTTTCCTTTCTTTATGAACATAACTTGCATAACTTCTATGGCGCTGTAACCCCAACAAAACAAAAAAAGGGATCTGCAGGGGAAGGAGGAGGTTAAGGTTGAAGTGGAGTAGATTCAGGTGGAGGTGTTGGTGTTGGTGGTGGAGGAGAAGGAGGAAGTGCCAGCAAACCTTTATTTATTGGGCTTTCAATTTGATATTATTTTCAAGGGTTACTCTAAATTTGGAGTTTCCAAAACTCTAGGCATGACAAATAGAGTATACCAATATCTATTTGTGGGTGGTCTAGTGTCTACTCACCTAAAGTCCACGACGTATTCATTTTAATGAAAATAAACTTGTCCACATTCACTGAGAACAGGCAGATGTACCTGTCTGTGACGACCTACTCTGCCATGCTGAACACATGTTCAGACAGTATACTTGCAGCAGGGGAGGTCAGCAACTCCAAGGTGTATTGTGCAAGCCCCGGCCATGTATTCAATTTTACCACCCAGAAATTAAATGATCAAGAATCATCAGCTAGCACTCTGATACATGTGGACAAGTACTCTTCCACCATGTTTGCTAAATGCTGACTCCTGGAAATAGACACAGTAGCAGATGGCGCTGCTGGATGGTGTGTAGGACTACACATGAATTGTTGCCACTTTGCAGCCATGATGACCCACCAGAAGTGTGGCTGATGTAACTGCTGCATTGTTCACTTTCTCCTCCTCTTCCTACAATGATGCCTTGTTGTTCTACCAAAGCCCCGATGTCTGGTGGGAATTTCATATATGCAGTTTTACACAGTTTGGCCTTATATTCACAGATATATTAAACCTGCTCCAGTGGTGAAAGTAGCGATGCTACATTTTCTTTGTAGCGTGGATCCAGCAGGGTCACCACTAGAGTTGAGCGCGGTTCGTGGTTCGTGGTTCTCCAGTTCGTGGTTCAAGTGATTTTGGGGGCTATTCTAGATCAAACTAGAACTCGAGCTTTTTGCTAAAGCTCGATAGTTCTAGTTACGTTCGAGAACGGCTCTAGCAGCAAAAAGCCAAGCTTATTACTAGCTGGCTTTCCGCTGTAATAGTGTAAGTCACTCTGTGACTCACACTATTATGAAATTTCAGCGTATAGTGTGTGGGAACAGCGCATTCAGATCACTGCTGCTGGGATAATGGCGATCGCCATTTTTTTTTTCCTTGTCTTCCTTCCCTAAGCACGCGCGTGTAGTGGGGCGGGCCAGCATGTCAGCCAATCCCAGACACACACACAGCTAAGTGGACTTTTAGCCAGAGAAGCAACGGCATGTGTGATAGGATGTCCATGTCACATGTCCCTGCATTATAAATACGGGCATCTGCCCGTCCAGACGCCATTATCTCTTCTGCGTCTGGGTGTCAGTCACCGCTGGCGTAGCTCCTGTCTCCGATACTGTGGTGTACACTCTACACACAGCGCTATACAGAATAGGGATAGAAGTTTCTATTAGCCCTTGTAAGGGCTAATAGCAGAAGAGGAAAGAAAACGACCAAAGAGCCCAATTGCAACAGTGAGTCTTTATTAAGTTATTGGTGAGCGGCATACGTAGCAAGAAGGACGCTGACACAGGGTTTCCCAGGGAAAAAGTGACAATACACTATGGTATAAACATAAACAAGGGTATATCATATACACAGTATAGAAGATGGTGGTTTCACTATTCCTATAAGGATGGATACAAGGATATACACAGTATAAAAGCAGTGCAACTGTAACTAATGGAGACTAAATAGTCCTGACCATCCATTAAGAGAAAAAATTAGCCAAGAGGATCACACATATGATTCCAAATAGTGAATCAAATGGAATACTGTATCATGGGGACCAATGGTGGCTAGTGGCTAGTATAAAAGATACCATTTATGCAGTGAGTCCAAGTGCAGGTAAAGTCCAAGGGACGGAGCCCATCATAAGGTATACATACCACAGAATCCGGGACACCGAGTAGCAGCGTCCACCCGACGGCCGTTTCGGCGGAAGAGCCTTCGTCAGGGGGAGGGCTTGTAAGGGCTTGTAAGGGCTAATAATAGCAGGCTCAGAGCCATAGGTGACAGTCAGGTCCATGAAAACAGATTTTAACAGCTACAGAAGATAACAGCGTCTGTATAGCTCAGGTCAGGGACTTCCTCACTGTATTTCCCCATTAGGAGGGATAGAAAGTGAGGCTTCCTTTCTTGTACACTGACCCACAACCCTGCCACTGTACCCTCCTGCCCTTTGCAAACTCAGGCTCATTGTTACTAAGCCATTATACTAGCAAACACTGAGTAAACTTAGTGGCATCCTAAAAGTGGCGGTTGGACATCCATTAGTGTCCCACTAGCGCAAATCTATTTGCAGCACCTCTGCATTGGACACTCAAACTCATTGTTACTAAGCCATTATACTAGCAAACACTGAGTAAACTTAGTGGCATCCTAAAAGTGGCTGTTGGACTTCCATTAGTGTCCCACTAGTGCAAATCTATTTGCAGCACCTCTGCATTGCACACTCAAACTCATTGTTACTAAGCCATTATACTAGCAAACTATGCTGCCAGTTTAAGGGCTGTAGTTGCATTGTCAGGGATAGTTATTGTTGTTTATTCTGCTGTTAATAAAGATAGACCACCGCTGCAATCTACACCACCTCTCAATTTTTACTACCACATTTTAAGTGCACAATCCTGTCGCAATTAAAATGAGTGGCAAAATGACAGATGCTGGTGGAAAGGGGAAGAGGCGTGTTGGAAAAGGAAAAAAAGGGTTTGTCCATGGGGAAGGTGGCAAAGCTCCATTAACATCTGCTGAAGATAGACCATCTTCCAGCAAAAGTAAGATGTCTACTACTTACCGTGGACAATCCGATGTGCTCCCTTTTATACGGACACGAACAACTGGAACAAAAGTAGATGATGGCCAAAAAAAGAAAATGCTTGAATGGATCTCAAGTGGTCCAACAAGTGCCCTCTCCTCCACCTCAACTACCGCATCCAAAAAACACCAGTCCTCGGAGTTGTCATCCCAATCACACTTGTTTTCTCCCAGCTCTGAAGTCTCCATCCGCCCTGCACAGTATGGTGTAACTGAGATGGCTGAGTCTGCAGAGCTGTTCAGTCACCCTATAGCCTGGGAATCAGACGTGTGTTTCCAAGCTACAGTGAGTACAGACCAGGAAATGGTCTGCAGTGATGCCCAGAACCTTTATGACTCAGATTCAGGCCGTGATGAACAAGTTTCTCAGAATAATGTTGACCCTTATTCACAAACTGAAACACCTGTTGTAATAGACAATGGGGAACATACTGATGATGATGAGACGCAGATACCAGATTGGCATGACAACTTAAATATTGGTTCACGTCAGGAAGAGGCTCAGTCTGAGGGTGAGGGGAGTGCAAACACAACGCTTGATGAGAAAGTTCTAGATCCCACCTACTGTCAACCCACAGTCAGGCACTCGAGGAGGTCAACAGAGGTGGTGAAGAAGGATGCTACTGACGACGAAGTTACCTTGCACCTTCCTGGACAGAGGAGTAGTACTGGTAGCACGTCTACAACTGCATCCTCAGCCACCACTCTGCCGCTGAGCACTAATCGGGGGGGCTCAGCCGGTCACATGCCCTCTAAGCCTTGCCTAGCCTGGTCCTTTTTTGACATAGCAAAAGATCACCCAAATCATGTGATATGTAAAATTTGTCGTGAATCTGTTAGTAGAGGGCAAAACCTCAGGAGTTTGACAACTTCTTCCATGAATCGTCACATGAATAAATATCATATGTCCCAGTGGGAAGCTCACCGTGCTGCAATGCGGTTTAGCGGAGCGAACCATCCACCGCCTGCCCCTTCAAGTGCATCCGCGCGCTCTTCATCTTCTAGGACTGTGGGGACAGCTGTCACACCTGGTTTTCCACGCACAACTTCCACAACTGTAACCGCAACAGGCAGTTTGCTTGGTAGGTCGTCATTTGGTTTGGAAGGAGAAACAAGTGCGTGTGTACAGCTCTCTCAGACATCAATAGCATCAACGTTGGATGAAGGCAACATCATGTCTACGCCTGCACTTTCCTCACAAACCTGCATTTTTTCAGGGACACCCTACTCACCACCGTCTACACACAGCAACCAGATCTTTATCCCTCAGATGTGGACAAATAAAAGGCCATTTCCTGCGACCCATGACAAAGCTAAGAGTCTGACTTTATCCCTCTGTAAGCTCTTGGCTACCGAAATGTTGCCTTTCCGCCTGGTGGACACACAGTATTTTAGAGACCTTATGACTGTCGCTGTGTCCCAGTACCAGATGCCCAGTCGCCACTACTTCTCTAAGAAAGGTGTGCCTGCGCTACACCAGCATGTCGCACACAACATCACCGCTTCCTTGAGAAACTCTGTGTGCATTTCACCACCGACACTTGGACCAGTAAGCATGGACAGGGACGTTACATGTCGCTGACTGGGCACTGGGTAACTATGGTGATAGATGGTGAAGGGTCTGCTGCACAAGTCTTGCCGTCCCCACGACTTGTGTGTCAATCCTCTGTCTGTCCAAGTTCCGCCACTGCTTCTGCCTCCTCCACCTCGTCTGGGTCCTCCACCTCTGCCCCAAGCCTGCCTAGTCAGGACACCAGCGTTCTAACTGCACAGAAGGAATCACGCACCCCTCATTACTATGCTGGCAGCAGAGCGCAACGGCATCAGGCGGTCTTTAGCTTGAAATGTCTTGGAAATGGGAGTCACACAGCGGCTGAGTTGTGGGCAGCTCTGGAGACTGAGTTTAATAAATGGTTGTCTCCACTCAACCTGCAGCCTGGTAAGGCCGTGTGCGGCAATGCTGCAAACCTGGGTGCGGCCCTTCGCCTTGGCAAGGTGACAAACGTGCCTTGAATGGCTCACGTGTTGAACCTTGTTGTCCAGCAATTTTTAACACACTATCCCGGCCTAGATGGCCTTCTGAACAGGGCACGAAAACTGTCTGCTCACTTCCGCCGTTCAACCACTGCTGCTGAGCGACTTGCATCGCTCCAGAAGTCTTTCGGCCTGCCGGTTCATCGCCTGAAATGTGATGTGCCGACACGCTGGAATTCGACTCTCCACATGTTACAGCGACTGTGGCAGTTCCGTCGAGCCCTGGTGCAATACGTCATGAAGTATAGCCTGGGCCAACGAGATGCAGAGGTGGGGCAGATCACCCTGATGGAGTGGTCTCAAATCAAGGACCTATGCACCCTTCTGCACAGTTTCGACATGGTGACGGATATGTTTAGTGCTGACAATGCCATTATCAGCATGACAATTCCAGTCATTTACATGCTGGAGCACACGCTAAACAGTATTCGGAGTCAGCGGGTGGGACAACAGGAAGGGGAGGAACTACAGGAGGATTTATATGCGCAAGACACAACAACATCACCAAGGTCCAGACGTTCATCATCACCAACGCGGCAGGCATGGGACCATGGGAGACAGGGATCAACAAGGGCGCATAGTAGCAGGCGAAATGTTGAGGAAGGTGCAGGAGAACATGAAGAAATGGAGAACAAACTGTCCATGGACATGGAAGACTCAGCAGATGAGGGAGACCTTGGTCAAATTTCTGTTCAAAGAGGTTGGGGGGAGATGTCAGAGGAAGAAAGAACGGTTAGCACCTCTATGCCACAAACACAGCGTGGACTTGGTCCGCATGGCTGCGCAAGACACATGAGAGCCTTCTTGCTGCACTACCTCCAACATGACCCTCGTATTGTCAAAATTAGAAGTGATGATGACTACTGGCTTGCCACACTAATAGATCTCCGGTACAAGTCCAAATTTTGTGACATAATTCCAGCCATAGAAAGGGACGCACGTATGCAGGAGTATCAGCAGAAGCTGTTACTCGATCTTAGCTCGGCTTTTCCACCAAACAACCATGCAGGTGCAGGGAGTGAATCTCCCAGTTGTAACTTGACAAACATGGGACTGTCTCGTCATCTTCAACAATCTACCCATACCAGTAGCACCGTTTCTGGTGCTGGTAACAGCAATTTTATAGAATGTTTTCATAATTTTTTTAGACCATCCTTTGCAAGGCCACCAGAGACAACAAGTCTGACACATAGTCAATGGCTGGAGAGGATGATTCAAGAGTATCTCCAAATGAACATCGATGCCATTACTTTGCAAATGGAGCCTTGCTCATTTTGGGCTTCAAATCTTGAAAAATGGCCAGAGCTCTCCACTTATGCCTTGGAGATTTTGTCGTGTCCAGCTGCCAGTGCTGTCTCTGAACGTGTCTTCAGTGCTGCTGGGTGTGTGCTGACAGATAAGCGCATGCGTCTGTCCAGTGACAATGTGGACAGACTAATGTTCATCAAAATGAACAAGTCATGGATTCACAAGGAAAATACTACCCCTGTGTCATCCTGGGGAGAGTAAATGCTTGTGGATTTTGAATGTGCTTGATGCAAATCCAGCTGTGAAGTGTACAACTGGGGCACAAGTGCTGCCACTGAGGGGGTGAGTGTCTGTGTGGCCCAATTTTTGGAAAAAAGGGAGACTCCGCTTGGAGTAACCCTTGCTTACAGTGTTTTTTAAAAGGATTCAAGATGAACAGAGCTGGGATCAGGAAAGACTTAGCTACCTACCCCGGTGTCATCCTGGGGTAGGTTAAGGATGGCATATATTTGAATGTGCTTGATGCAAATCTAGCTGTGAAGTGTACAACTGGGGCACAAGTGCTGCCACTGAAGGGGTGAGTGTCCGTGTGGCCCAATTTTTGGAAAAAAGGGAGACTCCGCTTGGAGTAACCCTTGCTTGCTGTGTTTTTTTAAAAGGAGCCAAGATGAACAAGTCATGGTTCAGCAAAGACTTTGCTACCTACCCTGGTGTCATCCTGGGGACGGTTAAGGATGGCGTATTTTTGAATGTGCTTGATGCAAATCTAGCTGTGAAGCGTACAACTGGGGCACAAGTGCTGCCACTGAAGGGGTGAATGTCTGTGTGGCCCATTTTTTGGAAAAAAGGGAGACTCCGCTTGGAGTAACCCTTGCTTGCTGTGTTTTTTAAAAGGAGCCAAGATGAACAAGTCATGGTTCAGCAAAGACTTTGTTACCTACCCCGGGGTCATCCTGGGGACGGTTAAGTATGGCGTATTTTTGAATCTGCTTGATGCAAAGCTAGCTGTGAAGTGTACAACTGGAGCACAAGTGCTGCCACTGAAGGGGTGAGTGTCTGTGTAGCCCAATTTTTGGAAAAAAGGGAGACTCCGCTTGAAGTAACCCTTGCTTACAATGTTTTTTAAAAGGATCCAAGATGAACAGAGCTGGGATCAGGAAAGACTTAGCTACCTACCCCGGTGTCATACTGGGAATGGTTAAGGATGGCGTATTTTTGAATGTGCTTGATGCAAATCTACCTGTGAAGTGTACAACTGGGGCACAAGTGCTGCCACTGAAGTGGTGTCTGTGTGGCCCAATTTTTGGAAAAAGGGAGACTCCGCTTGGAGTGACCTTGCGGTGTTTTACATGATTTTGAAAGAGCATGCCATGCCTATATCTGTGTCTCCTCCTCTTTTTCCTCGTAACGCTGTTTTGTTTTCGCATGAGAATTTGTTCGTCACTTTCCCATGTGTTTGTGTTGTGTTGTGAGTTGTTTGTCACCTTTTGGACACCTTTGAGGGTGTTTTCTAGGTGTTTTTATGTGTTTTTGATTGCCCCCTATTGTTTCCTATGCGGTTCGAGTGGTTCGCCGAACCGGTTCGCCGAACCGAACTCGAACGAGACTTCCGTTCGGCGAACCGAACTCGAGCCGAACCGCGACTGGTTCGCTCATCTCTAGACTTTTTAGAGTCAACGATGAGCTGTCCTCAGTCGCAGGTGTGTGGACTTCCTCCTCTGTATTCTCCATCCACATTGCAATTATGCTCCTTACCTAACTCCCCAATGGAACTACTGGGCATACAGGTCCTCTTCCAAAATTGACCCCTTGCTTGTTAGTCGGAGACATGGCAGCTTTCGACACAGAAACCCTACCTCTTAGCCCTGGGTTGACAACAGCCCAGATAAATGAGTCAATATTTCCTCCTGCACCTTCTTCTCCTGTGCCACCACCTCTCATCCATTATGGCCTCCAGCGTTTCTTCCAACAGGCATAAATTCTGTATAATGATACTGAATATGGCATCATCAGCGCTAGCCATTTTGGTAGATTAATCAAAGCAACACAACATGACACACATGTCCTGCATGGAGGCACACTCATTGATAGGGAAGTGGTGTTGGTCCACAAAGTGATTTTGTCGTGCATGCTGCAATCTATTACTGCCTGCTGCTGCTCGCACAGTCTTTCCACCACATGCAAGGGGGAGTTCCACCTTGTTGGTATATCGAATATGAGGCGGTGAGCGGGTGACTTTGCAGAGTAAACAGGCAAGCAGCATCAGGGTGATATCGCTGAATGTGCGCACATACTGCCTGCACTTTCAGCAGAAGCTCTAACATATGTGGGTCATTTTTGTGGAAGCTCTGCACCATCAAATTTAGTACATGCACCAGGCAAGTGATGTGTGTCAAGCCGGCAAGGCCCAGGGCTCTTACGAGATTTCCGCCATTATTGCACACCACCAGACTGGTGTTTGTTGTTTTATGGCCGTCCACAGCTCCAGTGCACTGTGAGGTTTGTCACCCAGGTAGATAAGTTTACGAATGGCCTGCTGTTATTTACTCCTGCTGTGCTGAAGTTGGTGGTTGCGGTCTTACTCTGACCGGATGAGAAGGAGGTGGAGTAAGTGGTATAGGAGGAGGAAGCATCATTGACCGACAAATGACCAGCGATCTGAGGTAGTGGTAGACATGTGCTTGAACGCCTTGCACCTCGTGTGCAGCTGCCACTATGTTTGCCCAGTGTGCAGTTGGAGAAATATATATCATCCCTGCCCGTGTTTACTGGTACAAACCAAAGAAAATAATAATTAACACACTGAGGTATATTATTAAGAACCCGATCAAAAAGAAAACTTCTAAAAACTATAAATTAGATAAACTCATGGTGGAGCAGTGATATTGTGGGCTGCATACGTGGGATACGTCTCCAGACTCACTGCTTTCTCTTCTACCTTTTGCTCCCTGCGGTAAAAGTGTTTCTACACTCAGGATCTATTCAGAATCCTTGCAGGTTGAGCCTTATTCACAGGCTGGCATAGCATCTCAAGGGATACTATTCTCTTATAGAATAGTGTCATTCTGTGACTGCTTTCTAAATCCCCACTGAATTTGGATGATCGTTCAATCATGTTATCAGTCACCATTGACATTTTAAGCTGACCTACATATCTAAAGTATTGGCTGAGTGTAATCATTGCCTTCCTGAGGAATACAGTAGGATACGATCCTGCCTGTGTTTTAAAAATGGTCTATCCTAAATAAATCCCCTAATGATGCCCCATATATCATGTTAGCAGGGGGTGAAACGCGTCGGGAGAGCACAGGGTGTTTATAAGCTAAGTGAACCTCTCAGCTCTGACCTAACGAAATATTACAGTTGCAAATATTATTCAGTCTAGGTTCTCATCTCGGTAGGCATTGGGCCACATATACTATTGATACAATTTGCCCAGAGGGCAACTAGAGGTACCCTAACTAAAGATTAATAAAACTTAACTTTTATTCTCAAATATACATACAGCAGATCAAACTAACAGCAAAGAGAGCAACCTAATACTAAATCATGTATCCAGACGCGGACCAGATACTATAGACAAGTCGACAAACGTCCTACAATGTTATCAAATTGATATTTCCCTACTCTGCCTATAAAAAGCTAATAGCCTCCCCAACATGTTTCACCATGTCTGGCTTCATCAGGGGGCTGAGGCTATAGTGAGCTAGCAAACAGAATGTAACCCCTCTTAAAGGTTCTGTTGATGATGTCAGTAAAAGGGCATCCAATCACCAACATCGAATCAAATATTGCTTTTCAACAAATTTCCATGGTTATTGGTGTATAGCACCTCTGAATACATATATTCGATACTAAGAGGGGTTACATTCTGTTTTCTAGCTCACTATAGCCTCAGCCCCCTGATGAAGCCAGACATGGTGAAACATGTTGGGGAGGCTATTAGCTTTTATTGGCAGAGTAGAGCAATATCAATTTGATAACATTGTAGGACATTTGTCCACCTGTCTACAGTATCTGGTCTACGGCTGGACACATGATTTAGTATTAGGTTGCTCTCTTTGTTGTGATTTTAGTTTGATCTGCTGTATGTATATTTGAGAATAAAAGTTAAGTTTTATTAATCTTTAGTTAGGGTACCTCTAGTTGCCGTCTGGGCAAATTGTGTTTATACTAATAACCCTATGCTGATTAAGGGTATAGATTGAGATTTCAGTGTTTGTACTGTACATATACTATTGAGTCTCTGTTTGTCATTGGGTTCAGTGAGGCTGTTTTTTGCTTACTATTAGGGACCGTATTCATTTACCTTTGTAAAAGATCTATTTGGCCTTGTACGTCCTGTATTTGTTTGTTGTGTACTCACCTTTTGGGCACCTTGGTTGGTAGTGGTGATGGATACCTCTACTAGTTGAGTTTAGGGTTAGTTAGGAAAAGCCACCGTTGAGCGAGGGGTGTCCAAAAAATTAAGGTACTCTCCGCTGTCAGGAAGGGGTAGATAGGGTGCATTTATTAAGGCTCCACCCCTTTTTTGCTTGACAATATGGACACCTAACTTATATTCCCTTCTCCTACCTATTATGGGTTTATTTTTTTCACCTGCACCTACACTAATATAATTTGCTACTTCTAGTGTGTCCATGTCTTATACAGTATGTTTTACATGGGTTTGTACCATGCTTACTGGTCCAAGTATTCGTAGTTCCGTCTACCTTTCCACTTATTTCCTTGCGGCGAGAACAATGGATGTTTGGTTACATGTGTGCAGTGCAGGGAAACACAACTGGAAAAATAATGGTAGCTTGGAACAATGTACTGCGGTACAGCTACAGACATCATATGTTGGAAACTATCTGTCTCCACCAGCCTAAATGGCAGCATTTCAGAGGAAAGCATTTTGGAAATGCTGTCATTCAGGGTCAGGGCTCGTGGATGGCTAGGGGGGTATTTCTTCTTTCTATTGAGGGTTTGGAGGATGGAGAGCTGCAGACTTCTATGGAACATTGTGGATATAGTAGGTGATGCTCGAGAAGTGTTGGTGGTGGTACTGTTGCTGCCACATCATGTATTTGTGGGAAGGAAGGTGGCCCTGGTGATCATGAGAGGATGCAAGATGCTGACACCGCAACTGAAGAAGCCAACACCACAGTATAAGAGAGAGCAGGAGAAGCATAAGTTTTCTCCTGAATTCTCGGGAAACTACTCTACTATACCTCGTGTTTGGAAGTAGATGACACATCATGCAGGGGGTGCTAAGGTTGAGAAGCTATTTCCTTCGAATCAAACTCTCATGGCACATCTTGCAAACCACCAATCTCTTCTCATCAGCACATTCCCGGATAAAATGCCATGCCAGAGAACCCTTTTGAGCTGGCTTTGTTGGAAGGTTTTGACTGGTGCGACATACAGTAGCAGCCAACGTACTAGCAATGGCATGTCCACAGGACTTTTGCCCCATGCTCCCTCTTTTGGTGTGCTGCTGTTTCATCTTCCTGAACACCTCATCTTCATCGGAACTGCGCAGGTTACTTTTATGGCCTTTGCTCCAGGTGGGGTCCAGCACCTCATCGTCAGCCCAGGTATTGTCTTCCACCCATTCCTTAGTCCTGCCCTCCTTTCAAGTCTGCACAATGATGAAGGCCACAGCAGTTGGCACTTGTGTTTCATTATCCTCTGAGCTGTGGTGTGTTGATCTGCAGACTGTGTTCACCAGGCCTCCCAAGGTCTCATCCTCCAATACAACAAGTAGTTGGGCATCAGTGCATTCAGTCTCTTCCACCTCTGATGCACTGACAAATGGATAAACCATGGGACCCCAGCTAGCAGAGTCATCAAAAGCATAAGTGACTGCTGCATAACTTGTGGCTCACATTGCTTGGCTGATTTTGAATGGGTTGAGTTGGAAGGCACATGATCATGGAACTTATGAAATGAATCTGATCAATCGTGCAGCAGTACTTGGGCATAAGAAATGACAATGACCAACCTGCAGCATGCATGCTGCAGAGGAAGGTGTTTCATTTTGGAGCATTGCAGGCACACATCTAGCACGTCCTTGTGCTGAAGCAGCTACTCTACCAACAACACCATACATGTCTCATTGTAGATGTTCTAATTTTGTGGCACACAAACAACTTCAGATTATTAGATGTCGTGTATAATGCAAACTATTATAACAAAGCCTGTTTCAGTGGTTTTGGAGTGCTATGCAAAGCTGCATGATGCAATGCTGTATGAGGTTTCAGATATACTCATACAGCAAGGCACGCTGTACACTGTGGTTTTTGATAGAGCTGATAGATTACAGTGCCTGTACTCTGCTGTTTTGGAGTGCTACGCTACTGTGTGATGCAACGCAGTGTGAGCTTTCAGAGATATTCACATAATAAAGCAAACTCTAAAAACTCTGGTCTTTGGTAGACTGAGCTACCAGACAGCACTGCTTGTGTGCTGCTGTTTTGGAGCACTACACAAAGCTGTGTGATGCAATGCAATATGACATTTCGCTGTACACATTGTTTTTTGATAAATTGAGCTAATAGATGACATTTCCTGTATGCTGTTGTTACCAAATGGTTTGACGAATGGTTCGAACAACATATCTGAACCCACATTGAATTCAATGGGAGGCAAAAACAAAAACATAAACAATACCTTTAAGAGGGCCCAATAGCTGCCAATCAGATCAAACAATTCTACAATGCATCCACACTGTTGTGGCACAGCCATTACCTTTCTAGACTATTAACATAAGAAATATTGAGGTGGATGAGTGACATGTATATGCCTTGTGGGCCGGGAGTCCTCATACCTCACGCTGCAGCTCAAACTGCTTTTCTGCTCAGCCACACTCAAATGACTACAATATTAGCTTCACAGACTGTTATTGCTAGACACATTTAAGGATAATATGAAAGCTAGATGAGTAGATGAGGGAATCGTAGCTACATTCCTTCCAGTCTGTGAGCCATACTACTACAGGCAATACACAAGAAGGAGACCATACTAGGTGTCGACATCCCCCTTTCCAAAAAGTAGGGGCAGACACCAACACAGTTTTGTCAATTTCCCCACAGTACCCATAGTGTCTTTGCACAGCAGTGAGACATGGGCCATGCACCTGACAGGGTCTGGCCCAGAATTTATAGCTGTCAAATAAAAAGTTGGATAAATGACAGGCGTAGGTCTGTTCCTCTGAGACTCCAGCCACAACGGACAAGACACAACTTGGACACCCAACTAGGAGTCTCCACATTTCCAAAAATTAGAGGCAGACACCAGAACAGTAGCATCAATAGCCCCACATTGCCAATAGTGTTTTTGCCCAGCAGTGAGGTATTGGTCATGCACCAGACAAGGTCTGGCACAAAACTTACAGCTTTCAAATGAAGAAGTGGATGAGTGACAGGACTAGGCCTGTTCCTCTGAGATTCCAGCCACTACAGACAAGACAAAACTTGGACACCCAACTTGGAGTCTCCACATTTCCAAAAATTAGGGGCAGACACGAGAACAGTCAAATCAATTGCCTCACAGTACCCATAGTGTTTTAGCCCAGCAGTGAGGCATGGGCCATGCACCAGACAGGGTCTAGCCCAGAATGAATAGGTGGAGAGAAGTAGGCCTGTGCCTCTGAGACTCCCGCCCCTGCAGACAAGACGCCACTTGAACAGCCAACTTGGAGTCTCCACATTTCTAAAAAATAGGGACAGACACCAAGAAAGTAGCAAACATCTAAAGGATGCGACGATTCTGAGTGGCTGTGGGCTGCTATTTTTAGGGTGAGGGGCCCAGCCTGAGAAAATCAAACCCCAGCAGTCGGCTTTATCTTGGCTGAATAGCAAAATTGGAGGGGACAGTATTCCGTTTTTTAAAATTATTTATTTAAATAATAAAAAAAAACACATTTTGTCCCTCTTATTTTGATACACAGCGAAGATTTCGCACAGCTGGGGCCTACAGCCTGTAGCAGTCTGATTTATCTCTGCTGGCTATCTATATACTTGGACCCTATGCCATTTGACAGCTACAGTGAGGACAGCCAATCGAGGACTCCAGCATGCCGGCAGTCTGACTGCAGCCAATCATAGACGCTAACTGAAAGGGTGGGTGATGGAAGCAGATCTGATGAGAGGACCCGGCAGTAGTGTAAAAGCTGCTGGAAGACTCAGTAAGTTTTGTTTTTTTTTCACTCCACCTTCCAATCACAGAAATGGCAGTAGCAAAAATGACTCTGGCATTACTTGATTGTAAAGCAGTTACAGTATGTTTAGTAGCTCAAAATCAGCTGAGACGGGTCTCGAAATGCCTGAGGTGAATGCCAAAATACTCGATGAATAATGGATATCGCAAATCCCTTAATATTCACGTGAGTAATGAGTTGTGCTGAAAATACAGTATTTGCTCATCACTAGTTGGAACCCTTGAAATTGTTCAAGAAAATGGAGTATTTTTGCAGAACATGATTACAATTAAACTTATTTATTTCCTTTGTGTGTATTGGAATAACACCAAAAAAATTGAGAAAAAAGTAAAATTGGACGTAATTTCACACAAAACCCCAAAAATGGGATGGACAAAATTGTAGGCACCCTCAACTTAATATTTCATTGTGCACCCTTTCCAATAAACAACTGCAATCAATCGCTTCCTATAATCATCAACAATCTTCTCACTCTTTTCACCTGGATTTTTGGATTACTTTTCTTTGGGAAACTGCTCCAGGTCTCCCATATTTGAAGGGTACCTTCACCCAACAGCAATTTTATGACTTTCCACAGGTGTTCAATGGGACTTGGAGCCGAACACATTATTGGCCACTTCAAAACTCTCCATTGCTTTGTTTTCATTCATTTCTGGGTGCTTTTTGAAGTAAAGGGCACTTTACACGCTGCGATCTTGCTAGCGAGATCGCTAACAAGCGTATTCGCCCCCGTTGGTTGTGCGACACGAGCAAATCGCTGCCCATGGTGCACAACATTGCTTACACCCGTCACACGGACTTACCTTCCCTGCGACGTCGCTCTGGCTGGCGAATTGCCTCTAGAGTTGAGCGCGGTTCGAGGTTCTCCAGTTCGCGGCTCGAGTGATTTTGGGGGCTGTTCTAGATCGAACTAGAACTCGAGCTTTTTGCTAAAGCTCGATAGTTCTAGATACGTTCGAGAACGGTTCTAGCAGCTAAAAGACAAGCTAATTACTAGCTGGCTTTCTGCTGTAATAGTGTAAGTCACTCTGTGACTCACACTATTATGAAATTTCAGCGTATAGTGTGTGGGAACAGCGCATTCAGATCACTGCTGTTTGGATAATGGCGATAGATCGCCATTTTTTTTTTCCTTGTCTTCCTTCCCTAAGCGCGCGCATGTAGTAGGGCGGGCCAGCATGTCAGCCAATCCCAGACAAACACACAGCTAAGTGGACTTTTAGCCAGAGAAGCAACGGCATGTGTGATAGGATGTCCATGTCACATGTCCATGCATTATAAAAACGGACAATTTCCTCCAGCATGCCATTATCTGCCTTCTGCGTCTTGGTGTCAGTCACCGCTGGCGTAGCTCCTGTCTCCGATACTGCTGTGTACGCTCTATACACAGTGCTATACAGAATAGGGATAGAAGTTTCTATTAGTCCTTGTAAGGGCTAATACCGGCAGGGTCAGAGCCATAGGTGACAGTCAGGTCCATGAAAACAGATTTTAACAGCTGCACAAGATGACAGCGTCTGTGAAGCTAAGGTCAGGAATTTCCTCGCTGCATTTCCCCATTAGGAGGGATAGAAAGGGGAGCTTCCTTTCCTCTACCCAGACCCACAACCCTGCCACTGTACCCTCCTGCCCTTTGCACACTCAAACTCATTGTTACTAAGCCATTATACTAGCAAACACTGAGGAAACTTAGTTGCATCCTAAAAGTGGCTGTTGGACTTCCATTAGTGTCCCACTGGTGTAAACCTATGTGCAGCACCTCTGCATTGCACACTCAAACTCATTGTTACTAAGCCATTATACTAGCAAACACTGAGTAAACTTAGTGGCATCCTAAAAGTGGCTGTTGGACTTTCATTAGTGTCCCACTGGTGCAAAGCTATTTGCAGCACCACTGCATTGCACACTCAAACTCATTGTTATTAAGCCATTATACTAGCAAACTATGCTGCCAGTTTAAGGGCCGTAGTCGCATTGTCATTGATAGTTATTGTTGTTTATTCTGCTGTTAATAAAGATAGACCACCGCTGCAATCTACACCACCTCTCAATTTTTACTACCACATTTTAAGTGCACAATCTTGTCGCAATCAAAATGAGTGGCAAAATGACAGATACTTGTGGAAAGGGGAAGAGGTGTGTTGGAAAAGGAAAAAAAGGGTTTGTCCGTGGGGAAGGTGGCAAAGCTGCATTAACATCTGCTGAAGATAGACTATCTTCCATCAAAAGTAAGATGTCTACTACTTACCGTGGACAATCCGATGTGCTCCCTTTTTTACGGACACGAACAACTGGAACAAAGGTAGATGATGGCCAAAAAAAGAAAATGCTTGAATGGATCTCAAGTGGTCCAACAAGTGCCCTCTCCTCCACCTCAACTACCGCATCCAAAAAACACCAGTCCTCTGAGTTGTCAACCCAATCACACTTGCTTTCTCCCAGCTCTAAAGTCTCCATCCGCCCTGCACAGTATGGTGGAACTGAGATGGCTGAGTCTGCAGAGCTGTTCAGTCACACTATAGCCTGGGAATCAGAGATCTGCTCCCAAGCTACAGTGAGTACAGACCAGGAAATGGTCTGCAGTGATGCCCAGAACCTTTGTGACTCAGATTCAGGCCATGATGACCAAGTTTCTGAGCATAATGTTGACCCTTATTCACAAACTGAAACACCTGTTTTAATAGACAATGAGGAACATACTGATGACGATGAGACGCAGATACCAGATTGGGATGACAACTTAAATATTTGGTCAGGGCAAGAAGAGGCTCGGTCTGAGGGTGAGGGGAGTGCAAACACAACGATTGATGGGGATTTTCTAGATCCCACCTACTGTCAACCCACAGTCAGGCCCTCGAGGAGGTCAACAGAGATGGTGGAGGAGGATGCAACTGACGACGAAGTTACCTTGCGCCTTCCTGGACAGAGTCGGAGTACTGGTAGCACGTCTACAACTGCATCCTCAGTCACCACTGTGCCTCTGAGCACTAGTCGGGGTGGATCAGCAGGTCGCATGCCCTCTAAGCCTTGCCTAGCCTGGTCCTTTTTTGACATAGCAAAAGATCGCTCAAATTATGTGATCTGTAAAATTTGTCGTGATTCTGTTAGTAGAGGGCAAAACTTCAGCAGTTTGACAACTTCTTCCATGAATCGTCACATGAATAAATATCATATGTCCCAGTGGGAAGCTCACCGTGCTGCAATGCGGCCTAGCGGAGCGAACCATCCACCGCCTGCCCCTTCCAGTGCATCCGCGCACTCTTTATCTTCTAGGACTGTGGGGACAGCTCTCACACCTGGTTTTCCATGCACAACTTCCACCACTGTAACCGCAACAGGCAGTTTGCTTGGTAGGTCGTCAGTTGGTTTGGAAGGGGAAACAAGTGCGTGTATACAGCTCTCTCAGACATCGATAGCACCAACGTTGGATGAAGGCAACATCATGTCTACGCCTGCACTTTCCTCACAAACCTGAATTTTTCCAGGGACACCCTACTCAACACCGTCTACACACAGCAGCCAGATCTCTGTCCCTCAGATGTGGACAAATAAAAGGCCATTTCCTGCGACCCATGACAAAGCTAAGATGTTGACTTTATCCCTCTGTAAGCTCTTGGCTACCGAAATGCTGCCTTTCCGCCTGGTGGACACACAGGATTTTAGAGACCTTATGTCTGTCGCTGTGCCCCAGTACCAGATGCCCAGTCGCCACTACTTCTCTAAGAAAGGTGTGCCCGCGCTACACCAGCTTGTCGCACACAACATCACCGCTTCCTTGAGAAACTCTGTGTGTGAACGGGTGCATTTCACCACCGATACTTGGACCAGTAAGCATGGACAGGGACGTTACATGTCGCTGACTGGGCACTGGGTAACTATGGTGATAGATGGTGAAGGGTCTGCTGCACAAATCTTGCCGTCCCCACGACTTGTGTCAATCCTCTGTCTGTCCAAGTTCCGCCACTGCTTCTGCCTCCTCCACCTCATCTGGGTCCTTCACCTCCGCCCCAAGCCTGCCTGGTCAGTCCACCAGCGTTCTCACTGCGCAGAAGGAATCACGCACCCCTCATTACTATGCTGACAGCAGAGCGCAACGGCATCAGGCGGTCTTTAGCTTGACATGTCTTGGAAATAGGAGTCACACAGCGGATGAGTTGTGGGCAGCTCTGGAGACTGAGTTTAATAAATGTTTGTCTCCACTCAACCTGCAGCCTGGTAAGGCCATGTGCGACAATGCTGCAAACCTGGATGCGGCCCTTCGCCTGGGCAAGGTGACAAACGTGCCTTGTATGGCTCACGTGTTGAACCTTGTTGTCCAGCAATTTTTAACACACTATCCCGGCCTAGATGGCCTTCTGAACAGGGCATGAAAACTGTCTGCTCACTTCCGCCGTTCAACCACCGCTGCTGAGCGACTTGCATCGCTCCAGACGTCTTTCGGCCTGCCGGTTCATCGCCTGAAATGCGATGTGGCAACACGCTGGAATTCGACTCTCCACATGTTACAGCGACTGTGGCAGCACCGCCGAGCCCTGGTGCAATACGTCATGACGTATAGCCTGGGCCAACGAGATGCAGAGGTGGGGCAGATCACCCTGATGGAGTGGTCTCAGATCAAGGACCTATGCACCCTTCTGCACAGTTTCGACATGGCGACGAATATGTTTAGCGCTGACAATGTCATTATCAGCATGACAATTCCAGTCATTTACATGCTGGAGCACACGCTAAACACTATTAGGAGTCAGGGGGTGGGACAACAGGAAGGGGAGGAACTACAGGAGGATTCATATGCGCAAGGGACAACAACATCACCAAGGTCCAGATGTTCATCATCACCAACGCGGCAGGCATGGGACCATGGGGGACAGGGATCAACAAGGGCGCATGGCAGCAGGCGAAATGTTGAGGAAGGTGCAGGAGAACATGAAGAAATGGAGGACGAACTGTCCATGGACATGGAAGACTCAGCGGATGAGGGAGACCTTGGTCAAATTTTAGTTGAAAGAGGTTGGGGGGAGATGTCAGAGGAAGAAAGAACGGTTAGCACCTCTATGCCACAAACACAGCGTGGACTTGGTCCGCATGGCTGCGCAAGAACATGAGTGCCTTCTTGCTGCACTACCTCCAACATGACCCTCGTATTGTCAAAATTAGAAGTGATGATGACTACTGGCTTGCCACACTATTAGATCCCCGGTACAAGTCCAAATTTTGTGACATAATTCCAGCCATAGAAAGGGACGCACGTATGCAGGAGTATCAGCAGAAGCTGTTACTCGATCTTAGCTTGGCTTTTCCACCAAACAACTGTGCAAGTGCAGGGATTGAATCTCCCAGTTGTAACTTGACAAACATGGGACGGTCTCGTCATCTTCAACAGTGTACCCGTACCAGTAGCATCGTATCTGGTGCAGAAAAAAAAAAAAATGTCCAGCTCTTCAGGCAAAGAATCACGTCTTTATTTCATCATGCAGACACAGAGAATGACATGACCAGCACTACGCATTGTTTGAGAGTTAAAAGGGGAACCAGCACGATCTGAAATTGGCATGCATCATATAAAAAGTGAAAATTCACACATTTATTCCAACTGTACTATAATAAAAAAATGAGATTTTTAGCAAATAATTGATCAATTTTTTGAGCCACCCCTGCCAACGTCACGGCAAATCTCAATAGGGGGGTCCTACTCTACATTCTGTATTTCATGTGCCATGCGGCCTCCTAGATAAAGTTAAAAGCAGAACCCTAATGGAGCACACATACCTGCAACCTGTATATAGCCGCTTCCATGTTGCAAAAAAGGCACTTGTGGATAGAGACCAGCCCAGGTCCCAGCATGTGGAGCAAGCCCTACACATACCAAGACTATATCAGAACTGATCCTCCCAGTGTCAAACAGCAACCATTGATAAAGGCGGACCAGATCCAAGAATGGTGCTTAATTAGCATTGCCTGTGGAAAGGGGGTGAGGTAACTGAGTCTGAACAGCTACCAACAGGAGGAATATATTGTTTGAGAGTTGCAATTTCTATATGCTCGTTGCGTTTCCCCTACTGGTATGGCCTTAATAGTGTGTGAAGGATGATGACTTGCTGCGTGCAAGATCGTATTTCCTGATACTTTTTTTCTGTGAGTACATGTTTCAATTCGCCCAGCATTAAAACCCATCATTCGCAAATCCAGAAAATTCACAGTGCACTGATGAAAGTCCACCTTAAATTTTAGGTTGAAAGGATTGTTATTTATGTAAGCAATGAGGTCCGACACGAGAGATCCACCGCCCGCCCACACCAAGAGGACGTCATCGATGAATCTCCCATACCAGACCACATGCTCCACAAAAGAATTGTTGTCACTATAGATATATATCTCTTCCCACCAACTCATAACCAGGTTTGCGACTGACGGGGAATATTTGGCGTCCATAGACACCCCAGTTTTCTGGATGAAAAACTGGGAGTCAAACAAAAATAATTGTTTGCCATAAGAAACCTGATGGCTTCTAATATGAAAATTTTTTTTTCATTATCAAAGTTTGAATATTTAGTTAAATGATGTTGGACTGCCATTATCGCCACCTGCTGAGGTATTGAAGTGTATAGGGAAATGACATCTGCTGTTATTAAGCCATAAGTATTTTGCCACTTGATGTTATTGACTTCAATTAAAACATTAATAGTGTCCCTAAGATATCCTGGGACGCGGCGGGCCAGAGGCTGCAACACAGAATCAATCCATTGCCCCAGTGTTACGGGGGGCTGTCTGATAATAACCTAAAGGAGTATCAGACAGTCAGGGTCCACCGTGCAAAGACTCTGCTGCAGACTATGGCAGAGTGCAATACCTCTGTTAACTCACAGAAGGATATAATAAGAAAGTAAAGCAATTCCTCCCTTACTTGGAGGGTGTGTGGAATGATCTCTGTTAATAATCACAGAGACAAAGGCAATGTGTGCGAAATGGCACCTACCTAGGTCCGCTCTTCTAGTGGTGCAAAAGAGACGAACAGCAGCGTAAGCCGCACAAAGCTCCTACCTGCGTTCGCTCCACTAGTGTGCGAGGACACGAACCACTAGATATGGCACCTGCCTAGGTCCGCTCTTCTAGTGGTGCAAAAGAGACAAACAGCAGCGTAAGCCGCACAAAGCTCCTACCTCTGTTCGCTCCCCTAGTGTGCGAGGATACGAACAACTGCTAGTCGCAGTATATGGAACGTTACCCTAGCGGCAACGTCCACCTACGAGTCGAACCACAAGGCCCAGCCAGACCATGTGCCTCAGGCACCTGCCTATGTCCGCTCCGCTAAGAGGTAAGGATACGGACAGCAGCCGAAGCTGTAAGGTATAAGAACGCTACCCTGCCGGTAGCGCTCACCTAGCATAGACAGAGGAATGCCTAGAGGAACGCGCACAGAGCGTCTACTCTTATGCATGAACCAAGAGGACTGAGCGCCATGCGGCGTGTGTCAGGGTCTTATATAGACTCTGTGCCTCATCTAAGATGGAGGACACCAGAGCCAATCCGCTGCCAGAACGACAGGAGTGACATCATGCTGGCCTATCACCGAGCAAGGCATCACAAGCACATGACCATCGACCAATCGGCATAGAAGGTGTCAGAGACATGTGACCTCGTGTCAGCGATGATGTCACCCGCACATGTGCAATGGCTCCAAGATAGGACTTAGTCTCCGGCGCTCGCACATGTGCAGTAGCAAGAAATCTGGACTTAGTCTCCGGCGCTCGCACATGTGCAGTAGCAAGAAATCTGGACTTAGTCTCCAGTGCTCGCAGCAACCGTAACAGTACCTCCCCCTCAAGGGCCCCCCTCCCGGCGACGCAGGTAATCGGCAACTAAGTCGGGAGCATGGACAGCCTCCTCAGGCTCCCAAGAGCGATGTTCCGGGCCATAGCCCTCCCAATCTATCAAGAAGAACCTGCGCCCTCTAACCATCTTAGAACCAACTATGGCTCGTACCTCATAGCTAGAGCGAGAGGAATCAGAGGCAGGAGAGTGCACTTCACGAGCGTGAGGTAAAATAGCCGGCTTTAGCAGTGAGACATGGAATTTGTCATGAATCCTAAGATGGACGGGTAACTTCAATTGGTAGACTACAGGATTTACCTGTCGAAGAACCTCATAAGGACCCAGGAAGCGAGGAGCAAATTTGACAGAGCTCACTCTAAGTCTCACGTGTTTTGCAGAGAGCCACACAAAGTCCCCTGGAGAAAAGACAGGAGCCGGGCGACGAAACCGATCGGACACCGTCTTCATACGGTCCTTAGCTGCTTGGATCGACTCTTGAGTCCGATCCCAAACCTCTCTGGCATTAGTTGCCCAGTCGGCCACAAGAGAAGGAGGTGCAGCAGCGGGAAACGGTGCCGGTACCCTAGGGTGTTGCCCATTATTGAGTACAAACGGTGTCTGCCCAGTGGCCTCAGCCAGCGAATTGTTAAGGGCAAATTCTGCCCAGGGTAGGAGGGAGGACCAGTTATCGTGGTTCTCAGCAACAAAGTGTCGAAGGTATATAATCATAGATTGATTGGTACGCTCAACCAAACCATTGGTCTCCGGATGGTATGCCGAAGAGAGATTCAACTCAATTTGCAGAAGGCTACAAAGATCTCGCCAGAAACGGGAAGTAAATTGCGGGCCTCTATCACAAATGATACGATCTGGCATCCCGTGAAGCCTAAAGACATGCTTGAGGAATAGTTTGGCTAGTACCCTGGAAGATGGGATTCTCGATAACGGTTCGAGATGAACCATCCGGGAGAAATGGTCAGTAATGACCCACACAAATCTATGTCCCTGTGAACATGGAAGATCACCCACAAAGTCCATGCCTACCACCTCCCATGGTCTATCTGGCACTGGTAAAGGATGCAAGAGCCCAGCCGGTCTCTGCCGTGATGGACGGTTGCGAGCACACGAGTAGCAGGAACCGACATATCTCTTGACGTGGCTGGCTAAGTGTGGCCACCAATACCACCTCTCCAGTAACTCTCGTGTCCGCCTAATACCAAAATGCCCACCCACCTTTGAGGTGTGGGCCCATGACAGTATATCATTCTGTCGATCAGGCGGAACAAAGGTCTTGCCCGGTGGGATTTGGTCTAACGTCACAGGGGAGAGCGTATGAAAAACCCTGGAGGGAAGGATAAGACGAGGTTCGTCAATCTCTTCCTGGGTAGAAAGCATAGAGCGAGACAGGGCGTCTGCCTTGTTATTCTTACTCCCAGACAGATAGTTGATGGAGAAGTGAAAGCGGGAGAAAAACAAGGACCAGCGGGCTTGGCGAGGATTCAGACGCTGAGCGGTTTGTAAGTACGTCAGATTCTTATGGTCTGTATAGACCTGGAAAGGATGTTTCACTCCTTCCAGCAAGTGACGCCACTCCTCCAAGCCTAATCTCAAGGCGAGCAGTTCCCTATCCCCAATGGTATAGTTTCTCTCTGCCGGTGAAAAGGTTTTCGCAAAGAAGAAACACGGCCTTTTTCTACCTGCACCGTTCTTTTGATACAAGACCGCACCAGCACCGACTGAAAAGGCATCAACCTCTAAGAGGAAGGGCTTACTCTCATCGGGTCTTTGAAGAACGGGAGCAGTTGAAAAGTGTCTTTTTACTGCCTCAAAAGCCTGAGATGTCTCAGTAGACCAGGCTTTGGGATTAGCACCTTTCTTAGTCAAGGCCACCAAAGGGGTCACCAAAGTAGAGAAATGGGGTATGAACTGCCTGTAATAATTTATGAATCCTAAGAAGCGTTGCACCGCCTTCAAGGAATGAGGTTCGGACCATTCCAGGACAGCAGAGATCTTCGCAGGATCCATAGCCAGACCCTCTTGTGAGATAATGTAGCCCAAAAAAGGCAAGGATGACTGCTCGAATACACATTTCTCGAGTTTAGCAAACAAAGAGTGCTCCCTTAAACGGGAAAGGACACGAACGACATCCTGACGATGAGTCTCCAGATCAGGAGAAAAAATCAGGATGTCGTCCAGATACACCACTACTCAGGATAACAGTAAATCCCTGAACACATCGTTTACGAAGTCCTGAAATACTGCGGGTGCATTACATAACCCAAAAGGCATGACGAGGTATTCATAGTGACCGTCTCGGGTGTTAAAAGCGGTCTTCCATTCGTCACCCTTTCGAATTCGTACCAAGTTATACGCACCCCGCAGATCCAACTTCGTAAAAACTTGAGCTCCTCTCAGTCTGTCAAAGAGCTCCGAAATTAAAGGTAATGGGTATTTGTTCTTTATTGTGATTGCGTTGAGACCCCTGTAATCTATGCAGGGACGCAAATCACCCTCTTTCTTCCGAACAAAGAAAAACCCAGCTCCCGCGGGAGAGACGGACTTACGAATGAACCCCTTCTCTAAACTCTCTCTTATATAGGTCGACATGGCCTCCGACTCAGGTATCGACAGGGGGTAAACCCTGCCTTTAGGTGGAACCGAACCTGGGATAAGGTCTATGGCACAGTCATACGGCCTATGGGGTGGAAGAACCTCAGCACCCTGTTTGGAGAACACGTCAGCGAAATCCAGATAGGGTGTAGGTATGGGAGAGAGATCAGTAGATGCAACCGCAATGACCTTAGGTGGTAAGGGAAGACATCGGGACTGACATTTCGAACCCCAACTAATAATGCTGTCAGACTCCCAGTCAATGTGAGGAGCATGAGTCCGAAGCCATGGGAGACCCAGAAGGACGTCGTCTATACCCTCAGGCAAAACAAGAAAAGAAATCTCCTCTATGTGACCCTGAGACAGGGAAAGGCGCAAGGGAACTGTCCTCAATGTAATGGAGTCAGACAACATAGTTCCATTAACAACACGGACAGGAATAGGCGCCTCTAACATGATAGAGGGAATATTGTGTCCCTTTACAAATCCTGAGGACACAAAAGTCCCGTCAGCTCCGGAATCCACAAAAGCCATAATAGGCCATGTATTCTCAGATAACGAGAGCTGACCTGGGATACAACACTTAGAGGGTGCAGAAGACGTCTCTAGTAACCCCCCTCTAATGGTTACTAGGCCAGGGAGTTTCCCTGATGACTAGGACACTTGTTGGCATAGTGCCCAGCCTGACGACATACGTAACATATAGGAGGACCAGACATGCGTAGTCTGGAAGACGTATGACCTAACTCCATAGGAGTGGGAGATGTTTCAGATGCTGAGGAAGATGGTAGTGGACCCTCAACAACTGGAATAGCCCGATGCTTAGGGCGTGAGGAAGAGACCTCGAGTCTACGTTCCTTATGGCGTACATCGATCCTCGGTGCTACTGTGATCAAGTCCTCCAGAGAAGCAGGGACCTCACGAGTAGCAAGAGCATCCTTGACATAGCCTGCCAACCCTCTCCAGAAAATAGGAATCAACACCTTCTCTGGCCAATCTAGTTCTGCCACCAGAGTTCTAAAAGCAATGGCATAAGAACTAGTGGATAACGAACCCTGAGATAGATCTAACAGTCTCAGGGCCGCATCATGGGTAACCTGCGGACCCATGAATACCGCCTTAAGAGCATCAAGAAAGTCTTGATGTCTCAGAGTAACCACATCAGAGCGCTCCCATAGGGGAGTCGCCCATTCTAAGGCTTTGTCCTGAAGTAAGGAGATGAAAAAGCCTACTCTGGACCTCTCCGTAGAGAAGCGAGAAGAGTTGACCTCTAGGTGTATCTGACACTGACTAATGAAACCACGACATGATCTGGCATCGCCAGAATATCTGTTTGGCAGAGCAAGTCGAGGATCATGTGCAGATGTCACCATGGTCTGAGGTTTATCCTCTATACTCTTGAGCCGTGACTCAAGTACTTGTATGTAACGGTGTAACTGCTGATATTCTGCCATAACTGCCAGACCCTTGGCTCAGTCCTAATGTTACGGGGGGCTGTCTGATAATAACCTAAAGGAGTATCAGACAGTCAGGGTCCACCGTGCAAAGACTCTGCTGCAGACTATGGCAGAGTGCAATACCTCTGTTAACTCACAGAAGGATATAATAAGAAAGTAAAGCAATTCCTCCCTTACTTGGAGGGTGTGTGGAATGATCTCTGTTAATAATCACAGAGACAAAGGCAATGTGTGCGAAATGGCACCTACCTAGGTCCGCTCTTCTAGTGGTGCAAAAGAGACGAACAGCAGCGTAAGCCGCACAAAGCTCCTACCTGCGTTCGCTCCACTAGTGTGCGAGGACACGAACCACTAGATATGGCACCTGCCTAGGTCCGCTCTTCTAGTGGTGCAAAAGAGACAAACAGCAGCGTAAGCCGCACAAAGCTCCTACCTCTGTTCGCTCCCCTAGTGTGCGAGGATACGAACAACTGCTAGTCACAGTATAAGGAACGTTACCCTAGCGGCAACGTCCACCTACGAGTCGAACCACAAGGCCCAGCCAGACCATGTGCCTCAGGCACCTGCCTATGTCCGCTCCCCTAAGAGGTAAGGATACGGACAGCAGCCGAAGCTGTAAGGTATAAGAACGCTACCCTGCCGGTAGCGCTCACCTAGCATAGACAGAGGAATGCCTAGAGGAACGCGCACAGAGCGTCTACTCTTATGCATGAACCAAGAGGACTGAGCGCCATGCGGCGTGTGTCAGGGTCTTATATAGACTCTGTGCCTCATCCAAGATGGAGGACACCAGAGCCAATCCGCTGCCAGAACGACAGGAGTGACATCATGCTGGCCTATCACCGAGCAAGGCATCACAAGCACATGACCATCGACCAATCGGCATAGAAGGTGTCAGAGACATGTGACCTCGTGTCAGCGATGATGTCACCCGCACATGTGCAATGGCTCCAAGATAGGACTTAGTCTCCGGCGCTCGCACATGTGCAGTAGCAAGAAATCTGGACTTAGTCTCCGGCGCTCGCACATGTGCAGTAGCAAGAAATCTGGACTTAGGCGGGCTTTGCACACTACGACATCGCAGCCCGATGCTGCGATGCCGAGTGCGATAGTGCCCGCCCCCGTCGCAGCAGCGATATGTGGTGATAGCTGGCGTAGCGAAAGTTATCGCTACGCAAGCTTCACACACACACTCACCTGCCGTGCGACGTCCCTGTGGCCGGCGACCCGCCTCCTTGTTAAGGGGGCGGGTCGTGCGGCGTCACTGCGACGTCACACGGCAGGCGGCCAATCAGAGCGGAGGGGCGGAGATGAGCAGGATGTAAACATCCTGCCCACCTCCTTCCTTCCGCATATCCTACGGAAGCCGCAGTGAGGCCGGTAGGAGACGTTCCTCGCTCCTGCGACTTCACACACAGCGATGTGTGCAGCCGCAGGAGCGAGGAACAACATCGGACCGTCGCGTCAGCGTAATCATGGATTACGCCGACGCTGCACCGATGATACGATTACGACGCTTTTGCGCTCGTTAATCGTATCATCTAGGCTTTACACACTGCGATGTCGCATGCGATGCCGGAAGTGCGTCATTTTCAATTTGACCCCACCGACATCGCACCTGCGATGTCGCAGTGTGCAAAGTGCCCCTAAGTCTCCAGTGCTCGCAGCAACCGTAACACCCAGCCTCTCGCCCGCCGAACCAATACCCGACACTATGGGCCGCATAGTGGGTGGATTTTCCCCCTTATGCGTTTTAGGTAGCCCATAGAGAATGGGTATTCTGGGATTATTGATTTTAAGACGCTCGGCATACTTTTTGTTATAGCAGTTAAGAGAGGCCCCTTCATCAATTAGTTTATGAATTTTTTTATTAATGGTGGAGGTGGGATCGGTGGTGATAGAAACATAAGTATCAATATCCGATAACAGAAGACGCATCCAATCTATGTAATCAGCTCTGTCCATTATGACCACCGTTGTGGCACTTTTAGAGTTTGGGTATTCTGTTAGTATTATCTGACAGATAATTATAACTCACAATACGATTTGGTGGCCTCTGCTTGAACACAATATATATTTTCATCTCACTCATTTGGGTACAACCTTTTATTAATAAACCGGGAAAAAAAATTCTATATAATAAAAAAAATAAAAAAAAATAAATAAATAATTTCTTAAAAATTGTTTTCCCTAAAAAAATGTATAAAAAATTCATTGGAGTACAGCGCTTGCACAAAAATGGGTCATTTTAGGCAACTCTGGTCATTTTGCACCCAAAATTGTAATTAAAGGTAGCATGATTTTTCAATAGCACATGAGGGGGAGATAAATACATTTTTAAAAAAAATTTTGTAGCTATGCACATAAAAAATTCTTGTGTGCATCCTCATATATGTGCAGATTCATTCATATATATAGTCACGCATTTGCATATATTTTATGTGCACTTACTTGTAGATGTCATATCTGCATATGTATATTTGTGCACCACAATTAATATGTCAGAATTTATATACATTCCTAACTTAGTCCAGAAAACAATTGATACCTATATTGTATTTGTATTTGCATTTTATTTTACATGTATTAACTTTCATGGTAACTTTATTTTTGAATATGTAAAGTGCTTAAGTGATTTAAACATATGTTCTGCTAATTAGCATTTGAATATAAACTCTGTAGCGCCGTCTCTCCAGCATCATGATTAAGGGTGAGTGTTTTCACCTGAAACGCGTAGTGCTGGTCATGTCATTCTCTGTGTCTGCATGATGAAATAAAGACATGATTCTTTGCCTGAAGAGCTGGACATTTTTTTTTTCTGCATTTCATTGGGCTGTGGCAGTGCCTGTCCGTGCTCCAGGAAGGAATCGGGATTGAGCCTTACACGGTGAGCTGATTCATATAAACCGTATCTGGTGCTGGTAACAGCAATTTTATTGAATCTTTTCATAATTTTTTTAGACCCTCCTTTGCAAGGCCACCAGAGACAACAAGTCTGACACATAGTCAACGGCTGGAGAGGATGATACAGGAGTATCTCCAAATGAACATCGATGCCATTACTTTGCAAATGGAGCCTTGCTCATTTTGGGCTTCAAATCTTGAAAAATGGCCAGAGCTCTCCACTTACGCCTTGGAGATCTTGTCATGTCCAGCTGCCAGCGTTGTTTCTGAACGTGTCTTCAGTGCTGCTGGGTATGTGCTGACAGATAAGCGCACGCGTCTGTCCAGTGACAATGTGGACAGACTAACGTTCATCAAAATGAACAAGTCATGGATCCACAAGGAATTTAGTACCCCTGTGTAATCCTGGGGAGAGTAAATGCTTGTGTATTTTGAATGTGCTTGATGCAAATCTAGCTGTGAAATGTACAACTAGGGCACAACTGCTGCCACTGATGGGGTGTCTGTGTGGCCCAAATTTTGGAAAAAAGGGAGACTCTTCTTGGAGTAACCCTTGCTGTGTTTTTAAAAATGATTCAAGATGCACAGCGCTGGGATCAGGAAAGACTTTGCTACCTACCCGGGTGTCATCCTGGGGACAGTTAAGTATGGCGTATTTTTGAATTTGCTTGATGGAAATCTAGCTGTGAAGTGTACAACTGGGGCACAAGTGCTGCCACTGAAGGGGTGGGTGTGTGTGTGGCCCAATTTTTTTAAAAAAGGGAGACTCCGCTTGGAGTAACCCTTGCTTACATTGTTTTTAAAAATGTTCCAAGATGCACAGAGCTGAGATCATGAAAGACTTTGCTACCTACCCCGGTGTCATCCTGGGGACGGTTAAGTATGGCATATTTTTGGTAATGTGCTTGATGCAAATCTAGCTGTGAAGTGTACAATTGGGGCACAAGTGCTGCCACTGAAGGGGTGGGTGTGTGTGTGGCCCAATTTTTTGGAAAAAAGGGAGACTCCGCTTGGAGTAACCCTTGCTTACATTGTTTTTAAAAATGATCCAAGATGCACAGACCTGGGATCAGGAAAGACTTTGCTACCTACCCCAGTGTCATCCTGGGGACGGTTAAGTATGGCATATTTTTGAATGTGCTTGATGCAAATCTAGCTGTGAAGTGTACAACTGGGGCACAAGTGCTGCCACTGAAGGGGTGGGTGTGTGTGTGGCCCAATTTTTGGAAAAAAGGGAGACTCCGCTTGGAGTAACCCTTGCTTACATTGTTTTTAAAAATGATCCAAGATGCACAGAGCTGGGATCAGGAAAGACTTTGCTACCTACCCCGGTGTCATCCTGGGGACGGTTAAGTATGGCATATTTTTGAATGTGCTTGATGCAAATCTAGCTGTGAAGTGTACAACTGTGGCACAAGTGCTGCCACTGAAGGGGTGTGTATGTGTGTGGCCCAATTTTTGGAAAAAAGGGAGACTCCGCTTCGAGTCACCTTGCGGTGTTTTACATGATTTTAGAAGGGCGTGCCATGCCTATATCTGTGTCTCCTTCTCTTTTTACTTGTCCTGCTCTTTTGTTTTCGCATTATTATATGTCCTTGTCACTTTCCCATGTGTTTGTGTTGTGTTGTGAGTTGTTTGTCACCTTTTGGACACCTTTGAGGGTGTTTTCTAGGTGTTTTTATGTGTTTGTGATTGCCTGCCATTGTTTCCTATGCGGTTCGAGTGGTTCGTCGAACGTTCGCCGAACCAAACTGGAACGAGACCTCCGTTCGGCGAACCGAACTCGCGCCGAACCGCGACCGGTTCGCTCATCTCTAATTGCCTCCATTCTAAGGGGGTGGTTTGTGTGGCGTAACAGCGAAGTCACATGACAGCCGTCCAATAGAAGCAGAGGGGTGGAGATGAGCTGGCGGAAGATCGGAAGATCCCGCCCACCTCCTTCCTTCCTTCTTTTCCGGTGGATGCAGGTAGCAGATGTTCGTCGTTCCTGCTGTGTCACACGTAGTGATGTGTGGTGCCGCAGGAATGACGAACAACATCGTAGCTGCAGCTGCAGCAGCAACAATATTATGAATAGGAGCGACGTGTCAACGATCAACAATTTTGACGTTTTTGCGATCGTTGATCGTCGCTCTTAGCTGTCACACACTGCGATGTTGCTAACAACGCCGGATGTGCGTCACAAACACCGTGACCCCGACGATATATCGTTAGCGATTTCGCAGCGTGTAAAGCACCCTTAAGTTTGGGGTCATTATCCTGCTGGACCAATAACCAAAGACGCAAACCCAACTTTCTGACACTGGGCACTACATTGCAAGCAAAGACGCTTTTGTAATCTTGAGATTTCATGATGACATACACATATTCAAGGCACCCAATGCCAGAGGCAGCAAAACAACCACAAAACATCTTTGAACCTTCACTATATTTGATTGTAAGTATTCTTTTGTTTTCTTTGTAGGATTTATTTTATTTTCAGTAAACATTATAATAATAGGGTTTGCCAGAAATCTTTATATTGGTTTCATATGTTTACAAAATGCTTTCCTAGAATGTTTTTTGCTTACTCATATACAATTTGGCAGACTGCAGTCTAGATTTCTCAGGTCTCTGTGTCAGTAGTTGTGTCCCCTTGGGTCTTCTGCCATACTGTTTAATTTCATTCAATGTTGATAGTTTGCGCTTACACTGATGCAACCCGAGTCTGCAGGACAGCTTGAATTTCTTTGGAACTTGATTGGGGCTGGTTATCCACCATCTAGACTATCCTGCATTGCAACTTTTCATCAATTTTTCTCAGTCGTCCCCTTCCAGGGAGATTAGCTACAGTGACATGGATTAAAAACTTCTTAATTATGTTGTTCCCCATGGAGAAAGGAACATCAAGATATCTGGAGATGGACTTCCAACTTTAAAGCCTGCTTTACACGTTGCAATTTCGCATACGATATCGATTTGTTGAACGTGCCGCACAAACGATTAACCCCCGTCACACATACTTACCTTCCATATGACCTCAATGTGGGCGGCAAATGTCCACTTCCTGGAGTGGGAGGGACGTTCGGCGTCACAGCGACGTCACGTGGCAGCCGGCCAATAGAAGCGGAGAGGCGGAGATTAGCGGGACGTAAACATCCCGCCCACCTCCTTCCTTCCGCATTGTGGGCTGGGAGCCGCAAGACGTAGGTAAGATCTGTTCATCGTTCCCGGGGTGTCACACACTGCAATGTGTGCTACCCCGGGTACGATGAACAATCTGACGTGCAATTCTAGAGAAAGGTACGATGTGTATGCGATCGCAATCGCACGTACCTGTCACACACTGCAATATAGCTTACGATGCCGGATGTGCGTCACTTACGACGTGACCCCGCCGACACATTGTAAGATACATTGCAGCGTGTAAAGCAGGCTTAAGACTGTTGATATTTTTGATCAATTTTGGTTCTAAATTTTTCAGATAGTTCTATTTTCCTCTTTTTATTCTCCATGCTTAGTGTGGCACAAATAGAAACAAAATGCAAAAATTGTGTCAAATTCTTTTACCTGGTTTCACATGTGATTTTCATGTTGCCCATACCTGTGACTTGCCACAGTTGAGTTGAACAAGCATTATATGCTTGAAACAAAGTTGCTTACCCACAATTTTGAAAAGCTGACAACTATTTTGTGAGGCCCATTTTTGTGGAATTGCTATAATTTTCTTGGAAGAATACTTAATTCTTTAGAAAAATTTAAGGGATGCCAACACTTTTGGCCATAGCTGTAAAAATGAGTAGAGTAAAGAAATACAATGCAAGGATACATCAGTGTATTATACTTATATTTTTAGGGTTACTGGATTAAGAGGCACAGCTAGGGGTTCAGTTGGGTGAAACATCTAAGTTGGCCCCTAGCCAGTTAACCATGATATGTATGGGGGCGCAGACTAATCATGGCTATAGGGAAACCTCAGCAGATGACACAGATATATGGTCACTATAGTGACTATATAGTGATATATATCAGTTCTGCAGCACAGAGGTTACAGTACAGTTAGAGATAGTGACTAACAGCTGATGTTCTCTTGAATGGAATTGTTCACCTTTCCCACCTTTTCCATCAGGCCCAGACTGACATGACAACTTCTTCCAGCCATGACTCATCTACAGAGATTACAACAAAGACATTTGACTTCTCACACTTCCGGCACGGTCCCCATCTATTCCCAATCTGCACAAACTCCTCATCCTGCTTATACTCCCATATGTTACCCTACTACTGCATCTGCTGTGTGGCCCAAAACCCAACTGCTCCTACTTTCTAATAAAGTAATGCCACCCCTGTGCTACTTACATGGTAAAATGCCTCCTTTGTGCCCTCTAGATGGTAAAATTGCCCCCTAGAAAATAATAATGCTCTGTGTAAGTGCCCTCAAAAACTGCCCACATTTTGCTTCTAGAAAGTAACACTGCTTCCAGTGTGCCTGTGACGGTCACAATACCCTGACTGCCCCTGTAACAATAATAGTTCTTAAGTGTCCACTTAACATTAAATAATGTCTCCTGAGTCCCCCCATGTATAGCACCTCTATACACAGTATGTTGCTCCTACACCTCCCCTTTACACGGTTGACTGTTCCCATATCTCTTCTATACACAGTATGATACTTCTACATCGCCCCTATACAGTATGATGGGCCCACTGCTCCCCTAAAACAATGGTACACACTGAATAATGGCCATCACAGTAGCCGACACACTTATTATTTGTCCCCACAGTGGCCCCAACTTTGTATAATGGCTTCAATAGTAGCTCCCCACACTGTATGAGGGCCTCCAAAGTAGTCCCCACAGCATGACAGCCCCCACATTATCTCCCACACTGTATAAAGACCCCCCATTAGATCACACCCTGTATAATGACCCCTAAATTATCTTACACACTATATAAGGGCTCCCCACAGTGTGTAAATGCCTCCCACATCAGTGGCATAACTAGAGTCCGATGGATCCCAATGCAAGATTTGAAATATCCCCCCAATTTCCACTTCCCTACATGCTTAGGTCAGATGTTTGAGCCCTTGTAGCTTTCTTTCTAAATCCTATGAAGATATATGTTTCTCCCCCTTTATTACGTAGTAATGACCCCCATCCTGCTATATATTTTGTATATGTCCCCCAGCCTTGTGTATATGGGCCCCCTGCCTGGGCCCCATCCTGGTGTTTTTGAGCCCCAGCATGGACCACATGCTTGCACACATGGACCCTCTGCCTGGGCCCTCAGCTAGTATATATGAACCCCCAGCCTGGTCCCTATGCTAGTATATAAGGACCCTCAGCCTGGGCCCTATGCTTGTGAATATGAACCATCAGCCTTGGCCCTATGCTAGTATATCTGGGCCCCATACTAGTATACAGTGGGAAAAAAAAGCATTTAGTTAGCCACCAATTGTACACGTTCTCCCACTTAAAAGAGAGGCCTGTAATTGACATCATAGGTAGGCCACAACTATGAGAGAAAAAAACGAGAAAACAAATCCAGAAAATCACCTTGTTTAATTTAGCAAGATTCGTTTTGAAAATTATGGTGGAAAATAAGTAGTCACCTAAAACCATACAAGATTTTTGGCTCTCACAGACCTGTAACTTCTTCTTTAAGAGGCTCTTCTGTCCTCCACTCATTACCTGTAGTAATGGCACCTGTTTGAACTTGTTATCAGTCTAAAAGACATCTGTCCACAACCTCAGTCACACTCCAAACTCCAGTATGGTGAAGACCAAAGAGCTGTCGAAGGATACGAGAAACAAAATTATAACCCTGCATTAGGCTAGGAAGACTGAATCTGCAATAGGAAAGCAGCTTGGAGTGATTAAATCAACTGTGGGAGCAATAATAAGAAAATGGAAGACATACAAGATCACTGATAATCTCCCTCAATCTAGGGCTCCACTCAAGATCTCACCTCGTGGGGTCAAAATGATCACAAGAATGATGATCAAAAATCCCAGAACCACACGGGGGACCTAGTGAATGACCTGCATAGAGCTGGGACCACCGTAACAAAGGCTACCATCAGTAACACACTATGCCGCTAGGGACTCAGATACTGCAGTGCCAGATGTGTTCCCCTGCTTAAGCCAGTACAGGTCCGGGCCCATCTGAGGTTTGCTAGAGAGCATTTCGATTATCCAGAAGAGTATTGGGAGAACATCATATGGTATGATGAAACCAAAGTAGAACTGTTTGGTAGAAACAAAGCTCATCGTGTTTGGAGGAGACAGAATGCTGAATTGCATCCAAAGAAAACCATACCTACTGTGAAGCATGGGGGTGGCAACATCATGCTTTGGGGCTGTTTCACTGCAAAGGGACCAGGACGACTGATCCGTGTATATGAAAGAATGAATGTGGCCATATATCGTAGGATTTTGAGTGTAAACCTCCTTCCATCATCAAGGGCATTTAAGGTGAAACATGGCTGGGTCTTTCAGCATGATAATGATCCCAAGCACACTGCCAAGGCAACAAAGGAGTGGCTTCGTAAAAAGCATATGAAGGTCCTGGAGTGGCCTAGTCAGTCTCCAGATCTCAACACCATAGAAAACCTTTGGAGGGAGTTGAAAGTCCATGTTGATCAGTGACAGGCCCAAAACATCACTGCTCTGGAGGAGATATGCATGGAGGAATTGGTCAACATACCACCAACAGTGTGTGCCAACCTTTTGAAGACCTACAGAAAACGTTTGACCTTTGTCATTGCCAACAAAGGATATATAACAAAATATTGAGATGACCTTCTGCTATTAACCAAATACTTATTTTCCACCATAATTTTCAAAAAAAAATCTTGCCAAATCAGACAAGGTAATTTTCTGGATTTGTTTTCACATTTTGTCTCTCATAGTTGTGGTCTACCTATGATGTCATTTACAGGCCTCTCTCATCTTTTTAAGTGGGAGAACTTGCACAATTGGTGGGTGACTAAATGCTTTTTTTCCCCCTCTGTATATGGGCTCTCAGCCTGGGCCCTATGTTAGTATATATTGGTCCGCAGCCTGGGTCCTATGCTGATATCTATGGACCCCAAGCCTGGGCCACATGTTAGTATATAAAGACTCCCAGCCTGGGCCCTATGCTAGTATATATGAACCCCCAGCCTGGGCCCTCTGCTACTATATATGGGCCCCCAGCCTGGGCCATATGCTAGTATATAAGGACCCTCAGCCTGGGTCCTATACTAGTATATATGAACCCCAAGCCTGGGCCCTATGCTAGTATTTACAGTGCCTACAAGTAGTATTCAACCCCCTGCAGATTTAGCAGGTTTGATAAGATGCAAATAAGTTAGAGCCTGCAAACTTCAAACAAGAGCAGGATTTATTAACAGATGCATAAATCTTACAAACCAACAAGTTATGTTGCTCAGTTAAATTTTAATAAATTTTCAATATAAAAGTGTGAGTCAATTATTATTCAACCCCTAGGTTTAATATTTTGTGGAATAACCCTTGTTTGCAATTACAGCTAATAATCGTCTTTTATAAGACCTGATCAGGCCGGCACAGGTCTCTGGAGTTATCTTGGCCCACTCCTCCATGCAGATCTTCTCCAAGTTATCTAGGTTCTTTGGGTGTCTCATGTGGACTTTAATCTTGAGCTCCTTCCACAAGTTTTCAATTGTGTTAAGGTCAGGAGACTGACTAGGCCACTGCAACACCTTGATTTTTTCCCTCTTGAACCAGGCCTTGGTTTTCTTGGCTGTGTGCTTTGGGTCGTTGTCTTGTTGGAAGATGAAATGACGACCCATCTTAAGATCCTTGATGGAGGAGCGGAGGTTCTTGGCCAAAATCTCCAGGTAGGCTGTGCTATCCATCTTCCCATGGATGCGGACCAGATGGCCAGGCCCCTTGGCTGAGAAACAGCCCCACAGCATGATGCTGCCACCACCATGCTTGATTGTAGGGATGGTATTCTTGGGGTCGTATGCAGTGCCATCCAGTCTCCAAACGTCACGTGTGTGATTGGCACCAAAGATCTCGATCTTGGTCTCATCAGACCAGAGAATCTTGAACCAGTCTGTCTCAGAGTCCTCCAAGTGATCATGAGCAAACTGTAGACGAGCCTTGACATGACGCTTTGAAAGTAAAGGTACCTTACAGGCTCGTCTGGAACGGAGACCATTGCGGTGGAGTACGTTACTTATGATATTGACTGAAACCAATGTCCTCACTGCCATGAGATCTTCCCGGAGCTCCTTCCTTGTTGTCCTTGGGTTAGCCTTGACTCTTTGGACAAGCCTGGCCTCGGCACGGGTGGAAACTTTCAAAGGCTGTCCAGGCCGTGGAAGGCTAACAGTAGTTCCATAAGCCTTCCACTTCCGGATGATGCTCCCAACAGTGGAGACAGGTAGGCCCAACTCCTTGGAAAGGGTTTTGTACCCCTTGCCAGCCTTGTGACCCTCCACGATCTTGTCTCTGATGGCCTTGGAATGCTCCTTTGTCTTTCCCATGTTGACCAAGTATGAGTGCTGTTCACAAGTTTGGGGAGGGTCTTAATTAGTCAGAAAAGGCTGGAAAAAGAGATAATTAATCCAAACATGTGAAGCTCATTGTTCTTTGTGCCTGAAATACTTCTTAATACTTTAGGGGAACCAAACAGAATTCTTGTGGTTTGAGGGGTTGAATAATAAATGACCCTCTGAATAAACTTTTCACAATTTAAAAAAAAAATAAAAAAAGAAATAACATTCTTTTTTGCTGCAGTGCATTTCACACTTCCAGGCTGATCTACAGTCCAAATGTCCCAATGCCAAGTTAATTCCGAATGTGTAAACCTGCTAAATCTGCAGGGGGTTGAATACTAATTGTAGGCACTGTATGAACCATCAGCCTGGTCCCTACGCTAGTATATATGGACCCCCAGCCTAGGCCCTAGGCTGGTATATATGAACCTCCAGCCTGGGCCCTATGCTAGTATATATGGGCCCCATGCTAGTATATATGGGCTCCCAGCCTGGGCCCTATGCTAGTATATATATTGACCTCCAGCCTAGGCCCTATGCTAGTATATATGGACCAGCAGCCTGGGCCCTATGTTAGTATATATGGACCCAATGCTAGTATATGTGGGCCCCAAGCCTGGGTCCTATGCTAGTATATATTGACCCCCAGCCTGGGCCCCATGCTGGTTTATATGTCCCCGTTCATCATTTAAAGAAAAAAAAATCATACACTCATCTAATCCAGCAGGTCTTGATTGTTGCAGTACAGGCAGGTCATGGTATGCACAAGACATCAGAGTCCTGGTGCTTTGAGAGGATGTCCCACGCTGGGTCACTGATGTTGACCTGCACGTACACTGTGATCAGTGGTAGTGCCGGGAGATTGTATCTCCCGGCACTACCGCAGAGATTAACTATATTGGTGCACTGCACATGTTGCTATAGTTAACAGTAGCACATCTCCGGGTGGGCCCCTGATGAGCACAGGGCCCAGGGCGACCGCACCCTCTGCCCCCGGTAGCTATGCTAATGACTGGAGCACTTGTGATTTACCTCAAAACATTGTTTTGTAAAACATTTAATAAATTTTACTTTCAATAGATTTGTGCACCTTTAATACTCAGTGAGAGGATGTACTATTAAATAGTTAACACATCAACAAAACTGATAACACAAAAGCTCCTTAAAGGGGTTGCCAGAAAAATTCGAAAAGCAAATGATGGATAAAAAAAAAAAAAATGCTGCATAGTCACCTCACTCTAAAGGGTGCTTTACACGTTGCAACATCGCTAGCGATTGCTAGCGATGTCGCGAGCGATAGCACCCACCCCCGTCGTTCCAGCGATATGTGGTGATCGCTGCCATAGTGAACATTATCGCTACGGCAGCGTCACACGCACATACCTTGGCAGCAACGTCGCTGTGACCGCCGAACAATCCCTTCTTCAAGGGAGAGGTGCGTTCGGCGTCATAGCGACGTCACTGCGGCGTCACTAAGGGGCCGGCCAATAGAAGCGGATGGACGGATATGAGCGGGACATAACATCCCGCCCACCTCCTTCCTTCCGCATTGCCGGTGGACGCAGGTAAGGAGATGTTTGTCGTTCCTGCGGTGTCACACATAGCGATGTGTGATGCCGCAGGAACGACGAACAACATCGTACCTGTGGCAGCATCGATATTAAGGAAAGGAGTGACGTGTCAACAATCACCGTTTTTGAACGATTTTGCGATTGTTGATCGTCACTTCTTGGTGTCACACGCTGCGATGTCGCTACCGGCACCAGATTTGCATCACTAACGACGTGACCTCGACGATATATCGGTAGCGATGTCGCAGCGTGTAATGCACCCTTAAATCTTGAGGCTCAAACTCAGGCTACTCATGTGCATTACAATGGAACTGCATTAAATTAACCCCTTCATGACTACGGGCCATACCGTTATGTCCAATTTTTACATGACTCAACGACTCAGGGACATAACGGTACATCCTAAAATTCATTTGATTGCTGTGGCCATAGCAATGACTTTCAGTTTATGCCCCCTGCTGTTTCTTACAGCAGGGGAAGTTTGCTTGATCCCAAAGGGGTGGCATCGTCACCTCCCATCGATAATTGCTGCGATTGGCTGTTCAAATCTGAACCACCAATCACAGCGATCACACTATTTTTGCCTAAAAAAATGCCCCAAACCATGCGATCTGGTGAGATCCAGCTATGAGGTGTTGCAGCATCGGATCATTGGCTGGATGCCAGCAAACATGTTGCCCCCCTGCAGTACTGATTGGAGCAATCGTGCTATAATGCACAATCGCTCTAATCTGCGTGCCGGTGGGTGGTCTGACCTGGCGGTGACTGCCCTACCCAGGTTTGTTTTGGCCTGGAGTGTCTTCCTCCAGCATGTCTGCATCATGCACCTAATAGTACTTGTAGTACCATGTCACTTCCGCTGTCTGATTGCCACTCTTGCTCCTCAATCCTGCTGCCGCTGTAAGTATTGTGTGCTGCTCTTGGGCCCTTCCGATCTGCCCCCCTGCCATCTTCCAATCTGACTCCCCCTGTGTTCTCTCCTCCTGCCCCCTGCATTCTCTCTTCCTGCCCAATTCTTCTGCATTTGCTGTTGGTGCGGTCCCTTACCTGCTGCCACCGGGTCGTCTGAGGTCTTTATTACTCCGATCGCATCTGCCTTCATTGCCCGGTGCTTCCTGTCCTTGCGTGTGAGCCATCCATCTTGCCGCCTGATGATGAGCTGTCCATCTTGCTGCCTTCTATTCCTCCTGCAGTTTCTCTGGTCACTGATCATCCTGTTAATCCTCTGGTCCTGTGAGTATAATTTTTTTTTGTTTCGTTCATATTCCCCTTTGCTTTTTGCACCTCATCCATCTATGCATCGTGCATCGGCCAAGCGCCAATCAGTGAAGCACATCAAGGATCGGCATCCGTGCTCAATTTTGGATAAGACTTTTTTGTTTCATCCATATCCATGTCGCTTTTTACACCTCATGCGTCCGTCTGTCACTGATTGCCATCCATGCATTTGGAAAGTCAAATGGCACTCCTTGCCTTCTGAGCCTTGCTGTGCACCTAAACAGTTGACTTACACCACATATGAGGTATCAGCGTACTCTGGAGAAATTGCACAATACATTTTATGGTGCATTTTTCCTCATACCCTTGCAAATAAAAGCTACCTGATGGAAGTAACAGTTTTGTGGTTAGAAAACAAAATATATATTTTCACTTTTCAACGCTATAAAATTCTGTGAAGCCCCTGGAGGTTCAAGGTGCTCACCAAACATCTAGATAAATTCCTTGAATTGTCTAGCTTCCAAATTGCAGTCACTTGTGGGGGGTTTCCACTATTAAGACACATCAAGGGCTCTCCAAATGCAAAATGACACCCGTAGATCAGTCCATCAAAGTCTGCACTCCAAAGCGTCACTTCTTCCTGTCTGAGCCCTGCTGTGTGCCTAAACAATGGTTTCCCCCCATATATGGGATATCAGAATACTCAGAAAAAATTTCTCAACACATTTTCATGTCCATTTTATCCTGTTGTACTAATGATAATGAAAAAATAAAGACTAAGACAACATATTTGTGGTAAAAATTTATTTTTTTCATTTTCACAATGCACAACATTATAAAATTCCCCAAAGCATTTGGGGGTTCAAAGTGCTTACCAGACATCTAGATAAGTTCCTTTGGGATTTAATTTTCAAAAGGAGGGGGGTTCCACAGTTTAGATACATCAGGGGCTCTTCAAACACAACATGGCATCTGCTAACGATTCCAGACAATTTTGCGTTTGAAAAAAAAAAAGTCAAATGGCGCTCCTTGCCTTCTGAGCTCTACTGTGAGCCCAAACAATTAATTTCCACCACATGTGAGGTATCAGAGTACTCAGCAGAAATTGCACAATACATTTTATGGTGCATTATTTCCTGATACCTTTGTGAAAAAAGCTATCTGGTTGAAGCATCAATTTTGTGGTAAAAAAAAAATATTTTCATAACTCAATTTTATAAACTTCTGTGAAGCCCCTGGGGGCTCAAGGGGCTCACCAAACATCTAGATAAAATCCGTGAGGGGTTTAGTTTCCAAAATGTGGTCACTTGTGGGGGGAGCTCTACTGTTTAGGCACCTCAGGTGGTCTTCAACATGATTCCAGCTAATTTTGCTTTCAATTAATTCTAATGGTACACCTTCCCATTCGAGCCCTGCCGTGCACCCAAACAATTGATTTCCACTACATATGATGTATCAGCTTACTCTGGGCAAATTGCACAATAAATTTTATGAAACATTTTTTGCAGATACCCTTGTAAAAATGCAAAATTTTATGGCTAAAGTAACATTTTTGTGTAAAAAAAAAAAATTTCATTTTTTCTTCCACATTGCTTTAGTTCCTGTGAAGAACATAAAGGGTTAATAAACTTCTTGGATGTGGTTTTGAGGTTCATGAGGTGTGCAATTTTCAGAATCGTGTCACTTTTGGGTATTATCTGTCATCTAGGCTTCTAAAAGTCCCTTTAAATGTGATGTGGTCCCTAAAAAAATGGTTTCGTAAATTCTGTTGGTAAAATGAGAAATTGCTGATGAAATTTGAACCCTTCTAACTTCCTTTTTAAAAAAATTATGTTTTAAAAATTGCTTTGATGTAAAGTAGACATGTGGGAAATGTTATTTAGTAACTATTTTGTGTGACAAAACTCTCGGATTTATGGGCATAAAATTTCAAATTTTGAAAATTGCAAATTTTCAAACTTTTTGCTAAATTTTCAAAGTTTTCACAAATAAACACAAAAAATGTCAGCCTATATTTACAATTATCATGAAGTACAATATGTCACAAAAAATAGTGTCAGAATTACTAGGATCCATTGAAGTATTCCAGAGTTATAATCTGCCAAAGTGACACTGGTCAGAGTCGTAAAAAATGGCCCGGTCATAAGAGTGTTTTAGTGCCCGGGGATGAAGGGGTAAAAATCAAGTGCTTGATCACTTGACCAATTAGACAAATCATTGGCTCCAGTAATCAGGTGTCTGAAAAAAAATCATTATTTGAAGTACAAAAAAAGGAATTATTTTAATAATTTTGGACACCTCCAAATGTCCAATGAATAGGTTTTGGTGTTAACTTAAGCGGGCTTTACACGCTACGATTTCGCTACAAGGATCTCGTTGGGGTCACGAATTTTGTGACGCACATCCGGCCGCTGTAGCGATGTCGTAGCGTGTGACTTCTAGCAGCGATTTTGGATCGTTGCAAAAACGTCCAAAATCGCTCCTCGCTGACATGGGGGTCCGCTGCCAGTTATTGCTGCTGTCGCTGGGGCGAAGTTGATCCTCATCCCTGCGGCAGCACGCATTGCTACGTGTGACGCCGCAGGAACGAGGATCATCTCCTTACCTGCCTCCGGCCATAATGCGTAAGTAAGGAGGTGGGCGGGATGTTATGTCACGCTCATCTCCGCCCCTCCGCTTTCATTGGGGGGCTGATTTGTGACGTCACTGTGACGCCGAACGGACCACCCCCTTAGAAAGGAGGAGGTTCGCCGGTCACAGCGATGTCAAAGGGCAGGTAAGTATGTGTGACGGGGGTGCACGACGGGCAGCGATATGCCAGTCGCGCACAAACGATGGGGGCGGGTCTCATGCTAGCGATATCGGGCCGGATATTGCAGCATGTAAAGCCACCCTTAGTCTTGGTTTATGTCAGATAGGTAATTATTGTTAATTAAAAAATGTTATTTTCATTCTGGTTTGCCTCAAAATTACTTACTCAGATAATTCCTATAGTACATGTTAAGTTGTTCATTAGCTAAATGGTGGACAATTACATTTTATTGATTCTTCTCTCTACTCGTACAATCAGTGAATTGTGTTCAGTTCATTCTTTCATCTCTTTATGTTGCAGGATTTTCAATGCTCTACAGCTTAGTTTGTCATTTGACATGTGTTTTATGTAGTTTTTAATCAAAGGGGATGAACCTATTGCATAAGAAAGGGCAATCAATATATATATTTCCAAGGCACTGTGACACATGCCCACACTGTACAAGCAAGAACATGAGGCATAATTACCCAGCTTATTACCATCAGCCATATAATCAAATTATACCTATACTCTTTCAAGATAAGAAACTATCTGAATCAGTCAGTTTTACAGTTGGAAATGCACCAACTTTAAATGGTCTATTATCCCCAGCTGGTATCGGAATAAAGAAAATATTCCTAAGAAAACATGATTATATATGAAAGCTTTTTTTAAATGTGGTAACACAATTTGCTCCTGCTATAGACAAGCAGAAAATACTCCAATATTTAGTTCTGTCACAGATCAATTTTACAAAATAAATAGTTAAATCAATTGTAACAGCAATCAGGGAGGAGATTATAAATGGAATCTCATAACCGGGATCATGTATTAAACAAAATGTGATAGAAAATGACAAACAATTCATATTCCTATTTACAATAACTAACCCCTCCACGATTTTAGATGTACTGGTACATCAAAGGTCGTATAACTCCCTTTTATCATCACAGGATGGCCGATGAGAGCGGAGAATGACGCGCCTCCCGGCAGCACTCATTAAGTCCCGCTATCAAAGATTGACAGTGTGAGCTAACTAGTTAACAAGCGTGAGTGGAATTACACTTTTTTTACAATTTAACTGCACTTGGGAATCTTTTCCTGTTTTCCAGTACAATATATGGTGGAAAAAATGGTACCCTTAAACATATAACTTGTCCCGCAAAAGATAAGACCTCATATGGCTATATTTAGTGAAAAGAAAAAAGTTATAGCTCTTGGAAGAAAGGGAAAAAAATACGAAAACGAAAACAGAAGATTTGCCGGGTGTTGAAGGGGTGAAAGACGCTAGCCTGAAATGCAATAGATAATACTACCTCTCGTAGGAAATGTGACTTTTTTATATTTACCTATTAAATAGTAATTTTATTGAAGATCCTTACAATGGAATACCTTTTTCTTCTTTCAAATAAAAACTATAACCTGTCTCAGGTATGTATCCTCATTGAATTGGTGGAGAACCAAACTTTTATCCAAAATACATGTTTTTCTGGTCTAAATTATTAACTTACTATTAATTACTAGTATTAACTTATTACTTTTGCTACACGGTAAACAGCTAAAAAATAGTCAAATAAATGAATGTCTGAATTGCTAGTTTGTTTTTTTATCCTTCAATTCCCACTTAAAAAAAAGCAGATAAATGTTATACATGCTCAAATTTATCATTAAGAACTACAACTTGTCCTTCAATTATGACGCACTTACAGTGAAATCAAAGGAAAAGTTACTCTATGGTTCTTGTGATGTGAAGATGTAAAAAATAAAATATATTCATTGGTCATTAAGGTCTAAAGTAGGCATGTCCTTAAAGCGTTCAAGAAAGTATGTTATCATAATAAATATAGCCCTTGATATAACATGACATTGAGTGTATAAATCATATCTCACTTTAATAGTACAAGACACAAGAGAGTTATGGAAATATGTCTCAGAAGAACAAATGGATATAAATCCAAATAAATTAACTTTTGTTCATCATTCCATATTCTTGTTTCTACTAGTCAAATAGGTGACTTTGTAAATTTGTTAGCAAGGTCGTGAAGTTGTGACTGCTATTTAGTGTCAAAGGGCATATGTGAAAGATACATGAAATTTGATAATTAATAAACATGATGTGGTTAAAAACATAAACTAGTAAAACTGTCACATTCAAAACATTCCATGGATGCAAAAAGGTAATATTTAGAGATGAGCATATCCATTCTCAATAAAAAATGTAAATTCATAGTCCCTCCTAAAATCAAACAATTTGTGATTTGATTCTTGAGGATCACAACAAAAAAATGATCTCTGGCATTTCACACACTGCTGAAGACTGCAGCAAGCACAAAATGAATGGGCTCATGGTGTCAGGCACTCCATATTGCCTTCCAGATATTTTATCATATGGACTAGTGCAGCTAGTCAAAGGGGACTACAACAGCCACTATCAATTGAGAAAAACTAAAATGGGGAGACAAAAGGGCGCAATAGGGTCTTACCCGATATAACATATGATGTTAGAGAAGGTACAGTAACACTCACCTGGTGGGGTTGTGCCAGTCACAACTCCTTCAAAGACATGTGAGCGTCCGCGTGGTTCAAGCAGCGGCCCCGTAGGTACGATATAAAAATATTGATGGACAAAAGAAAAACGGGTATATGCCGCGCTTAAAAACCACTGAGTTGGAAGTGATATAATATTTCTCTTTTATTTACAGCATTCCTACGCGTTTCAGAGACAACAGACCGTCTCCTTCTTCTTTCTTTTTTCCCTGAAGAAGGAGACGGTCTGTTGTCTCTGAAACGCGTAGGAATGCTGTAAATAAAAGAGAAATATTATATCACTTCCAACTCAGTGGTTTTTAAGCGCGGCATATACCCGTTTTTCTTTTGTCCATCAATATTTTTACTATCAATTGAGAACTGGTCAAGCATTGCCGTTTTAGGATTTTACAGCCTAGAGACATTAGGTCAAAGTACAAAGCTCATTACTAGTGGTGGGCGACCTCGCAGATAACTCAGATTGGCGGGTCTAACCAGATTTTAAAAAACGAGTCCAACCTAGAATTAATCCCTGGATATCTGGCCGGTTGCCGCTCCCCACCTAAGTCTATGGAGGTCAGAATCCGGTGCTTAAATATGGTGGTAGAAGGGAAAGGGGGCTTGTAGCAAGCGCGCTATACTTACTGAGTCTCCGGGGCTGCTGTAACTGCTTCTGTGGCTGTTTACTCTCGAGATATAAAACTAAATTTAAAAAAAAATTAGAGTAGGGTCTCCTCAATATTATGATACCCAGCACAGATAAAACATATGGCTAAAGGCTGCAGTCCCCAGCCTAGCGCTTATCTTTGCTGTATATTAAAATAAGAGGGACACGATGTGGCTTTTTTTTTAATTAATTAAATAAGTAGTTTCAAAAATCGGTGGCAAGTCCCTCAGTTTTGATACCAAACCATGATAAAGCCAACTGCTGGAGGCTAGTATTCTCAGGCTGGGGAGACCCAAGCTTATTATTTTATGGCCTGGGTCTGCCCATCACTTATTACACATAGGAATAAGGAAAGGCCTAAATCTGAATGTGGTGTACTAGCACAGTCCTCCTGAAGCACATTGAAAAGAGGAGTTGAAGTATATATTCAAAATGTCAAGTGATATAGGGAGTATCTGTACCTACATAGTCAGTGTAATTGTAAATTTATTAATCTGTGATATACTGGACTAACAGCACCTTAACCTCCTAACAGTTAAGTCTGTTTCCACCTTCCTCCCCAGGCCAAATATTTCAAATCTGACCAGTGTCTATTTATGAGATACTAACTCTGGAACGCTTCAATGTACATAAGGGATCCAAGAATGTTTTTCCGTGACACATTGTACATCATGTTAGTGGTAAATTTAGGTCGATATGATTTGCAATTATTTATTAAACTATCAAAAATGTGATAAAAAAATTTGAAAAATGTACAATTTTCAAACTTTCATTTTATACCTGTAAAACAGATAGTCATAGCACTCACAGTAGTTAATGAATAACATTTGCTAAATGCAATGTTTACTGTACAACAGCATCGTCTGAAACTTGTTTTTTTTTGTTAGAAATGCAAAAAGGATAAAAGTTAAAGATCAATCTTAATTTATTCAACAACATTTACAAAACCTACTTGTTAGGGTTGACATGAGGTGACTTTTAGGGGCCTATGGGTCAGAAAATGCCCAAAAGAGACCACGTTTTAAAAACTGCACCCCTCAGGGTAACTAAACTCACATTTAGGAAGTTTGTTAACTCTTCAGTTGCTTCACAGGAATTCAAACAAAATAGAAACAAAAAATGAATAATTAGTTATTTTCCTCAAACATTTTGTTTTAACCCCAAATTTAAATTTTTCACAAGGCGAGCAGGAGAAAATAGACCCCACAATTTTTTTTTTAACTATTTCTCGTGAGTAGAAAAATACTCCCTATGTAGTAAAAAAACCACTATTTGAACACACAACAGGGCTCGAAATTGAAGAAGCCCTACATGAAATTTTGAGCGCAATTTTTGCTGAAACATATTGCAGATGCCTTGTTGCAATTGAAGAGCCCCAAAGGTGCCAAAACAGCAGACACCCCCTCATTTGACCTCCTTTTGGAAACCACACACTTCAAATAATTCATCCAGGGTTTGGTGAATATCTTGGTGAATATCGCTTTACTGATTTTTATAATATTATGATGAGGAAATTAAATACGTTTTTTTTTTCATAAAAATGTAGTTTGAGTCACAAATTTGTCATTTTCTGGTTTAAAAGCAGAAACTGGATCCCACAGATTTTTGTGATATTACTCCTGAGTATGACAATACTCCATATGTGGTCAGAATCCACTGTTTGGGCACACAGCATGGCTCGGAGGAGAAAAGGTGCTATCTGAATATTGGTGCACATATTTTACTAGAATAGATTGTAGGCACATTGTCATATCTTTAGAGCGCATGAGATGCCAAAATAGCAGAAGAAACCTTCCACAAGTGACTCCATTTTGGAAACTACACTTCTCATGAAATTCATCCATGAGTGTATTGAACATTTTAAACCCACAGTTTATTCATATAATTTATAATATTGGACTGTGAAAATGAAAAAAATAATTACAGTTTATTTTAGCCTCAATTTATTAAAGGAGCTAATAGGAGAAAGTAGACTACAAAATTTGTTACACAATTTCTCCTGAGTTTACCAATACCCTATATGTTGTCAGAAAGTACTTTTAATGTACAGTACAAAGCTCAGACATGAAGGAGTGCCATATTGGAGTGAAGTTTTGGCTGAAATGGGTTACGGGAACCATGTTACATTGATAGAGCTCCTGAGGTGTCAGAACAGCAGAAGCCCCCCTCAAGCACTGCAATTTTGGAAACTACATCTCTTTGGGAATTAATTTTACAGATGTTTTGATGTTTTTGATTGTAATGGTGATTTCCAGAAACAAACACGCAGTGGATGATGTGAAGAGAAAATTCAAAATGTGGCAATGTAATGTCCAATACATTGTAGTATTCATGATATTGTGTCTGACTTTTGCTTCTGAAAACATGTAACGCATAAATTGAGTTCTCCTTGCTACAGTATGGGAGCATTTGGATTTAGGAATGCACATACTTATGAATTTCTTTTGGGGGGAGCATGTCACTTTTCTAAATCTGTTGTGCTGTCAGTGATGTGGACACCCCTTATATTTCCATTAAAAGATGACAGACTTGAGGGAGTAGTTTTTGTTTGTATGGAGTTGAGCTTTTATTGTTAGCATTTTAAGGTACTTGCATATGGATTACCCAAAAAGTTCGGTTCACATTTGTCCTATGCTCTATGCTAACCACTTACATCTGGTTTCAAAATATCTGAAATATGTGGTTCAGATGGAACCTCAATGGATCCATTCACTATAATGAGGCAGGAAGAGTTACTATGCCTGGCCTCTGTTTAGCGGTGTCTGTCTTTTCAGAGGTATTCAAAACCGTTCGACCGCAGTTTTGTGAATAAGTGAAAAGATGGACACTACCATCATAGGCCAGTCGGAGTTCACAGTGTTTCCATCTGCCTCATTGCCTTGAACTTTCTGTAGGGTATGTCATCTAAATAACATATTTCATAGATTTACACAGTGATTTACACTTAATGTAAGTGCTCGGTATAGTGCTCAGAAGAAATGTGGACTGAACCTTATTGCGATCTTTATGTTGTTCACCATGTGATTTAAATGATAAGATGAATATATCCTTCTGGTCAGTATTATTACAGCAATGTCAGATTTATAAATTTTTCTTACGTTTTGCTACTTTTATACAGAAACATCTTTTTTTTAACAGAAAATAGTTTTGCATCACCATATTTTAAGAGTTATAAATTTTAAGTTTTTCAGTCATGTGAAGGCTTGTTTTTCCAGGATATCGTGGAGATTTTCCTGGTAGCATTTTGTGGTACAAAACATTTCTTGATTGCAGAGTGAACAAAAAACATAAATTTCAGGATTTTTTTTTTATGCCATTCACCATATAATAAAAGTTTTAGGATGGCTTTTTTCTTCAGATCAGTACAATTACCATGATTAGTGATGAGCGAGTACCAAAAAGCTTGGGTGCTCGAGGCTCGGGCCGAGCATCCCAAGATACTCGTGTACTCGGCAAGAGCACCGAGCCCAATGTTATCCTATGGGAGACCCGAGTATTTTTATGAAATGACCCCCCGGCAGCATGTAGAAACCCTAAAAATGTCAGAAAAGTCTCAGAAGAGTGCTCAAATGACATGGCAACAGCATGGGGAAGACCCCTTGAAGCATTTATCACTCAAAAGTCACAGCTGTGAACAATTTTGTCTGAGTTTTACGCCATTTTTACGGACTCACCAGAAAACCTTCCAAAATGACACCAAAATTAATTTTCATGGCGGAAATGTTAAGGGCACATACCCAATAGTGAGATAGAGCTAGTGTATGTTACTTTTTGAGATTACATGAAAGATTTTACGTGAAAACATTGTGTGGCACTCCGATGTCCCTGAGAAGAGACGTACATGAAGGCCTCTTGAGTCTAATGTGCCCATTTTGAGGAAGTGAGTCTTTGTAGTATTTTCCTTTGCCAGGGCAGTCCAAAATTGGGAGGTTCACCAAAGCCCCTGCATACAGACGTGCATGATGGCCTGTAAACCTGAAGTGCCCATTGTAAGGAAGTGGGTCTATTGTAGTATAGCCCTTTGGCAGGGCAGCCAAAAATTGGGAGGCTCCACATTGTCCCTGGACAGAGACGTGCATGAGGGCCTGTAAACCAGAAGTGCCCATTGTAAGGAAGTGGGTCTATTGTAGTATAGCCCTTTGGCAGGGCAGCTAAAAATTGGGAGGCTACACATTGTCCATGGATAGAGACATGCATGAGGGCCTCAAAACATTGTTCCCATTGCAAAGGAGCAGGCCTCCTGTCGTTGTAATGCCCATTCTGAAAGAATGGGCGAAAAAATGTACCACTGGGGGTATACCTGAAACAACAGCCTAACTATTGTAACGGTCATCATGGTGGCGCATGAGGAGAAGGAGGAGCAGTCCAGCGATTAGCCAAAGTCCAGAAGTGTGTACCCATGGGTGAGTGGAGGTACATGGCAAATTCCCATTACAAAATTTAAATTCCGCTCTCATTTGCTGGTGGTGTGGTGAAGTCTGGCCCAATCCAACCCTTGTTCATCTTGATCAGAGTCAGCCTGTCAGCATTTTCAGTTGACAGGCGGGTGCGTTTATCTGCAACGATTCCACCTGCGGCACTAAAAACACGCTCTGACAAAACGCTAGCGGCAGGGCAGGCCAGGACTTCCAAGGCGTAGAGAGCCAATTCATGCCACGTGTCCAGCTTGGATACCCAATAATTGTAAGGCACAGAGGAATGTCGGAGTAGAGTTGTTCGATCTGCAAGGTACTCCTTGAGCATCTGGGCAAACTTAGCATTTCTTGTGGCACTACCCCGCAACTCAGGGGCTGTGGTACGTGAGGGGCTGAGAAAACTGTCCCACATCTTAAAGACTGTTCCCCTACCTCTGGCGGATTGGACTTGTGCCCCTCTCGGCTGTACGCCTTGGTTGTCCACTGATTCCTGACCTATGCCGCTAGCGTTTTGTGAGGGGAATGCTTTGTCTACTTCCGTGACTAGGGCCTTCTGGAACTGCTGCATTTTGGCTGACCTCTCCGCCTCGGGAATAAGCGACATAAAGTTCTCCTTGTAGCGTGGGTCTAACAGTCTTACCAACCAGTAATAATTGTCGGCCAAGATGTTCTTAACGTGAGGGTCACGAGACAGGCAGCTTACCATAAAGTCAGCCATGTGCGCCAGACTCTTAACAGCCATCACTTCAGTATCCTGACCAACACGATGACTGAACATGCTGTCCTCCTCCTCCTCCTCCTCATCTACCCTGTCCTCTGGCCAGCCATGCTGAACCGAGGATATGACTGGTGTGCATGTCATATCCTCAATTTGGCCGGAGAGTTGCTCCATGTCTTCATCCTCCTCCTCATCACAGTCCTCCACTGCACGTTGTGATGAGACGAGGCTGGGCTGTGTGTTATCACCCACACCCACTACTGTTGCTTGCTCCAACTCATCGCGCTCCGCCTGCAATTCATCATGTTTGTTTTTGAGCAGAGACCATTTTAGAAGGCAGAGAAGCGGTATGGTGATGCTAATAATGGCGTCATCGCCGCTCACCATCTTGGTGGAGTCCTCAAAGTTTTGGAGGATGGTACATAGGTCAGACATCCATCTCCACTCCTCAGGTGTTATGTGTGGCGTTTGACCCATTTTCCGACGGCTTAGGTGATGCAGGTACTCAACAACTGCCCTCTTCTGCTCACATATCCTGACCAACATGTGCAGAGTTGAATTCCAACGCGTGGGGACATCACACACTAGTCGGTGAGCCGGAAGATGCAAACGGCGCTGAAAGCCGGCAAGGCTAGCTGAAGCAGTAGGTGACTTTTGAAAATGTGCAGACAGGCGGCGAACTTTTACCAGCAGATCAGACAGCTCTGGGTATGACTTTAGAAACCGCTGAACCACGAGGTTGAGCACATGGGCCACGCATGGAACATGTGTCAGCTGGCCTCGCCTCAAAGCCGCCACCAGGTTCAGGCCATTGTCACACACGACCTTTCCTGGCTTTAGGTTCAGAGGTGTGAGCGAGTGATCTGCCTGCTATTTCAGAGCTGTCCACACCTCTTCTGCATTGTGGGGTTTGTCACCTATGCAGATTAGCTTCAGCACAGCCTGTTGCCGCTTCGCCGAGGCAGTGCTGCAGTGCTTCCAGCTTGGGACTGGTGTGGAGGGTAAAGTGGATGAGGATGCGCAGGAGGAGGAGGAGGCTGAGGAGCATGACATTCCGGAGCTCTAGAGTGTGGGTGAAACACTGACTGAGGTAGGGCCTGCAATCCTTGGTGTGGGAAGGATGTGTTCCGTCCCTCGCTCAGACTGGGTCCCAGCTTCCACAATATTAACCCAGTGTGCCATCAACGAGATGTAGCGGCCTTGCCCACAAGCACTTGTCCACGTGTCTGTGGTTAGGTGGACTTTAGCTGAAACAGCGTTTTTCAGGGCACGTGTTTGTGACACGTGGTTATGCAATGCGGGGACGGCACACTGGGAGAAATAGTGGCGGCTGGGGACCGAGTAACGTGGGACAGCTGCCGCCATCAGGTCGCGGAATGCTTATGTCTCAACCAGCCTAAAAGGCAACATTTCCAGTGCAAGCAGTCACGAAATGTTAGCATTTAGAACTGTGGCAGTGTATTTGCGCCTGCGTTCAAAGGTTTGCTGAATGGATAACTGAACGCTGCACTGGGACAAGGACGTGTTTGATGATGGTGTTATTTCTGCGTGGCGACTGCAGGTGCAGGGCCGGAGGAGGCTTGTTCGCGGGCAGCATGGACAGGGGATTGGCTCGCATGCACATCAAGCGAAGACGTAGCAGTGACATCAGCAAGCACTGCACCTCGACTCTGTTGTACATCCCACAAAGTCGGGTGCTTGGCTGACATGTGCCTGATCATGCTGGTGGTGGTCAGGCTGCTAGTTTTGGTACCCCTGCTGATGCTGGCATGGCAGGTGTTGCAAATGGCCTTTTTAGAATCATCTAGAGCCAACTTAAAAAACTGCCAGACTCAGGAAGACCTAACATTTGTACAGGCACCTTGTGTCATGTTGTTGTTCCGGGGAATGGTTGCCTGAGTTCTGCCTAGGGCCACCACCCTGCTTCTTACTGCCTGTTGGGATGCTATGCCTCCCTCACCCTGTTCACTGCTGTCCATGCTCTGCATATCCTCCTGCCAGGTTGGGACAGTTACTGGATCATCCACCACGTCGTCTTCCTCTTCCGCACCCTGCTCCTCCTCCTGACTTCCTGACAATTGTGTCTCATCATCGTCCACCCCTTGTTGAGACACGTTGCCAACTTCATGAGAACGTGGCTGCTCAAATATTTGGGCATCTGTACATACGATCTCGTCATGACCCACTTCAACAGGAGCTGGCGAGAGGCCAGAATGTGCGAATGGAAATGTGAACAGCACTTCTGAGTGTCCAAGTGTGGGATAAGTAATGTCCTGGTGGTGGGAAGGAGGATCAGGTTCTGAAATGTGCGGTGCAGTATCACGGCTACTGACACTTGACCGTATGGAAGACAGTGTTTGTGGTGGTGCCAATCTGACTGGAAGCATTATCCACTATCCAACTAACAACCTGTTGACACTGGTCTTGGTTCAAGAGCGGTGTACTGCTGCGGTCCCCAAGAATTTGGGACAGGATGTGCCAGCGAGTAGATGTGGCCCTTTGTTGTGGCGAAATTAGAGCTTGCCCACGACCTCGGCCTCTGCCTGCACCACCATCACGTCCACTTCCTTGTTCGTTGCCAACGCCCTTGCGCATTTTGCTGTGCTGTGCTGACGTGTATTCACTGGACTTGTGCGTTATATCCAAGTTTGTGCAAAACGCACACAAGTGCACCTGTACGCTGCCCCTGACAGGCACACACGTGCGTTTTTTAAATTCAAGCACGGACGCACTAAGAACCTAACAGGTTTTTAGGAGCGACAATTACTGAGAAGTTTGACACTATCAGACACTGCTGATGTGTATTATTCACTAGACTTGTGCGTTATATCCAAGTTTGTGCAAAACGCACACAAGTGCACCTGTACGCTGCCACCGACAGGCACACACGTGCGGTTTTTAAATGCACGCACGGACGCACTAAGAACCTAACAGCTTTTTAGGAGCGACAATTACTGAGAAGTCTGACACTATCAGGACTGTTTTAGACTGTGCACACCAGCCCCAGATATGATGAAGGCTGGTATACTGTCACCACTAGGAATGGTTTTATACCCTGCCTGCCTGCCTGTATACAGCTACAATAGTCCTGAGAAGGACTCTTCTGGTCACTAGCCTGTATTCCGACCTGGCTATACCCTGCCTGCCCTGCCTGTATACAGCAACAATAGTCCTGAGAAGGACTCTTCTCCTGTACTCCGACCTGGTTATACCCTGCCTGCCTGTATACAGCTACAATAGTCCTGAGAAGGACTTCTGGTCACACTGTTTGCAGCCCTGCTCCGGAACTAACTATAAAGGGCCGCAAACCTTTCCCTGAAGCAGCAACACTCTCCCTGCACTGACTGTCTGGATGGCTGTGTGCAGAGCACAGCGCGCCTGCCGGTATAAAGGCTCGGTCACGCTGTGCGGGCTGGCCAATCACTGCAATTCCACAACTAACAGGGCTGTGGCATTGCAGTGGTCTGCCAGCCAATTCCTGCATGAGGTCTGGCTCTCAAAAGAGCGCCAACATGCAGGGATGAAGACCACGAGTACAGCACGAGTATCGCGAGATTACTCGGTACCCGCCGAGTAGCCCGAGTACAGTGATACTCGTGCGAGTACCGAGTAGTGACAAGCGTACTCGCTCATCACTAACCATGATACTACATTTGTGTTTCTTTTTATGTTTTCTTTTTGCTTTTTCACAATGAAAACAATGTTATACAGTAGGAAAAAAAATAGCTTTTTTAATTTAATAATTTTGAGAACCTCTGTTCAGCAGTGTCCAATATATATTTTTCCACTTACAGAGCTAAGTAAGGCTTGTTTTTTGCAGGACAAGATGAGGTTTTCCTGGGGTACTATTTTAATTTACAGACCCTTTTTGATCATATTTGATTGCAATTTTTGTTTGGTAATATAATGAATAAAGTTTTTAATTATTTTTTTTAATCTTTTTAATGTGGTTCACTGTAGGGGTTTAAAGGTGTGACAGTTTTAAAGGTCAAGTTTTTCTGGCTGTAGCAATACTAAATATGTATACTATTTTTGTTTATTTTTGTTTTTACATAAAATATGAATATTTATTCACACTATCACATATTTTTCACACTTTGTTTATTCTTTATTTTGCATTTCTTTTATATGTTTACAGTTTTTTTTTCTTTTTTTACTTAGTCCCTTTATTGGATTCTAACTTATATTTCTTTTATCACTGTCCTAATGCATTGCAATACACATGCATTGAAATGCATTGGAGCTCCAAGTTTCATACTAAACACCTTTTAGACTCTGCTTGTAGCAGAGTCTATCAGGTGACCATAGTTCAAAAACTAGAAGGACACACTATGACAGACATCCTGCTGTTTTAGCAATCATCAGCAGCCTGCAATGATGTTTTGGTGGAGCAGCTGCAGTGGGAAAAGGAGCCTCCCCACTGTCCTAACCTTCTAAATCATGCGATCACTATTGCTCATGGCATTTAGTGAGTTTATCAGTCAGGGACACTGTAGGCAGTTAAAGCAGGTGCTCCCGGCTGCAATCACAATTCCGGTGCCTTTAAAATTGCTAGGACATACTGTTATGTCCATTTGTGGGAACAAACTTTAAAATATGATATACCAGTATGTTCAATATTGGGAAACGGTCAATAGCAGCCTTTTACCTGTCTGCATTCATTTTCTTGCTAAAGAAAAATCCTTCAAGCAATACTCATTCTTCATGGCTTGAGATAAGGGAAGGCATTTTTTTTATTTTAGACAAAAGAAACCTCTACATTGCAAAAGTTTTAGTGCAACTGTCTACCTCACAAAATATGTATTGTAAAGTTTTATTTTTGCACACTTTTGTTGCAGTAGTCCAATGTTAGATTTCCTAAGAGATAGGTTGAGGTCAATTGGACAATAATAAGGTTGTATTTGTATTCAAGAGCTCAAATGGAAGGGATTCAATACAGTCCTTGGAGACCTCAGAGTATTATACTTTTATTTTTCTGGGTAATTAGAGGCTTCACAGAGTTGAAATACAAGGCAAATTTATTTTCTGCAAATCAAATTTTTTATGAATATTCAGCAAAGTTGGTAAATACAAATCTCTAAAGATCTTTTCATTGCTAGTAAAATGTCATCAAAAATATAAAAAAATGTAAAATGTTCTTATTAAATATTAAACTGTTCTACATAATTTCAGCTAACTCAACTGCAAACATTTATCGTTTCCTTTAGACATTGTATTTTCTTAAAATACTATTACAATTTCAGCAAAAAAAAACTATGAAAAATGGTATTATCCAAAATAATGAATTTATCACAGTTGTTAAGATCTCAGCTTTCTATCATTCAATAGAAATAAATAAAAATGTTCAAACTACTGTGTAGTCAATAAACGTCACACACCAACCCAGGCTAGAGAATGAAACACCAATTCCCACATACTGCAACGTTACAAGAGCTAAAGAATACAACATTGTTAAAACAATTCAGTGTCATGCTATGTTCGGTTTCACACGCATTAGGTGTCACAGTGGCATTAGGTGTCACAGTGGCATTAGGCTCTTGTTCACACTGCAGAGCCTGACAGGCAACCTGATGTCTCCTAGTGTCACGATACTGGTGGTAATAGCTGGAGACGAATAGCGGTGAATAGGGAGAACACTGGAAGCGGCAAGTACACTGACAAGAGGGAACTCAGGTACAGTCTGGGACTTGTAGTTCCACGACAGGTGCAGACGATAATCAGGTTCCTGACAGGCGTGTAGGATACAGAATGGGAGGAAGGAATGATCCGGAAAGAGATGGTTCCAAGCAAGAGAACAGCAAGCAAGAGCTTTACACAATACTCAAGCAATGAGTGTTTTTAGCCAGGCTGGATACTTAAGACAAGCAGATGGCGAGGGAGGAGCTTATTGGAAGCATGCTCCACAATCTTGGCTGAGGGCAAAGTTAAGGGCGGGGTAACCAAACAATAGGTGACCAGGGCATTCCTGACACCTAGTTTTTCAGCCAGAGCTGGATGTCGGCTGTTTCATGTGCACTGTTCCTCAGTCCTGCAGGAGTTAATTCCTAACTGACCTGGAAATCTCTGCTAGGTGCTCAGGTTGCTAATTACCAATCACAGCAGTTTCCTTCCTATATAAGATTCTGGATCATGTTACTCACTGCTGATAATAGCTCCAGCTTGTGCAGCAATTCTGGTCTTATTGTGGTGATCCAATTTTGATGATCTGTGGTGTGCTTACTGTACAGTGTAGAAATTTCCAGGTTGTCTGTTTACTTCCTCGCTATTACATTTCTTTTACCTGTGCGTGTATTGTCACTTCTTTGTATTTGATTTCTTTGAGTAAAAGTTTTGTTTTTTCCCCTGTCCATGTTTAGTTGTGGGGTTTGTGACAATGGTCCCAGCTCTCCCCTTGGGGGTAGGAGGGGGAGGGGAGTTACACCAGGACTTGAACAGGAATTAGGGTCACGCTGGTGACTCAGACCTCACTACCATCAAGCGTATCTCTGAGTTTAGAGATAATGCCAGTCCCCTGTCAGAGGGTCAGCCTAAGTGTCCTTGTCCAGCCATCCCATCCCCGTGAAATTCACCATTGTCAGTTAGTTCACTGGGTCAATAAAATGGAACGGTTCAAAAATACAGTTTGTCATGTGGATCTCTTTAAAACACACCCTACTGGTTGGAGGTTATTATGGCATAATGGAAAGTGATTCAAGCTGTATCCATTTGTCAAGGCTTCAATATCTGTGTTTCCTGTTATTTTATTAGAAACTTTATTTATCTCTTAATTTATTATTAACCCTGCAGTGTTGAACTTTTAAAATTAATAGTTGGGGATGATTCTGGTGGTAGGAACTCTACTGAACAAATATTAATAACAGATTTAAGAGATCTCTTTTTTTTAGTTATATAATCATTAATGTATCACATTTGTTGCCCTTTTACTTTTTTCTCTCTTTTTTCTTCTATTTTCTTTTTTTTTGCACTGTTTTAATATCAATTGCTATAAAAATATATAATTGCACAAATACACCAAAAAAGAAATGTAATACAACTCTACAATGCATATGTGTGAATGAATACGAAAGCCGTGTATTTTTCAGACAGAAATGAACACTTTGCTTACTAGCATATGAAGACAAAAACATCATAAAATGAAGTAAGGTAGACAATCTTAAATTATGGATATTGTGGACTAATATTTCAGCATATAAAATGCCCCGCAAATACATTATTCCTAATGATGTTCTGATTTGTTGTCCAGGGCGAAGCAGAATTTTGGCTCTGTGCTCAGACAGACTTTTCTGGTAATGTTGTGCTAGTCTCTTGTCAAGAAATATTTTGTGGGTAATTTGTTATAGATGCTTCATGTAATCTCTTTAAGGGAAATGCTTGTCCCACAATGGATTTATATAATAACATTTTTGCTAACAATGCAACTAAAGAAACTGTCACTTAGATCAGCAAGGAGTGGCTTATTCATTTTCCCTAGACTGTACACTCATCATTTCAGCAGCATTAATGCTGGACAGCTCCATTTATAACACTGAGTATAGGAGCAAAGAGACAGGCACTAAAAAACTAAGCACATCAGAGTAGCATAACAGTAAAGAAAGAACCTCTTATGTGTCCAGGAACATTACGTGAATATGATCCTTTAAAGCTTCCATTTTCCTTAATGTTTTCAGCAAACTGCTTCTTTTATTTTAACACTCCCAGTGCAACGTCAAAGGTACAGTTTTATCCACGGCTCATTTACTCAGTAAATGTACTATTTTCAAGTAGTAGCTCTTGTCTAATCTGTTACAAGAAACATGTATTTATTATATCAAAGCTTAAAATATTTACTGCTACATGCTATGTCCTGTTGTGTATAATTATGTGACTCTTCAGATTTTGTATTATACTGAGCCTGAGGAAGAGACCTGCGTAGTCTGGAAAGCTTGCAATTATTACCATCTTTTCAGTTAGCCATTAAAGGGTATCAACCACTGAGGACTCTCAGTTCTTTTAAACAATTTTTTTATTTCTACTGGCTAACCCGGTAAAAGATATATTTTACCTGTATTAAAATATATAGTTGTGATATTTTTACTAACAGTGGAGTTTTGTAGACTTATCACATTGACTTCTTTAAGTAGAGTGTAGCGAATCCGAAGAGATTCAAATTCACCAAATCACGTAGATTTCACCATAAAATTCAATTCTCAGTGATTTTTTTTACTCTGATTGAATGTCCATTATTAGAGATGCCAGTCAGCTACCAATTTTGTTTATTCTGCGTGGAGAGTATTACGAGTATTACAATAAAATTAGCTTTTAGAAATATATGAATCTTGTAAAATTTGAGTAGAATTCAATTACATTTTAATAATTCCCCTAACTTTAATCCTAAGGCTTTCACATTTACCTGTGAATATAAAATAAATGCAGGCAATGAGGTAAGGAGTTTTGGTGAGAAGAGATTTTCAGTAGGATTATGTGCCAGAATAACAAGAAAAACAGATGCGGTATAGCACCACCGCGTGACCTGTTCAATACTGCGAAGGACAGGGGGAGCAATAATGAGTGACCACCAAGGCTCTGAACAGCGGTGCTCACCAGAAAGGAACCAGTCCAGCGAAGATCATCATAAGAGAAGGTAGAATCATGGCACACACTGTTGTATAAAAGTCCTTGCTTTATTATAAATGCATAAAAGTGAGCGGAGTGCCAGCATCTGGTCTCGGACTAGCTCACATTTTATGCATTTATAATAAAGCAAGGACTTTTATACAACAGCATGTGCCACGATTCTACCGTCTCTTATGATGATTATATGCCAGAATTCTATATCAATTTGCGTAAAACTAAAACTGTTGAATATGCCATGCACAACATTAATGATATGTTTTTAAAGTTTTGATCACTTACTCAGCAAGTGGCATATTATTAAGACACCAATCAGTTTAAAGTGTATTACATACTTGTAGCTAATGAACAGTGAAAATTTGTAGTGGAGGACTGGTGGGGGGATTGTAAAAATGAAGAGTGATGTCAAACTGGAATTAGGTTAAAGAGGATCTTTACTAGTGGGATTTGACCATCATCTTTAGTAGGAGTGCAGCTCATCAGCCTGCTGTTTTTTTGCTTGTTGGGGGCAATGGATTCCATCTTTGCATCGCTGGCTCATTGGCATCATTGTGCCACTGCAGAATTGGAGTAGCACAGTGGTACTGAAATAGGGCAATATTGACAGCTGGCAGTTTGCTCCAGAAATAACTGTCAGCTTTACAGTAGTGTTTATGTGATGCGAGCCACTACTTATGGGGAGTGTGGGCAGGAGCATAATCAGGAAAGCCAGGGTCTGTTAACAGGAGGAAACATATGCACAAGGAGAAGACAAAGGCATAGTCAAGGCAATATCCGAGGGTCAGAAGTCTAGGAGAGCACGTAAAAAGTTCAGGGAGAAAGCAGAGATGTAGTCAGGTAACGGTCTGAGATCAAACAGGCAGGCGGTCACGACAGGAACAGACAGCAAGCAAAGAGGAGTCAAATAATGGTCCAGGGTCAGAGAACAATGATCAGAGCAAAGACACAAACCAACAGCACAACTGCAGAACCAGAAAATATAACTGGTGATGTCCTGGGCGAGCATGCTCAGTAAAAAAGCCTGAGCAATTACCAGGAAGGTGGGAACCCTGAGTAATCAGTACCAACATGGAGTTCTGTGTTGTAAAACACACTGCTAGCTAGTAACACAGGAAAGCACAGCAGAGCATCTAAAAGGCCAATATGCTCTAAACAGAGGAATATTGACAAGTGGAACACCTAAATAATCAGCACCAACACGGAATCCTGTGCTATCAAACACACTGCTAGCCTAGTGACACAGGAAAGTCCAGCAGAGCATCTCCAAAGGCAAGATGCTCTACTTAGAGGAATCATGACAGTTTATAAGCTTTTTTGAAAGAATTGCGAATCATTGTGCTTTTTTGACTATTGGCCATTGCTTTTAGACTACAGCTGTGACTATCTTCCAAGCAAATGAGCTGTTAGGAAGAAAAAATAAATTAAAAAAAACCTGCAATAATACATTTTAACAAGCATAAGTTGGAAAGTTGCCTTTTTGACAAACACTATTTAATTATGCCAAAAAGTGAAGATAGAAATAACCCTATAGATTTTACTTAAAGGGGTTCCCCTACTTTAATATTGATGACCTATTCGTAGGATGGGTCATCAAAGTCCGACATCCGCACCCCCGCTGATTAGCTTCAGAATTGAATCAGAACCGAGGACAACTGACTGCCAATGGTGCTGGGTGTCGGACCCACTCAATCAGACCTTCAGATCTGGCCATCAATGTAGAAGTACTGGACAACATCTTTAAATATTATCCATGAATAAACTTTAAATCAAATGGACTTATGTAGCCAGATTTGAAGTACAATAGTTTGAGGCTCTGAATTTATGAATTTGGATCGAAAACAGAAATTAAGTTATCCCTTGGAATTAAATGTACTTTTGCATGAAGTTATAATGAATTTTATACCTGAAGGAGCAAAATAATGCCAAATATACTATATAAGGGAATGTAGATGTTTGCAGCAATTTTTCTCCACTGTCAATCAGGAACCAAAAGCAGCGCTTGTGGGGAGAAACAAAGAAGAGCCATAGACTTAAGGCTGCTTTACACGCAACGACATCGCTAACGAGATGTCGTTGGGGTCAAGGAATTCGTGACACATATCCGTTCTCGTTAGCAATTTTGCTGCGTGTGATACGTAGGAGCGACCGATAACGAACAAAAATGCTTAACTTATCGTTGATCGTTGTCCATTTCCCAAATATCGTTGCTGTTGCAGGACGCAGGTTGTTTGTCGTTCCTGCGGCAGCACACATCGCTACGTGTGACACCCCAGAAACGACGAACATCTCCTTACCTGCAGCTGCCTGCAATGAGGAAGGAAGGAGGTGGGCGGGATGTTCGTTCCGCTCATCTCCGCCCCTCCGCTTCTATTGGGCGGCCACTTAGTGACGTCACTGTGACACTGAACGAACCGCCCCCTTAGAAAGGAGGCGGTTCGGCGGTTCGGTGGTCACAGCGACGTCGCTAGGCAGGTAAGTAGTGCGACGGGTCCGAGCGATGTTGTGCGCCACGAGCAGTGATTTGCCCGTGACACACAACCGATAGGGCGGATACCCTTGCTAGCGATCTCGCTAGCGAGATCGCAGCATGTAAAGTGCCCTTTAGGATATAATCACATCTGTGCTGATGAGTGTCATGCATGTTTTTCCTTACTTAGTATCCATATGTCATGAGTTTGCTCTGCAACTGTATAATGTTTTGTTTCCTCACCTAGCATCCATATGTTATGCAAGTATAACACACGTTTGCATAATACTTACCTGACATACAAATGCTAGGTGAGGAAAAAAGCTCATGACACTCCCGTGACACTCACCAACTTTTCTGGCTGAGAATCTCAGTGATTTTATATACGCAAATGTGATGACACCCTAATGCACTAATACGCCAACCAGTGCATTTGTGAAACTAATTTGCACATAAATAGTAGTCAATGGCACCACAGCATCATAGATGGCACTGTAATAGACAACTTTCATAATGGCTTCACCTGCCCTTTCCTAAATTACCTTTATTTACGCATTGCAATTTATTAGGTAATTGCAAATGATTAGAAAGCAAATAGAAAAATATATTAAGATCCAAACTGTCAATTTGAGCTCATAGATTTTGAGACTTTTCTCAGGTAGAAAAAAAAATACTTAAATTGTAGGCATTTCAAGGTAGCATAGATATAAGGCCATAGGCAAGGATTTATTAACAAACAACATTGTCAATACTTTATTTTTGGATGGTTGGCTCGTCTTTTTTTGCTTGCTGTGTATCCATGGAAACATTGTTCTTTTTACTGAAAAACAGCATGTATCTTAAAGCGGTAGGTCAGATTCTTTGCAACAGTTTCACCTCACAGAGGCCATAAGCATTAACTGTGCACTAGTGCGTTTCATTTTTTGGTTAAATGTCTAACAATGCATGACAAAACTAAAACAGCAAATGTAGCAAAAATATACAGCACACTGATAATTTACAGTTTGGAGTTTTGGACTGCTACTTTCTTCAGTTTTTTTATTCAAAAAATGTGCTTTTATTTTATATTTTTTCTTAAAAGAATTAGAATAAAATGACTATTTAGAATACCAGTAAATCTCTGTTTTACCTTTGACTTGTCAATAGCACTATATTTTGGGAAATTCTTCACCCTGTGAGTTGATAGGACGGGTGAAAATGTTAATTGACATCTGAAAACTATATAAGGTGCTACACACGTCCCCACTTTATGTATTTTTAGCTACCGTGTTTCCCCGAAAGTAAGCCCAAAATCGAATATAAGCCCTAGCTGGAATTTTCAGTCTTTTTGAAGTAAGGCTCAAATATAAGCCCTACCCCAAAAATAAGCTTTAGTTGTGGTTCAATATAAAGTGTCCATATAGCTAAAAAAGTTAAAGAATACTGCACGACACTTCATTAAAGAGAGCAGACTACCCCCAAAAGAAAGGAGATGGATCCTGCAATCATACGCACTGTGGAGAAGACAAGAACCTGCAAGAAACGCACGCTGGGGACCTAGGAGCGATGCAGATGTCTGGCGTTTGGTAAGTATGATTCTCCTGGGGAGAGAGTTTTCCTTATCCTGAGGGGTAAACTAACCCTCAACTCGTGTTTCCCAACAAAATACACCCAACTCCGAAAATGACTCCTGGCACATTTTGGGGGGCAAATAAGATATTAGACAGTGTCTTTATTCAGGGGAAACAAGGTATTAGCAGACTGGAAAACCAAAAATTATAATGAGGATAAGAGTCCAAAAACTTGTATAACCAAAGAAAAAACCTTTAAAATTTAACCTTTAATAATTACTTTAACAGTGAAACAAGTCCAATTTAAGGGACAAAATATTAACTCCTTAATGACCAAGAACATACTCGTTCATCCTTGGTCACCTCCCTCTGGTTACCGCAGAAAGCCTATGGTATTCCCCAGATATGTATGCTGATCTGATCAGCAGACATGTTCAGTTAACAGGCACAGATGGATCGGAGATCCACCTGCACCTGTTAACTATTTAGATGGTGCTGTCAGTGTTTGACAGTGCAATTTTAAGGTCTCTGGCGAGGATTGCGCCATTCAACGGTCCCATGACATGATCACAGAGCACCATCGTGTTGCTGATGACCCCTAGCGATGAGCGAGTGTAATCGTTACTATTCGCCATTCTCACGGATAGTATAGTATTCGAGTTACTCGTTATATTGCGAGTTTTTGTGTATTCACCTCGCTATATTTGTATGTCCTACCCAGCTGGTTTGGTGCCATATTTTCAGCCACTAAACATGCTGGGCTTTTTAATCCATCACAGTAATGCTGCAGCCATCTTGTTTATGGCATTATTGTGATTGACTAGCTGAATTTCATACTTACCAACAACCGGAGTGGAGAGGGAGAGAAAGAGAGAAAAAGACGGCGAGAAAGAGAGAAAGAGCAAGAGAGACACACATATGTGAGTCAGAAATGCATGCAGGCATATTCTCCAGGCTCTCCCCATTCACGTTCATGACTTTCCCATCCCCCAGACCTCTTTATTGGGTCCAGCAGAAAATTACTCACATTTCCCATTGACTTGCATTGTACTCACTATTCGGATTGAGTACGCGAGTATTACAAAGTACTCGTTACAAATATAGCGATTACGAATATTACGGTACTCGCTCATCTCTACCCCTGTCGCTAAAATTACTCACTTCCTGTGAATGGTGACAGAATTCCGACACTCAGAGGAACAGTGCATTTTCGCTGATCAGAGCAAATTGCTCTGATTATCACAAGTGATCGGACTGTGGAGTCATAAAGTCCCATAGGAGGACCAGTAAATTCAATAAAAATGTAAAAAAACTTTAAAGAAACATGAAAATATAAAAAGAAACTAAAAGTTCACATCAGCCACCTTTTTGCCCATTAAATATAAAACAATTACCGTATTTTTTGCTTTATAAGACGCACTTTTGTTCCCCCAAATTTTGGGGAAAAGTAGGGGGTGCGTCTTATAAGCCGAATATACGGGGGTGTGTGTGTATATATATATATATATATATATATATATATATATATATATACACTACAGGGTCCGCTCTGGAGTGCTGCTGGGGGCAGGTGAACGCTGTGGGCGGCAGCGTTAGATCTCCTGCTCCCGCTCATATAATATGCACAGCCGCTGTCCATCACCATGGTGCTGAAATTGCACCGCAGTGACGGGCTGGGGGAGCGGCGCATATTATATGAGCCTGCGCCCCCCTGTAATCGCACATGCCCCCCCTGTGTTAGATATGGCCCCCATGCTGCTGGTCATCCTAAAATAAAAAAGCTTTACTTACCCCCTCCAGCATTTTTCCCCTGTGTCCCTGCTTCCACTGTGATTAGGCACGCAGAGATGAAGTCACTCTGCTGTGCTGATCACATGACCGGCACCAAGAACCAGGGAGTGGAGGAACAGAAGCACGGAGGGAGACAGGAGGGAGATCAGCGCTGGAGGAGGTAAGGAAAGAGTGTTTTATTTTACTATGGGCAGCAGCATGGGGGCGATATCTAACACAGGGGAACATGTGCAATCCATAGGGGGCCATAGGCAGCACAGGGGAATGTATGCAATCCATAAGGAGCCATAGGCAGCACAGGAAAATGTATGCAATACACAGGGGGCCATAGGCAGCACAAGGGAATGTGTGCAATCCATAGGGGGCCATAGGCAGCGCAGAGGGACATGTGCAGTCCATAGGGGGCCATAGGCAGCACAGGGGAACGTGTGCAATCCATAGGGGGCCATAGGCAACACAGGGGAACCTGTGCAATCCATAGGGGGCCATAGGCAGCACAGGGGAACGTGTGCAATCCATAGGGGGCCATAGGCAGCACAGGGAAACGTGTGTAATCCATAGGGGGCCATAGGCAGCACAGAAGGATGTGTGCAAGCCATAGGGGGCCATAGGCAGCACAGGGAACGTGTGCAATTCTTAGGGGGCCATAGGCAGCACAGGGGAACGTGTGCCAGCACAAGGGGGCTATATTCAATATATATATCCAGATTAAGGGGGCTAATTTTAGAATGGGGGGCAATGAGGGACATATACCCTATATGATTTGTTAGACGGACACTGGCATTATAAGATGGACCCCATTTAACATTAAAAAAAAATAAATTCTCTTTTCCTTCACCAAATTTGGGGGTGCGTCTTATAATCAGGTGCGTATTATAAAGCGAAAAATACGGTACTTTAAAAAAAAATACACATATAAAATATGAGAAAAATATTTCAAATGCCAAAATTCCATTTTTTGTCACCACAACATTTCATTAAAATGCAATAACAGGTATTCAAAACATAAAATCTACACAAAAAATTCTATAATTAAAAATTCCAGCTCAAGATGCAAAAAATAATAAAAAGATAAAAAGATTCCGAAAAGTGAGAATGCTACGGGTCTTGGAAAATGGCGACAAAAGTGCTATTTTTGGGGGACAAACTTCAGAATTTTTTTTCACCCCTTAGATACAAGTAAAACTATACATGTTTTGTATTTACAAACTCATAACTACCTGGGTAATTATACTGACATGTCAGTTTTACCATATAAATAGAAGAATTGCAGGCACTTCCTAATCTTATAGTCTGAACTGGTGCAAACTGAACATAGCATACATTATCAAGAATAATGCGGGTGTCACACGATACGATCTATCGTGCGAACGCACAAGCGATCGTACCCGCCCCTGTCGTTTGTGTGTCACGGGCAATTAGTTGCCTGTGGCGCACAAAGTCGTTTACCCCGTCACACGTACTTTCCTGCTGAGTCACGTCGCTGTGGGCGGCGAACATCCACTTCCTGAAGGGGGAGGGACGTTCGGCATCACAGCGACGTCACATAGCGGCCGGCCAATAGAAGCGGAGGGGCGGAGATGAGCGGCACGTAAACATCCCGCCAACCTCCTTTCTTCCGCATAGCCGGCGGGACGCAGGTAAGCTGTGTTCGTCGTTCCCGGGGTGTCACACAGAGCGATGTGTGCTACCCCGGGTACGATGAACAACCGGCGCAGAGAAGAAGAAATTACTTTTTGAAAATGAACGACGTGTCAACGAACAACGATAAGGTGAGTATTTTTGCTCATTCACTGTTGCTCGTAGCTGTCCCCCGCTATGATATATCAAACGATGCCGGATGTGCGTCACTTACGACGTGACCCTGCCGACATATCGCACGATATATCGTCTTGTGTGACGCCCGCATAACAGTTATACTCAAGTAGAGGGAAGGAGAAAAAAAATGCACATAATGAACATTGAGTGCTATTTGAGTGCAACTGTTATTTTTGATAATTTATGCTATGTTCAGTATGCACCTGTTGATTAGAAAGTGCCGGCAATTCTTCTATTTTGTATTATGGAGTCATGACCTTTGTCTGCGCACTCCTCTCAATGACCTCAGATGTTTTAATTTGCCTTTTGCAGGTTCTTCTCTACAGAGGTCAGGAATGGCACAAAAAGGGCAGAAATTTAGATTAGGATCTAGTTAAGAGTTATACCTTGGCGTGGTAACTGGGCTCAAGTAAATTTAGCCAATTTTATTTGCAAAATAACCCATTTTTTTCCCCAAAAATGTTCTTTATGTATTCTTTGCAGTAATGCATATTCACATGCCAATGTTCACAATATGCATTTTTTTTTGTTTGTTTTTCTCCTTCCCTCTACTTGAGTGCAACTGTTATTCTTGATAGTTTTACCATATAGTAACATGGTGAATAAAAGAAAAAAAAACATTGTGCAATTTCACTTTTTCACTATTTCTCCACATTTGTAATTTGTTTTCCCATTTTTCAGTACACTATATGGTAAAATGAATCATGTTATTCAAAAGTACAACTCTTTCCACAAAAAATAAGCCCTCATATGGCAATATTGACAAAAAAATTAAAAAGTTATGGCTCTCGGAGTTTGGGAACGAAAACCAAAAATGTGAAATGGAAAAACGCCCAGAGGTGAAGGGTTCAAGTATACGTGATAATTACATACACAATGATGTAGATAGGGAATTTTAAACTGACTGTCTCTAATACACTCTAAATGTTTTCTTACTTGTCTTTAGAGGTTGAACCACAATTAATGATGAAGTGGTGCCCTTCTCAACGACAGCATAGTCCTTTAACTGCCCTATATTCAAAACACACTGGAAAAAACATATATCCCTGGTGGATGTATACATAGCCAAATGTCAAAATATTAAACAGATATAATTCTCAGACCTATAAAGTTGATAAATTAACAGCGGAGGTGCTGATACGGGTCCATAAATGTACAGTAAACCGTCCCAATCCATAAATAGCCCAATGTCTGGTATCAAGCAAATATAGTCATCAGACAGGAGATGGTCCTCAGAAATCCTGTCCAGCATTGCCAATGTGGCGCGCCTGAGGCGTCAGGTGCCACAGAGTAATGCACCCAGTAACAGGTGGAGTGCTAACCCCGGGTTCTTGGAAGACCAGTGCCGATAGAGTAAATACCATTCAAACACACATATCCATGCCCTTTTTCCCAGACTGAGTAACAGGCTAGAGATGGATTTAATGGATGGCCACCTATTGGTCATGACTTATCCAATCCGCTAGTCAGAAACCCAGGAGGGGGGAGGAGCTAGTCAAAGCAGTTGACAGTAGACGGACATCTGGAAAGGAAGTGAGAAGTCGACAGAAAGTGAAAAGTGGCTTGTTGGGCTCAAGGCATATGGTCGCCAGGGAGCATACAGTGTGTGTACTCCCGGGAACGAGCACCGGCGGGGTGCAGAGTCCTAGTTCAGGAAGATGCTTCAAGCTCACCTGATAAATTTGCCCGGTGAGGGAATTATCAAGATTCCTCACCAACATTAGTGTCCGGGGCAGAGCAGCAGAGGGAACCTGGGAACTGGGACAGAAGTCTAACCCTATAACCCTAGAGAGGTTCAAGCTGCCTGCCATACGGGACAGGACTGTGACAACAGGAGGAGACCCCAGAAAGCTTATGGCCACAGGGATCCACCAAAAGCAGACAGGTGCATGGAAGTAAAACTCACCAGGTCACCACACCCACACTGGGACCAAGGGAATACCAGATTACCTGAAGCCCAGATTGGTAGAAACCAGCACCAGCCAGGTTACAGCTTCACAGAACCAGTGAGTAAAGAACAAGTTAAACCGTGGCCTCTGTGTTGTCTGACTTCTTCCTACACCTCTGCATCACCAAATTTCAACATACTACAACCACCATCATTCTCCCCTGGGGCTTAGCTCTACTTGCAGAGGGCCATACCATCCAAACTGCTCAATACCACCAGTCCCAGCAGTGAGAGATTTTGCAGTGGCAGCTTTCCTCACATAGCCGCATACTACAAGTGGCATCACGAAAAACATTTTATTTTTATTCTCCTTTATTTCCTTTTTTTTATTTTTAAGCGACCCCCCAGGGTCACAGAACTGGGCACCAGTCATTTCCGTGACACATCTCCGTTGATTCAAGGCTCAGGACCATGTACCCCACTAGCCCTCGGTGCATCACCAGCATACTGACATGGCAGATCGACCAGGTGCTGTGAATTGATTCATTCCAATGCTTCTGGTCACCATACAATTATTTATAGCCTTATACAGTATATAGTATACTATGGTCTATTTAAATTACTAACACTGTGTTTGTGTAAATAATTTTAAAAATATTTGTATTGAGTTCAGTGAGTCATTGACATCTATCTCTGCATGCACAGTTATAGGGAGAAGACTGCCAGTCACTGAGTAGGACCACCTACTGGACTCAAATGAATTAAAAAAATCAGGGATTTAAATGTATAAAACCAAGAATTTGCTAAAACGTTTCCAACAAAACTGTACATAAATCTAATCAGCTGATTGCCCTTCCACAACGTACATGCAGATCAGATACCAGTTTTAACTTGAAAGATTCTCTTTAAAGATCAGCTATTCTTTTTTTACTTACTTATTGTTTTTGTAAGGTTAAGAATTGTTGTTAAAAGCTCAGACAATTATCTTATTTTTTTCCCTTTTCTTTTTAACACCCTACTGATAGGGATCGCTTGTCAGCCTAGTTCATTCTGTCTTAACAACTGATTTCATCTACAAGTGTAACAAAGATTTGGAGAGTAATTTCCTCTACTCTCCTCCATCATGCTCAAACAGGGAATAATGTCTGAGGAAGGGGTCTGGAGAATATCACTCTATGAATAGTGATCTTTGCTAGACCAGCAGTTTTAATAAGCAACTAAGAGAGATTGAAATAGGCAAACAAGCCATCAATTTCAGTATAATGCTAAAGACAAAAGTAAGCAACATAAGGTAATAGAGTTTAATGTAAATGTTCCCAAAATTTACAAATGCTGATCAATAATAATAATAATATTAATATTAATTAAATAATTCTTACTCTTTAATCCATTTACGACCAAGGACGTACTGGTACGTCCTTGGTCGCCTTCCCCCGGAAATCCCTGCACATGTTTGCAGACATTGACTCATACCTGTTAATCCTTTAGATCACACTGTCAAATACTGCCAACTCGATTTAAATGGCTGCGGTTGTGGTTGCTTTGTTCCCCGCCACCATCAGTGCTCCATGATGTGATCATGGGGCGCCCTGGTGTTTCCATGATAGCACGGGATCAGCTGATGACCCCTGATGCTTCCATGACTCACTTCCTGTGAGAGCCGACAGAGTGCCAGCTCTCACAGGAATGATGAATTTCTGTTGATCAGAACCGTCTGATCAGCAGAAATGAACAAGCAATCAGACAGTGCCGTGATAAAGTTCCCTAGATGGACTAGTAAATTAAATAAAAAATGTAAAAAAAAGTTTTTAAAAATATCAAAAATAAAAAAACCTCTAAAAGTTCAAATCACCCCCCTTTGAAAATAGAAATTAAAAAAAATGAAAAAATATACACACATTTGATATTGCCATGTTCAGAAGCACCAGATCTATCAAAATATAAAATCAATTAATCTTATCAGTGCACAGTGTGGCAAAGTAAAAATTCCAATTGCCAAAATTCAGTTTTTGGCTGTCGCAAAAGTTATTACAAATGCAAACAGGCTATAAAAAATTAGCATCTAAACAAATATGGTATAATTAAAAACGTCAGCTCAAGACACAAAAAATAAGCCATCACTGAGCCCCAGACCCCAAAAAGTGAAAACACTACGGGTCTCAGAAAAAGCGCAATACTTTTTTGGACAAACTCTTTGAATTTATTTTAAAAGTAAAAGTATACATGTTTGGTATCTACAAACTCATAACGACATGAAGCATCCTATGGACACATCATTTTACCATAAAAGGAACAATGTGAATGAAAGACCCGCAAAACAATCGTTTTATTTCCAATTGCACAGCACTTGGAATTGTTTCCTGTTTTCCAGTACACTATATGAAAAAAGGAATGATTTAATTCAAAAGTACAACTTGTCCCGCAAAAAACAAGCCCTCATATGACAAAATTGAAGGAAAAATAAAATGTTAGGGCTCTCAAAAGTAGGGGAGAAAGAACAAAAATTAAAACCGGAAAATCACCTGGGTGTGAAGGGGTTAAGCTTCATCAGCTTTCAGCTCCTTATTTTAGATTCAATTGTTGCGTTTTTACATTTAGTCAAGTGTACATGCTGAAATAAAAAAAAAGGAAGTGGGGTCCCTGGGATAACCTAACACTAATTATTAGGGATGTGTTTCATTCACCAACATGACAACATATTCCCAACAAAACTTATATTAAACTTTTACAACTTTCACTTTATTCTCCAGTCCTATACGACGTTAGTCATAAACATTATTTTATTTCCAAATTCTCATTACTTTTTGATAGACATGCTTCACAATTCTATTTTGCAAAAAAAAATTACTAATAAGAACTTGTCTGCGCCATCATAAGACTATATGATCAGTCAGAACCTATTGCAAAATTAATCAAAACAAATATATCACATCCATCAATCTAAACCCAAACGATCAAGGTAAAATAAATTACTTGCCAAACAAAACTAATGTGTTAGAATTAGAGTGATAAAGAAAAACAATATTTTTGTTTTGTTTTTGTTTTGCTTTTAGTGTAAAAACTCTCAGCTTGAAGGAAGAATATTTAAATTTCTCTAATTGTAACCCATAGTACAAAAGCAACATTGCCATGCTACATTGAAATGATTCTTCATGTAAAATGTATTTATCGAGCACGTGTACATACTAAATACTATCTAAACATGATTTTAGGTCACTGTCACACGTAGATTTGTTGTGGATTTTTCCCCAGCAGTTTGTCTATTGTTGAGAGCATTTCCTAAAATAAGAAGCTTGGTTGAGCGTGAGCTATAAACTCTCTTTACACAGCATGAACGCCACCTTCAGTTTGATATTCCAGTTTTGTATAAATGATTAATTGGTGTTCATTTAAGCAATATAATAACCTTAAGACCTGAAATCATGAACAAGCAATATGCAATCAAGGCTGTCTGTTTGATACACATTTACAGTATTATTTTTGTTGTGTGGTTTAAATTCCACTATTAGATATATTTATTCAAACGTACCAAATGATGCTTTCCATGTATAATCAAAATGAACACGTAGTCACGGGATTCAAAAAATGTTGAAACTTTACCTTATTGAAGTTCTTGTCTCTATAGTAGAAAAAATAGTAAGCGTCATTTATATGAAGAATTTAGAACAAATTCAATTTTAACTTCTGACATTTCTCACCTATTGCAAATCTACACAAGTCCCTCATCCTGATGCTAGCTTCATTTGGCAAAGTGACCAAATATTTGAAAATTTTTGATAATTATCATCATTGGCTACTCTCAACAAAAATTGCTATACATACATACGCCAATGATAACAATTAAATGATGATTAAAAAAAAACAAGAAAAAACAATAATAGAAAACAGATGGTAATAGTCCACCACACAGTTAAGGCCCCGTCACACGCAACGACATATCTAACGCTATATCGCCGGAGTCACGGACACCAACGAACGGCCGTTAACGATCAAAAATACTCACCTTATCGTTGATCGTTGACACGTCGTTCATTTTCAAAAAATTGTTGATTGTTGAGGATGGTTGTTCGTCGTTCCCAAGGCAGCACACATCGTTACGTGTGACACCCCAGGAATGACGAACTACAGCTTAACTGCAGCCGCCAGCAATGAGGAAGGAAGGAGGTGGGCGGGATGTTACGGCCGCTCATCTCCACCTCTCCACTTCTATTGGGCGGCCATTTAGTGACGCCGCTATGATGCCGCACAAACCGCCCCCTTAGAAAGGAGGGGGTTCGCCGGCCACAGCGATGTCGTTAGGCAGGTAAGTCCATGTGATGGCTCCTAACGATTTTGTGTGCCACGGGCAGCGATTTACTCATGACGCACAAACGATGGAGGCGGGTGCTTTCACCAGCGATATCGCTAGCGATATCGCTGCGTGTAAAGCCTCCTTTTCTCTCTTGGGGCACACGTGATGATGTTACTTTATGCAAGCCTTCTGCCGAATTAGCACTGGCTTCAGTCTTCCCGCCTTCAGAAAAAAAGAACATCAACAGAAAGTCTGAGCTGCAGCTGTTCTCATTTCCTATTGATGCCTGATTTGTCCGAAGGAGAGGACATTAAAGCCAAGATTGATTGGGTGCAGGTCCCACATGACATAACTTCATGTGTGCCCCAGGCAAGCATGTGCCAACACAACTGAACAGTACAGACACGAGAGATGAATATTAGCTTTTTCTTATTTTAACGGGTGCAAACATGGTGAATGAGAACAGACTATCCAAGTAGTGGACAATCCTTTCAATATCAGCAAGGTGGATAAAGTTTTGCATGCCATGTCTCATATTTACAGAGAGCTAAAATAGTGGTAGGAAATATGGCATTACTATTTTCTGCCTGTGACAGTAAGGGGGCAGATATCCTTAATCTCTTAGTTACCACCAATACACTTTAAAACTAACCTGAGATATAAGTGATAACTGTATAACATACCTACATGGGTGAAAATGCAGCAGCTGTTATCTGTACACTATGGCTGACACCCTGCTTTAATCAGTAACGATCAGTTTTGGCATCGACCACTTAGATGCTGCTGTCAATAGTGACTATAGCATCCAGCTGATTTAGGGCTCCCTATTTAATCACATCTGCATCGTGATATCATAATTGTGTGGTCCTGGTTGGCTTGCCAATTAATGGGTAAATAATTAAATATATTTCTAAAGTTACTATTGTCATGAAATTCCCACCAGATGTTGGTAACAAGCCAATTCACACAGACAAAGAAATCAAACCTTAGATGTCCATAAATTAAGTTATGTGTAAAAATGAGAAATTACACATGAAAAATTATTGAACACATGTAGAAAAAGAGGTGGAAATAGCCACGGAAATTCATGACACCAGCTGGAATCTATCAGTAGTTAGAAAACAATCTTGCCACTTATTGAAAACTTGTATCAGCTGCTTCAACTGATGGCATATAAAAAGATGTTTCATTATCAAGTTGCCAAACAAAAAACATCTCTTGTTGTGTATAACCAGTGAGCTGACTCAAGATCTTTGCAACCTTATTGTTTCAAAGCATACTGATGGCATTGGTACAGACAAGTTTCTAAACTACTAAAGATTCCTGTGGGCACTGTTGGGGCCATAATCTGGAAGTGGCATGAACATAATTTCACCATAAACCGACCACAACCAGGTGCTCTGTCAAGATTTCAAACAGAAAAGGAAAAAGAATTATCAGAAGTGTTGTCCAAGAGCAAAAAAACACTTGTGAAATGCTAAAGCAAGACAACGAATAAGCAGGTACAATTGTTTCAAGGAAAACATTAAATAATGCATACATCCTCCAAAGCCTGTATGTATGCTTACAATTCAAGATTCCATTGATGAACAAAAATCATGTTCAAGCATGTTTAAAGTTTGCTAAGTAACATTTAGACAAACCTGTGAAATACTCGTAGACATAGAGTTCCCCCTCAAATACACCCTACCACAGTGAAGTTTTCATGTGGCAACATTATGGTGTGGGGTTGTTTTCTGCATAAAGCACTGACATACTTCATAAAATTGAAGGAAAGATGAATGGGCAAAGGAACCAATACATTTTTGACAAAAATCTGCTGCCATCTACCAGGATGATAAAGATGAAATGAGAGTGGACATTTCAGTTAGACAATGTCCTAAATACACATCAAAGAAAGTTCTCAATTGGTTTCTTAGAAAGAAAATAAAGCAGCTACAATGGCCTAGGCAATCATCTAACCGGAATTTTATAGAACATTTATGGAATTAATTAATACTCAGAGTTCTTAGAAGCAATCCACAGAACCTTCAGAGTTTGAACAGTGTTTGTGTGGAAGAACAGGCCACAATGAAACATGAGCAATGCATATGACTAATTTGTCCTCACAGGAGGTATCTTGAAGCTGTCATCACCAGCAAAGGTTGTGGTATGAAATATTAGTTATGTTTCAGTAAGCATACTCAAGACTTTTTTCCTGTGTCTTCAATAATTATTGCTGTAGAGACACGAGTGTTATAGGTGCTATTGTCCGCTGGCCTGGCTGTCTTTAGAAAAAATGTATGGGCCGGGGATTTTCCCACTGAAGTCATATACTCCTGTTACTGTTGGCAGAACACTATTCGGATAATACAAGATAAGGGGACAATACTATGTTAAGACTTTTTTTGTTACCAACAGCAGTCAATAGCATGTGGTACATTCCAATCAAGAACACAAGATGGTACAAGTGACAGAGTCTTACCCGTCCACTCTCATGCATGGGATTAGAACCTCTGCGACTTTGGGGCATCAAGGACCAACTACCTCAGCCAGCAGCCCCCCACTATTGGTGGGCACCCACTGAAACGGGTGAAATGAACAGGTGACCAGATTGTCCCAATTTGGGTTCTCCAAAGACATTTGGGATCTAAGTGTTGGGCAATGGAGCAGTTCTACAATCCAACAGCTGGAACCATGGTCTCTAGCCTTAAGTCAGGTAGAATCACACCAGGGACAGGAGCAGGCTCCTTTGATATCCCTAAGCTCCAATTTCAGACCATTGTTTCCCAAAGGATGAGATAAAGATAAACATAGCTGTTATTTCATTGTTTGTTTGTCCAATTAGACTGCATAATATCTTCCAAATTATGCAAACTAGTATATAGCAGGGGGCTGATGCAATTCATAATTATCAGGCCTTCCACAAATTAGCATACAAAAAGGGGGCACTGGACATTTTCTCATGAAATAATGGCTTATGAGCCTTGACTTATTGAACAAAGAAATAGTACATCTGGCATAATTATGAATAGTTAACTCCTGCACAAGTGGCCACATTGATGCTGAGTTGTCACAATTACAAAATTTAAGTTATAGACATATACGGTTTGATTTCTTTGCAGGTGGGGATTAGATGGGTTCTTACTGACATTTGGCGAGGATTTCATGTCAATTGCACCTTTAGAAAATATATTTACTTAGAAAATTGGTGACATGTTAAATATTTATTTCACAGACTATATATACCCATCTGTTAAATTCTCATTGGAAGCTAGCTAATCATGGGTGGAATTGGGTGCGCATATGCCTCAGGTTGACTGTGAAAGCACCTAATATCCTGTCTAATGCCAATATTAGCCCATGCCATGCCAATACATCATCAGTCCATTATGTGATTGTCGTGACAATTGGTGGTGGCAGAGGTAGGATATCTTTCCGATTTCCCTGACACTTTTTGAGAGCACGATAGCACTCAAAAATTTCTACACAAATTAGTATGCATAAATGTATTGAAGTTCACACTAATCGAAGGGGAACATAGAGCAGTGATAAGGTTTAGAGTTTAAAAAAAAGGATGGTTAAGGCATATGTTTTGAAAAAGACATTTGAATACCACTATTAACTCAACTATCAACCCAATATACCATTATGGTTAGTTCCAGCACTATTGGTGAGAATCATACAGTAGAACAAACATAGTGTTTAGTATTGTATGTCCTGACAAGGATAGTTGAGTAAGACGCCTCTGAGGCAGATGTTTGGTCACTTTGTCCTAGGGAGGTACTATCAACTTCACTGTCTCTAAAAGGACTATAAAGGACCATTTGGTTCTACCCCAATGGGTAATGATTAATTTCTCTCAGTGAGAGAAACAAAATTATAATCTTGTATTTGTGATACCTTTTAATGGCTAACCAAAATAAAATAAATGATGTTACAGAGCAAGCTTTTGAGACATCTCAGGTCCCTTTATTAGGCATGGTATAACAAAATATCTGAAGAAACACGAATATATACACAAAAGGGCAGAGGTATGGTATAATAAAAGGGCATTTAAATAAACAAATACTAAGCTTAGAAAGGGATGCCTTAATTAGCTTTGATTAGTGGTGTGAAAGTTTTATTGTCGCAATATCCATGTAGGATCAGAGGTCTGGTGCCCTCAAAGTCTCTGGAGCAGACCCCTCAGATTTTGTAGTGGGTCATAAATCCTTCTGATAGATTGAATCCTGTGTGGACAGAATCAAACATTGTAATGAATTTGTATTCCCAGACCCTTTGATGATTCTGTGATCTGATTTTTCCCTTTATTATGACAACTTTCATGTGGTTTATTTTGTGTCCTAAAGCACAAAAATGTTTGGCCACAGGCTCGTAATGGGTTTTTTTTTGTCTATAATTGGGGGACGATGAACCCTCATCCTTGCTCTCAGTCTCTGTCCTGTTTCTCCAAATAAAGCAAGGACTTTTACACAATAGTGTGTGCCACGATTCTATCTTCTCTTATGATGACAGTTCAAAGTAGTGCTCACTGAAGATCCAGAGCAGCAGAGCCAGCGCTTTTGTATGATAAATTTGCATAAAAAGATCAATAAAAAAAAGAATGGTTAAGTATATAGAAAAGAGATGTCATTGGAGGAGTCCCAGGTGACACTGCATTGGCAAGCTTTTCATGGCAGCAAAGGGATGTCTATTTTAATGATCAAGGGGATAAGTTTCTTGGGTTGTCTTTATAAAAGCATAGCACATAATAATCACATTATTACAAATATATATTTATAGTTACAGCTAGATTAGAATATGTCCATAGATATAAAATTCTCTGTTTACAACAACAAGTAAATCTGCTTTTCTATTATATCATTAGCAGAGACTTCCTAAGTAAACGGTAGCTGCCCTTTGGGTCTCTGTCTTATTAAAGCTCTCTCCATGAGAAGCCGAGTTAAAATTATATTCTGTAGCTAAAAATAGACTTTTTTTTTTAACTCCCTGAGGATATTTTTTTTAACTTTTCTCTTTCTATTCTTTACCATTGAACTTTTGATTAACAGCTCTGGTAGGCGCTGAGATTTAACCAGCACTGTTGCCATGGAGGAAGCAATGAGTGAAGCTACGAATTTGCCCTCATCTGAACACTTTAACCCTGCACGCTGAGCAGAGATTTAACACTTAGATGGGAGATCTATTAGAAGCTCATTAATGTCATATACTGTATAAATGCGGTATAAATGCTACAGTGCTTTTCATTGCAAAATCATGTACTTAAAACATGAAGTCCATTTCTTTAATACAAACCACTAATGTTAAATAAAGATTTATTTGTAATTTTTCTTTTTGTTCATTGTGACAGTGTACCATAACAATATACCATGGTATTTGACAGTATACTATGTGTAAGTAATCCAAAATGCATATAATTGGTTTCAACAAATTTTAAAAGACAATCAGAGTAAATATAAAAGTCCTTCATAGGTGGCATTTGTCACTGATAGATTCTATGATGACAGGAGGTGCTACAGACAGAAGGAGGAGCTATAGACAAAGGGAGGAGCTAGAGATGGAGGGAAGAGCTAGAAGCTAGCTAGAGAGTCATGACAGCGATATGGGTCATCATCAGCTTCCCCACGCTGTCATGACAATACATTTGCACCCTGTGATCATGTCACCGGGCCGCCGATAGCGGTGGGGAATTGCACAATCCCTGTTGGAAAGTGTTAGAGCTCGCTGTCAGAGTTTGACAGAGTGATGTAACTGGTTAACGATCTAAGTTATATGGTTATTGGGCCCCAACAGTATAAAAATAGCAGCCTGCAACCACCCTTAATTGTCACATCCATTAGATGCAACAAACCTGGTACTTTACCCGACTCATCCCGATTTCCCTGGTGCAGTGCCGCTGGAGGTAATATAGGGAGTTAATAATAGCTCACAGCTGCCACTAAGCTCTAGGTTAGTAATGGAAGTGTCTTACAGATCCTTCCCATTACTTATACTGTAAGTGAAAAGAAATAAACACACCAAAATAATCCTCCATTTGAAATAAAATACAAAACACACCCATTTTCTCCAATTTTTAACCCCAAACACCCAGCTTCAACATAAGCCACATGAGGTCCCACGACAATCTCAGCTCTGCCACATACTGAAGTCACAGTGTATGGGCACAGAACATGACCACATGCTGTGGCTTCATGCATAGACTGACTGGGCCACTTCTGTGAGTGGTGACATCCCTCAGTTTATCTGCGGTAACAGCTGGAGGCTCCCACAGTATCCCACCTGTGACCCAGGAAAAACTGACCACAGGTGACCTCATTGAACTCAGTGACTTCACCTCAGGTGAACTCATTCAGTTCAATGAGACCTGCATCTCCTCGCAGAAAACTGATGTTTTATGCCAAGAGATGCAGATATGGTGCACCAAATCTGCATCTTCTGGCAAAATAATGCATCTAAATGCCATGCAGTTTTGATGCAACATTGAGGCATTTTTTGGCAGGAGATGCAAATTTGGTTCAAGAATTTGATATGTAAATTTTAGCACCAAAATTTGCTTCTGTTGCAAAAAAACCCCACACAGAAATGGTTTTGACACCATTTTGGTGTGGTTGTCTGCCAAAAAATGCAAATCTGGTGCTGAAATCTGGAATTTATACACCAAATTCTTGCACCAAATCTGCATCTCTTGCCAAAACAATACATCAATATTGCATCAAAACCATATCACGTGTAAATTCAGTTTCTTTGCAGAAGATGCAGATTTGTGTAGGAATTTGGTGTATAAATATCAACACCAAATTTGCATCTCTTGGCAAAAATCCCACAGTTTTTTCCAGGATATGCAGGTTGAATTCACTGCTCACAGCTGTGGTTCAGTCACTGTCTGCCTGTAGCTACAGTGGCGGTTTCATTTTCTAATGTGCCCACGCGCTGCGACTTCAGTATGTAGCAGAGGTGGGGTCATCGCAGGACATCATGTGGCTTATGTTGGATCTGCAAGGGTGTTTTGGGGTTAATAAAAGAGTGAGAGAGGGTGTATGTATTGTATGTCAAATATAGGTTTTTCAGTGTTTGTGTTTTATTTCTTTTCACTTACATGATTTATATTGGGTCTCAAAGACAGCTCCCTATTACTAATCTAGGGCCTGATGGCAGCTGAGAAATCACAGCTGTCATGAACCCCTTAGATTACCCTGATTGCAACTGCATCAGCGCAATCGAGATCAGCCAGTTAATGCACACAAATGATGCATATAATCAACCAAATCAAACCGAGCCTGTTTCTTTTTCCTCTTCCTGGGATCAACACGTCATGAGTCAAGTAGATGGATTTCCCACACAAAGCTGTCATTAATGAGGTTTCGCCAAGAATTTTGGACTGCCCAAAATATGTGATCTTTTCATAACATTCTTCATTAGTGAACAATAGCACCACATTTTCAAGATTTAGATTGTGATGATCCCTTGAAAGCGTAAACCACCTAACATTCACTAAGATGAAAAAGTTGTGGACGTCCAGTGTCTTTGCCACCCCAGTCCCAGACTGTGCAAACTAGGCGATGGTATACTGCCAGGCTTTTGTGAGAAAGAAGCCTATACACCTGCCACTCAGTCATGTCCTAATTTTTCAAACAATAATGCCGGCCCACAGTCTGTGTGTTGCATGAATCATACTTCCCTGCTGTTTTAAGGCTCTATGGGGAAAGGGGGTAATTGATGCTATTGTACTGCAGTCTGCCTGAAAGGATTTAGAATTTCAAGACTCTAAAATGGGTATCAAACCTATGTCTTGTGGGTAGTACCAGGTTTCTTGGACCAAGAGGCTTACACTGGTCACTGTAGTATGTCTTAATTGTGCAAATTGTAATGCCAGCCCACAGCCTTTCTGTTGTATGGACTGTACTTCCCAACTCTTTTAATGCCCTATCAGAAGGGGTACAATTAATGCTACTGTACTGCTGTCTGCCTGAAAGGATTTTCAATGTCGATACTACTAGATAGGTCTCAAACTTGTCTCTTGTCTGCACTGGCAGGGCTATGGGTGTACCAACCCTACACCTGTCTCTCATCCACCTCTATATTTCTTCTGTCAATAGCCTAGGAAGCTAATGGCTATGCCAAAACAGTGGTGCTGCACTATTAAATGTATTTTTGCTATATTGGAAGCTTTTCCACCTCTCTAAAGGTGTTTTCTGTGCCCTATATTTGGCCTCCCATTAAATACAATAGAGTTCGGAAAGGTTTGATAAAGATTCAAAGTTCGGTTTGATAAAGGTAAGACAAACATATCCTTTGTTCGGTTCGGTTGGGTGAACTGAACCACGGGGAATTCGCTCATCTTTTGTAGAGTCTCTAGGAACAATCTTTTCAGGGATAGCAGTCAGTAATGTGGGTGCAAGGTTCAAAGTTTAACTTATTGAGCAGTCAGGGCCTTTACAAGGAAGAAGGAGGTTCATGTAATCTGTTCTGCCTGTATACCAACCAAAAGTAAAATGACATCTCCAGTAACCATGAGGAACGTGCCTCTGTGTCATATAGAATTATCCTTAAAGTACAATGCCTGCTGCCCTGGGCACCTAAGTACAGTCATATGAAAAAGTTTGGGCACCCCTATTAATGTTAACCTTTTTCCTTTATAACAATTTGGGGTTTTGCAACAGCTACTTCAGTTTCATATATCTAATAACTGATGGACTGAGTAATATTTCTGGATTGAAAGGAGGTTTATTGTACAGAAAATGTGCAATCCGCATTTAAACAAAATTTAACCGGTGCAAAAGTATAGGCACCCTTATCAATTTCTTGATTTGAAAACTCCTAACTACTTTTGACTGACTTACTAAAGCAGTAAATTGGTTTTGTAACCACATTGAGCTTTGAACTTCATAGGCAGGTGTATCCAATCATGAGAAAAGGTATTTAAGGTGGCCACTTGCAAGTTGTTCTCCTATTTGAATCTCCTATGTGGAGTGACATCATGGGCTCCTCAAAACAACTCTCAAATGATCTGAAAACAAAGATTATTCAACATAGTTGTTCAAGGGAAGGATACAAAAAGTTGTCTCAGAGATTTAAACTGTCAGTTTCCACTGTGAGGAACATAGTAAGAAAATGGAAGAACACAGGTACAGTTCTTGTTAAGCCCAGAAGTGGCAGGCCAAGAAAAATATCACAAAGGCAGAGAAGAAGAATGGTGAGAACAGTCAAGGACAATCCACAGACCACCTCCAAAGACCTGCAGCTTCATCTTGCTACAGATGGTGTCAATGTGCATTGGTCAACAATACAGCACATGTTGCACAAGGAAAAGCTGTATGGGAGAGGGATGAGAAAGAAGCCGTTTCTGCAAGCATGCCACAAACAGAGTCGCCTGAGGTATGCAAAAGCACATTTGGACATGCCAGTTACATTTTGGAAGAAGGTCCTGTGGACTGATGAAACAAAGATTGAGTTGTTTGGTCATACATTAAGGCGTTATGCATGGAGGCAAAAAAACACGGTATTCCAAGAAAAGCACTTGCTACCCACAGTAAAATTTGTTGGAGGTTCCATCATGCTTTGGGGCTGTGTGGCCAATGCCGGCACCGGGAATCTTGTTAAAGTTGAGGGTCGCATGGATTCAACTTAGTGTCAGCAGATTCTTCACAATAATGTGCAAGAATCAGTGACGAAGTTGAAGTTACGCAGGGGATGGATATTTCAGCAAGACAATGATCTAAAACACTGCTCCAAATCTACTCAGGCATTCATGCAGAGGAACAATTACAATGTTCTGGAATGGCCATCGCAGTCCCCAGATCTGAATATCATTGAAAATCTGTGGGATGATTTGAAGCGTGCTGTCCATGCTCGGCGACCATCAAACTTACCTGAACTGGAATTGTTTTGTAAACAGGAATGGTCAAATATACCTTCATCCAGGATCCAGGAACTCATTAAAAGCTACAGGAAGCGACTAGAGGCTGTTATTTTTGCAAAAGGAGGATCTACAAAATATTAATGTCATTTTTATGTTGAGGTGCCCATACCTTTGCACTGGTCAAATTTTGTTTAAATGCGGATTGCACATTTTCTGTTAGTACAATTTCAATCCAGAAATATTTCTCAGTCCATCAGTTATTAGATATATGAAACTGAAATAGCTGTTGCAAAAACCCAAATTGTTATAAAGAAAAAAGGTTAACATTAGTAGGGGTGCCCAAACTTTTTCATATGACTGTATATTGCCAAGTAAAAAAAGTTTTGTTTTTCCCCACATGTCGGGCTTTCTGTTCCTGGGGATAAAGGGGTTGGATGCTCTACAGAGAGTATCATTCCCGAAGGTGAAGGTGTCCACAGTAACTTCAACATCACTCACACACTCCCAAGAACCCCTTATTTCTGTAGAGTGCTGGGGTGAAGAAACCACCCAGAGCTATGTTACAATGTTACTAGTGATGAGCGAGTACTAAAAAGCTCGGGTGCTCGAGGCTCGGGCCGAGCATCCCAAGATACTCGTGTACTCGGCCCGAGCACCGAGCCCAATGTTATCCTATGGGAGACCCGAGTATTTTTATGAAATCACCCCCGGCAGCATGTAGAAACCCTAAAAATGTCACAAAAGTCTCAGAAGAGTGCTCAAATGACATGGCAACAGCATGGGGAAGATCCCTTGAAGCATTATCACTCAAAAGTCACAGCTGTGAACAATTTTGTCCGCGTTTTACGCCATTTTTACGGACTCACCAGAAAACCTTCCAAAATGACACCAAAATGAATTTTCATGGCGGAAATGTTAAGGGCACATACCCAATAGTGAGATAGAGCTGGTGTATGTTACTTTTGGAGATTACATGAAAGATTTTACGTGAAAACATTGTGTGGCACTTCGATGTCCCTGAGAAGAGACGTACATGAAGGCCTCTTGAGTCTAATGTGCCCATTGTAAGGAAGTGGGTCTATTGTAGTATAGCCCTTTGGCAGGGCAGCCAAAAATTGGGAGGCTCCACGTTGTCCCTGGATAGAGACGTGCATGAGGGCCTGTAAACCTGAAGTGCCCATTGTAAGGAAGTGGGTCTATTGTAGTATAGCCCTTTGGCAGGGCAGCCAAAAATTGGGAGGCTCCACGTTGTCCCTGGATAGAGACGTGCATGAGGGCCTGTAAACCTGAAGTGCCCATTGTAAGGAAGTGGGTCTATTGTAGTATAGCCCTTTGGCAGGGCAGCCAAAAATTGGGAGGCTCCACGTTGTCCCTGGATAGAGACGTGCATGAGGGCCTGTAAACCTGAAGTGCCCATTGTAAGGAAGTGGGTCTATTGTAGTATAGCCCTTTGGCAGGGCAGCCAAAAATTGGGAGGCTTCACATTGTCCCTGGATAGAGACCTGTTAGGTTCTTAGTGCGTCCGTGCTTGCATTTTAAAACCGCACGTGTGTGCCTGTTGGTGGCAGCGTTCAGGTGCACTTGTGTGCGTTTTGCACAAACTTGGATATAACGCACAAGTCTAGTGAATACACATCAGCACAGCATTGCAAAGTGTGCAAGGGCGTTGACAACGAACAAGGAAGTGGACATGATGATGGTGCAGGCAGAGACCGAGGTCGTGTGCAAGCTCTAATTTCGCCACAACAAAGGGCCACATCTACTCGCTCGCACGTCCTGTCCCAAATTCTTGGGGACCGCAGCAGTACACCACTCTTGAACCAAGACCAGTGTCAACAGGTTGTTAGTTGGATAGCGGATAATGCTTCCAGTCAGATTGTCACCAGCACAAACACTCTGTCTTCCACACGGTCAAGTGTCAGTAGCTGTGATACTGCACCGCACATTTCAGAACCTGATCCTCCTTCCTACGACCAGGCCGAGTACACGTCCACGGACATTACTGATCCCACACTTGGACACTCGGAAGAGCTGTTCACGTTTCCATTCACACATTCTGGCCTCTCGCCAGCTCCTGTTGAAGTGGGCCATGATGAGATTGTATGTACAGATGCCCAAATGTTTGAGCAGCCACATTCTCACGAAGTTGGCAACGTGTCTCAACAAGGGGTGGACGATGATGAGACACAATTGTCAGGAAGTCAGGAGGAGGAGCAGGGTGCGGAAGAGGAAGACGACGTGGTGGATGATCCAGTAACTGACCCAACCTGGCAGGAGGATATGCAGAGCGAGGACCGCAGTGCACAGGAGGAGGGAGGCGTAGCATCCCAACAGGCAGTAAGAAGCAGGGTGGTGGCCCCAGGCAGACGTCAGGCAATCGTTCCCCGGAACAACAACACGACACAAGGTGCCTGTACAAATGTTAGGTCTTCCCGAGTCTGGCAGTTTTTTAAGTTGGCTCCAGATGATTCTAAAAAGGCCATTTGCAACACCTGCCATGCCAGCATCAGCAGGGGTACCAAAACTAGCAGCCTGACCACCACCAGCATGATCAGGCACATGTCAGCCAAGCACCCGACTTTGTGGGATGTACAACAGAGTCGAGGAGCAGTGCTTGCTGATGTCACTGCTACGTCTTCGCTTGTTGTGCATGCGAGCCAATCCCCTGTCCATGCTGCCCGCGAACAAGCCTCCTCCGGCCCTGCACCTGCAGTTGCCCATGCAGAAATAACACCATCATCAAGCACGTCCTTGTCCCAGCGCAGCGTTCAGTTATCCATTCAGCAAACCTTTGAACGCAGGCGCAAATACACTGCCAACGCCCCACATGCCACACTCCTAAATGCTAACATTTCGCGACTGCTTGCGCTGGAAATGTTGCCTTTTAGGCTGGTGGAGACAGAAGCATTCCGCGACCTGATGGCGGCAGCTGTCCCACGTTACTCGGTCCCCAGCCGCCACTATTTCTCCCGGTGTGCTGTCCCCGCATTGCATAACCACGTGTCAAAAAACATCACACGTGCCCTGAACAACGCTGTTTCAGCCAAAGTCCACCTAACCACAGACACGTGGACAAGTGCTTGTGGGCAAGGCCGCTACATATCGTTGACGGCACACTGGGTTAATATTGTGGAAGCTGGGACCCAGTCTGAGCGAGGGACGGAACACGTCCTTCCCACAACAAGTTTTGCAGGCCCTACCTCAGTCAGGGTTTCACCCACACTCTACTACTCCAGAATGTCATGCTCCTCAGCCTCCTCCTCCTCCTGCGCATCCTCATCCACTTTACCCTCCACACCAGTCCCAAGCTGGAAGTGTCGCGGGCGGAGGAGGGGACGCTGCGCTCTCCCACTGCTCAGGTCTGGCTGCCGCTGCTCTACGGCTGCTGCTGCTTGGTGGCTCGAGCGATGGACGGATCCCGGGGACTCGAGCGGCGCTCCTCGCCCGTGAGTGAAAAGGGGTAATTTGGGTTTTGGGGATAATGTCCGTGACGCCACCCACGGTTGTGGTGATTGTGTGGACACCACCGCTGCTCTGGACGGGGATCCCGGGAGCCTGTGACAGGGAGCAGCTTTGTTGTTATTTCTCCCCTCCGTGGGTAGGGGGGTTGGTTGTCCAGGGGCCCGGTGATGGGGTAGAGATGGATGACAGGCGGGTTGCGGGGCCTGATGAGGTGCAGGGTCGCAGGGGCAGCGCTGTGCCGCACGGCACGGAGGTACTCACTCAGCCCAATGATGATGACACAGTTCACGGTAAAACAAGCGGCTGGATGGACGGGTCCCTCGGACGGCTGCGGTTGTTCCTCCCAGCAGGTTAGTGATGACTGTCTCTCCCTGCACCTAAGTTCAGTGTTGGTAGCGATGGGTTCCCACCGGTAACCCGCTCCCTGACCTGGGTATGGGCCGGAGGAGCCCCTTTTGCCCACAGGCGCTGGCCCTGGGGGACGGTTGCCCTTGGCGGTGGCGGTGTCTCCCCTTCACGGTTGGACGGTTGCCTTCTATCGGGACTTGGCTGTTTGGAAACCTAGAGGTCCCCTTCACTAACGGATTTGGCAAATTCACGGCGACTCCAAGCCTTGCTGGGATCCGAAAGGCCCCTGCCAATGGTGCTGGCTTCTCTTTGTATACCGGTCCGGTACCGCCGGGTCACCACCCGTCCACGGTCCTTACGGCAGACTCCAATCAGCCTCCACTGCAGACGGTCACCACATCCTGCCAACCTTGCTGTCCTGTCCGGGCCACACACCCGGACCAACTTCAGGCTCTTTGCTGTCACTTTTCTCCTCTCTACTACTTTCCTCCTTCTACTTCCTTAGCTTAACTCTCACTGCCTGTGTTTTCCCTCCTCCAGGACTGTGAACTCCTTGGTGGGTGGAGACCAACCGCCTGGCTCCACCCCCTGGTGTGGACAACAGCCCCTGGGGAAGGAAACAAGGATTTTGTGTTTTGACTATGATGTGCCTGCAGGGAGTGTTGGGTGTGTAAGTGTTGTACTCTAGTACCCCTGGCTTGTCCAGGGCGACACAGAAGCACTGCAGCACTGCCTCGGCGAAGCGGCAACAGGCTGTGCTGAAGCTAATCTGCATAGGTGACAAACCCCACAATGCAGAAGAGGTGTGGACAGCTCTGAAATAGCAGGCAGATCACTCGCTCACACCTCTGAACCTAAAGCCAGGAAAGGTCATGTGTGACAATGGCCTGAACCTGGTGGCGGCTTTGAGGCGAGGCCAGCTGACACATGTTCCATGCGTGGCCCATGTGCTCAACCTCGTGGTTCAGCGGTTTCTAAAGTCATACCCAGAGCTGTCTGATCTGCTGGTAAAAGTTCGCCGCCTGTCTGCACAATTTCAAAAGTTACCTACTGCTTCAGCCGACCTTGCCGGCTTTCAGCGCCGTTTGCATCTTCCGGCTCACAGACTAGTGTGTGTTGTCCTCACGCGTTGGAATTCAACTCTGCACATGTTGGTCAGGATATGTGAGCAGAAGAGGGCAGTTGTTGAGTACCTGCATCACCTAAGCCGTCGGGAAATGGGTCAAACTCCACACATAACACCTGAGGAGTGGAGATGGATGTCCGACCTATGTACCATCTGCCAAAACTTTGAGGACTCCACCAAGATGGTGAGCGGCGATGACAACATTATTAGCGTCACCATACCGCTTCTCTGCCTTCTAATATGGTCTCTGCTCAAAAACAAACATGATGCATTGCAGGCGGAGCGCGATGAGTTGGAGCAAGAAACAGTAGTGGGTGTGGGTGATAACACACAGCCCAGCCTCGTCTCATCACAACGTGCAGTAGAGGACTATGACGAGGAGGAGGATGAAAACATGGAGCAACTCTCCGGCCAAATTGAGGATATGACATGCAGTCATATCCTCGGTTCAGCGTGGCTGGCCAGAGGACAGGGTAGATGATGATGAGGAGGAGGAGGAGGAGGACAGCATGTTCAGTCATTGTGTTGGTCAGGATACTGAAGTGATGGCTGTTAAGAGTCTGGCACACATGGCTGACTTTATGGTAAGTTGCCTGTCTCGTGACCCTCGCGTTAAGAACATCTTGGCCGACAATCATTACTGGTTGGTAACACTGTTAGACCCACGCTAAAAGGAGAACTTTATGTTTCTTATTCCCGAGGTGGAGAGGTCAGGCAAAATGCAGCAGTTCCAGAAGGCCATAGTCACGGAAGTAGGCAAAGCATTCCCCTCACAAAATGCTAGCGGCATAGGTCAGGAATCAGTGGACAACCAAGGCGTACAGCCGAGAGGGGCACAAGTCCAATCCGCCAGAGGTAGGGGAACAGTCTTTAAGATGTGGGACAGTTTTCTCAGCCCCTCACATACCACAGCCCCTGAGGTGCGGGGTAGTGCCACAAGAAATCCTAAGTTTGCCCAGATGCTCAAGGAGTACCTTGCAGATCAAACAACTGTACTCCGACATTCCTCTGTGCCTTACAATTAATGGGTATCTAAGCTGGA